>NC_051181.1:41064636-41400886 GCF_013339695.2 Rhipicephalus sanguineus | reverse complement strand
TGTTTTTCTATTTTTATTGCTAAGCTTTACTAAAAGCTAGCTCTGCACGTGTCACTTCAGCTTTGCACAGTACACCTTAGACCATGCAATGCATAACGTTCGCGTGTGCTCGAAGGCCCGACTTACCGAGTCCGGCCCGGCCCAGGCCTGGCTCAGGCCCACGGCTTCAAGCCCGGGTCCGGCCGAGGCCCGCACTTTCACGCCCGTGCCCAGCCCGGGCCCGCCGAAAAAACGACAGGCCTGCGCTGAAACCGCAGCACAGTCACAGCGAAAGCTGGAAGAGCGGCGTTTCAAGAGCCCGTTGTAAGCTCTCTTGGGGCTACAATACAAGTACACTAGAAAGGTACCCACTACGCCATAAATCAAATTTTCGTGATGTTGGGAAGCGCCTACTAAGCCATTATTCGTCATTCTGCAGAGAAGCGAGGCACCAGCTACACGTCTGTAAGGGATTATGTGCACTTTTGTTGACGCGACGACTGATGACGATGAAGAATTACGGCTCAGCCCTTTGTAATGGGTTGGAAGCTTTAAACGGCCCACCAGTTATGTAATTTGCACTGGGTGACGCCCGGTCGCTATTTCCCTCTGCCGTCATGCTGTATAACATACGCTGACGTGGGAGAGAGACGGGGGAGGGGTGCGAAGAACTTTACTGAGACCCCGAGGAAATGGATCATGCGCTTATGGGCTTCCTTGGCAACCAATACAAGTGCACTTGCGAGGAACCCACTACGCTATAAATCATTGTAATTTTTTAGAAGTAGGGCAGCAGGCACTGTGCCATTTTTCGTCATTCTACGGAGAGCCGTGCTATCTGCTAAACGCATGCAAGGCATTATGCGCACTTTGTTGATGCTGTGCCTGATGGCGACGAAGAATTATGGCAGAGACCTTTGTAATGGGTTGGAAGCAATCAACAACCTACTCGTTGCGCAATTCGCATTGTGTGACGCCTGGTTATACAATTCGCGTTGTGCGACGCTTGGTGCTTATTTTACTCTTCTACCACGCTATATTGCATATGCTAATGTGGTTCGTTCCCGACACGAAGCCTGTATAGGACCTTTTTGCAAAGCAGATTCAACCACCGGCATGGCTCAGAGGTTGAATACTGGGCTCACACGCAGAGGACCCAGGTTCGAACCTCGTTCCATCCTGGAATTTTTTCTTATTTCGTTTTTTTTCTTATTTCGAGCGATACTGGTTACGGACACCGGCGGCGGCGGCGGCGGCGGACAACTACGGCGCCAAAAACGGCCGGTGAAATGATGTCATAACAGCTTTCGCTGTAAAACCGTACTGAAGCAAAGGAAACGCGAAGCAAGCTGCTCACACATACGATCAAAGAAAAAACGTACAGGAGAAAGCACGCGAACACGAATAAATCCTGAGGCGACCACACTGTAGGACGAACCGGCGTCTGTCTTGCGTGCCGGAGCAGTGCCGTCCTCACCAAAAAAAATTGGACCATCTCCCCGAAGGGAACCCTGATAGGATGCGAAGCAGCAGCGTTGCGCACGAGTGGCGTCACGGGTTCAACGGCGCTAACGCGGGTGCTGCGGTGAGCGCTGGAAGATTCGTTTGAAGCGAAACTCGCTGTAGCGTTTACTGGTGTAAACGTTTGTTTGAAACGCAGACACGGGAGGCGAGCGGGCTTTGGAGCCGGCAGCTGCGGGCGCTCCGGCGGGTGAGGGAGATAGTGACGTACGCGCGCACCTGCGAGGAAAGCGTGCGAGGGGAGCGTGACGTCAACGCCCAGCTGCGGCGTGACCTACCTGGCACCGCTCCAACACCTGCGCCGAGGGAAGCGCGTTGCCTCGCGTTTGTGCGGACGGAGGGACAGCGTTAAGGGCGAGACAGACGGTACGATTTTTCATGCGATTCGACGTCCGACACGGCAGAGGAGAAACCGGAATGGTGACCTTTCATAGCATCTTACAGCCACCATTCCCTCTCCCCCAACTCCGCGCCGGCCGTCGGATCGCATGGAAAATCGGACCGTCTGTCCCCCGCTTTACACAGGCTAGTCAAAGAGCTGCTTCGCATATAAAACAGCGGCCGCAACTGTCAATTCATCAGAGACGCGCTATCCCATTGACGGCGATGCGACGCAGCCGGATGCGCCTGTTTTTTTAGATGCGAAAGCATCTTATGCTTGGGGCAGTGTCCGCTCTGCGGCGTCCGCACCCATACTTCGCATGTGCCAACTCTCCCCCCTCTCGTCGCGTGAGCGCGAGGAGGTGGCGTGAGCCGATTGCGTGAGCGCTGCCTCCGCTTCGTTCTCCTCGCCCGTCTCCTTGTCTCCGCCACAGCTATGAGCTCGTATATAATGCGGTGCGTGCTCGCACCCGTTGCACTCTCCTTCGCAACGGCGCCATGGGCGTTCGCGAAGCTGAACGTAAACGGCAACGCTGGCAAGCGAATCTCGAAGCTGCTAGGCTGCGAAAGCACGCCTTCGCTGTGCTTCCGTCATTCTCTCCCTTTGCAACGGTGTGCGAAACGCCATGAAGAACGTCAACGTCGGCGCTAGTTGCAGGGGCAGCGCCACCGCCGCGGAGCAGAGGAAGGCTCGGCAAGCTGAACCTAAACGTCAGCGTCAGGAAGCGGTAATTCAAACGCCTCGACAACCACCGTCTCATAAGTCACATAAGAGAAACGGAAACTCGATGCGCACCCCCCCGCCCCCCGCGCTTTCGCATCCCACCATGGTTGCCCGTAGGGGGAGATGATGTGTAATTTTTTTTATGCAGCGGCCGTGCCAGTGGTGTCTAAATTTTTAACGACACCGACTGTACGCGTTGTGTACGTGTCATAAGTGCCGGCAGCGACAGCGATCATGACAATTTGTCATAAGAGCCTTGAGAAGAGCCGCTAAATGGCCGCACGGCACAACGTGAAACAAGAGGCTATACTACAAGAATTGGCAGCAAGATATCCCAGCCAAAGAGCATATAATTGGATTCGCAGGTTTCTCCAATGTAGACCAATCAGGCTCCACGGCAAAGCACCGGGTTGGAGTCCGAGGACCTATTATCTGGATGGGGGTGTACCCCAGGGCTCCATCCTCGGTCCTTTGCTCTTTAATCTATCTGGCCATGACGCGTGTGGCAGAAAGGCTTGAGCAAGAAACTTCGGCCCGTTTTACTATCTACGCGGATGATATCACAATATGGACAGAAGCGGCGGATTATCCCGACGAGCAGAGCATGCAAATTGAACTCCAAGCAGCTATCCTCACCCTCATCGATACATTAGGTACCCTCGGACTGGAGGTGTCGCCAGAAAAGACGGAATTGATTAGCGTGGACGGAAAGAAAGCGACCAATACAAGCAAGCAGATCACACTACACATCGGCGAAAGCGACATTACATCTACCAACGGACAAATTAGGGTCCTCGGAGCACAGATTGCCAGTTGCAACAGTCCCCAGCAATGGATCCGAGCCTTAAGACGCACGTGGAGCCCGATTTTGCACATGGTCCGACGCATTTCCAATAAACACGGTGGAGCAAGACAGAAAACGTGCCAAACACTTGCCAAAGCAGTCGCTGTCGGAAGGATTCTTTATGGGGCACCTGTGTATGAGTTCTCCGATCGAGACCTCCGTGACCTCGAGAAGTTACACAGGGCGACCCTCCGTACGATAGCTGGACTCCCGAAGCACACGAGGAACGAGGAGCTGCTCAAGCTTGTGCCGATACCACCAATAAGGGACATAATCAATGAAGCACGAATTCGCATGCGATGTCGGCTTGATAACACACCACAAGGCAAACAAATCATGGCATGGGACAACAGAGTTCATGCGCGGTTGGGGCACGAGGAAACGACCATAGCACCAGCATGGGAAGCACCACTGAGCACACGGAAACAACAACGCCCGATCGCTAGGCGCAACACAAAAACCAGGCAACTCTTCGAGAAAAGGCAGCGCCTCAGAAAACCTGAGAAAACCATCGACATCTACACTGACGCAACAATCATACACGAACAAGCTAGTATGGCCTGGGTCAGCACATCCGCATCCCGCTACAATGGCTATCACAGTTGCCAGCTTCCCGGTGGTGCACCCTTACATGCAGAGTTGTTGGCCATATGGGGAGCGGACAACACTATTCCGATTGACGCAGGTAACACAGCAAGCGAGAGTCTTCGAAATAGCTTTCGTATACTGACCGATTCGTACGAAGCGGTGACTGAACTTACAGCAACAACGACTGAAGATGCGGTGGCCAACGATATTAGAAAAAAGTTAAAGAGGTTACAGGATTGCGGAATCGATGCGGAAATTTTGTGGACACCAGGACACACTGGCACGGACGGGGGAAACGAAGCCGCTCATGCGGTCGCCGCGCAAGCGGGTGGCCTTGACTATTCATTGAGCACCCCACACCTCAGTTCGTCGCCAAACCTGGCGGACCTCAATCCCTACCTAGAAATGCTGCGCGCAGGCTCTCCTAGCAGAGCATTTATGCATTATATTCGCGTAAAATTGAAAACCGACAGTAAACGAAGGCTATCAGAAGCTACACCAGCACCTCTATTAAGCGACAAGGGCGGACTTACTCGCCAGCAAGAGATATTTCTGAATAAAGTTATGGCCAATGCAGCATACACACCACATGTACTTGACAAATGGATTAGACCCAGACAAGCAATTGCAAACACTTCTCCTCGATGCCCACATTGTCAAGAAATATGCAGAGCAGATTTACACCACCTCATTTGGATTTGCTCAGCTTTCTCGCGAGGAAGAACACGCATCCAACACTTGCCACGCGACGACATAAGCGCTTTAGGAAGCGTACTGCAGTCGAATGATGAAGCACAAAAAGCAATTGCGAACTATGCTAGTATAAGTGGCCTGTTTCTAGTGGTGTAGAAGAGGTCGACCATCTCGTGCGAGAGCGACTCCATTGAACTTATACCGAAAACGTATTCACACCAAGTGATGTTCATTTATTGTGCATATGCTGTTTACCGAACAATCCCTTCCCCACCTATTCCCAAACTGCGGCCGAGCGCCTTCCTCTCCTGCGAAATAAAGGTTCAATTCATTCATTCATCGCTGATGCCGTAGAGTTTCCTACCATTTCCTAGAGGGAACTTTGGCGCTGCGATCGTTCAGCCACCATAGGAATGATGGGTAGCACACAGATTTGCCTAATATTCGTGCTTACGGCTTCTAACACACTTTTGGCTTTGTTTATTGCTGTGTTTTGGCGTTCGTTTTGAATAAAAGAATAGACCGTTGGGAACTTCGTGACCAGATTTGGATTGGTGAGCCTATAGAAGGCTAAAGTGGTGAAGTGGAACTGCTGACTTTTGCTGAACTTCGTTTTACGACAAAGCGGATGCAGGCGACGCGGAACGAAACGGAACCGAAAGAACGAAGTTTAGACATATCCGTGTACTATCCATCATCCCATGCTGGCTGAAGCGCCATGCGTTGCAGCTCCCATAGACACAAGCGCCAGAGTTCCCTCTAGTAAACTTTGTAAGAAACTCTACGACTGATGCCACTGAGTGCAATGGGTGGATAGCAAAACGGCGCGTCGTCTGCTACAGCACTTCCGGTTCTAGGAACCGTCAAGGCTCCACTCGTCACTGCTTCAAGTTGTGTGCGGTTCAGTGTAATCGGGGAGGAGGCAAGATAACTGGTAACAACCGTGTCGCAGAAAGTTGACCCCGAAGACAGCCTTCTATCATCGTTTTACCAAGGATTCGAAGATGACCAATATTCTTAAAGTAATTGATTGTAGAGCCGTTCGCGTGAGCAGAGCAATCTTGACGGTTGTTTATTGTGACATGCAGCTAGCACCGTCTGACGATATCGGTTCGATTGGCAGCAGTGCATCAGTGTTCGTGTATGTATGTCATTTCCTGTCGGTGGTTGATGGGCGTGTACGGCCGATTTTCCATCTAGGCTGGTTCTTGTAGCCAGGTCATCAGACAGAGGTTGATGAGTGTATATGATACGTATGTATTTATTAGATGTGAGGCATCTTATGGCGGAGTTCAATCCGGTGGTGTGCGGCGTGATCACCCTTACTGCGCGTGAGCAAAGCTTCTCCACACACCTCTCCACTACCCCTCCTCCTTTAGATGAACGGTTCGCGTTAGGTCATACAAATGCTCAGTCACTGCGCCGGTGTCATGAATTCCAACGTCAACGTCGGCGCCATTTGCAGTAATACCTTAACGCCTGCCGAGATCGCGGAGCAGCGGAAGGCTCGACGCGCCGAAGCGCAACGTAAACGTCAGCAAACGGAGCCCGAGCTCCGGGCTAGGGAGCCCAGCGCAAACGGCAACGTCGCCGGGAAACTGCTACGAATGAAACGCGGGCTCGACATGCCAAAACACAACGGCAGCCTCGGCAAAGAAACCCAGCCGTACACATCGCCGACGTCGAAGCCAAGCGTCAGCGTCGAGCCAACGCGTCGGCTGCGGACAGACGACGCGAGTCCAACGCCCGTGCAGAACGCCTCGCTAGACAACTTTAACGCCCGGGCTTCGGCGGTGTCGACGCCCGGTTGCAGCGCGAATTCCTCGACCGGAGCTTCGGGCACAGCTGCAACGTATGCGACCGAATTTGGTTCGATAGCAAACTGACCGAGTTCGGTAGCATGCTCAACGAATGCCAACGGAACGCGCTCGTGCAAGTGCTCCTGCTTCACATCGCCTCATGGGCACCTTTAGCGGGAGATGGTGTAATTTTTATTTCTGTGTGTGCATGTTCCCGTATCCGTGTGGGTTCTTGTATAATGCATTTCATGCTAACATTATTCACTTATGTATATTGCCTGTGCCATAACATCTGTTGTATATACGTGCTTGCATGTTCACGAAGTCATGTATATTATGCGAAAATAAGGTTGCTGTATGTGTGTGTTAGCCCACAGTAGCATGTGTTGAAGACGTCCTGTGGACTTGGACGTTTGTGTAAAAATGTTTCATGTATATAGTGCTTAGACATTTGTATATGTTACTGTCCTTGATTGCGACACTACCCTAGTGTTAGTAGCGTCCTATGATGAAATAAAGGGGGCGATCGGAGATCTCTGTTCGTTCGCGTTCGTTCTGCGGTGCCTACGTCACAAAAGTGAGAGGAGGCGCAGCTCTCCCGCCGAGAACCGCCGAGAGGAAGAGGACAGCCAATCGTGAAGCGGAGAGCTTTCCGGAAGTACACGCGCATCCTGTGACGTCGCCACGGGGACCGTGAAGCGTTTCTCGCCTTTTAATAAATATAATTACTTTACAGAAAATTATTGTTTTTGCTTCTCAACTCAAACACTCTTTCAAACAGCAACAGCTTTGAGTGATGATATTTAATAATGTTAGCTTTTTTTGACGTCGTCGCTAGATGGTGTCGCGCACGCAAAAAAAAAAGAGATAAGTAGCGGCTGACGCAGTTTCAAAACGTCGTCCCATCGCAACGTCTGCGTTGGTTCTCGGCTGTCTGATCGTCAAAAGGAGCTTCTGCTGGCTTTTGTGAAAGAGCACCCACAGATCGCGACGCTGTCGTGCCCGCTGGAGCCGCCGTTCACGAGGGAGGACCGGGACGACATGTGGCAGGAGCTGGTAGCGCTTTTGAACGAAGTCCCTGCGCGTAACACCACAGCCTTGCCAAACTCCGAGAGCAGCAGAGGTGAGTGCGAGCACAATTGTATTGTGGTCGGTCATCTTACACGTCCCGCTTGTGCTTTACAGCGGCACCGGAGGCGGCCAGATTACGGGTTACCGCGGCCGCGTCGTGCTTGACAGGGACCGCGCGGGTCGACAGTACGCGAGGCCCAGAGTTCGGGTGATCGGAATCGGTAAGCACTGCCTTAGAATATCATTGTTGCTTGTATGCTGCGAATTAGTGTGCTCATTTGCTTCGAGCCATTACGCGCTGTCAGTTTTACTTTTTCAAACAATATCGAGTGAATCACTCGGCCGCCGCGTTGGCTGAGGTGCTAACACGTTGCGCCGCTCAGAACAGAAAGCAAAACAGCCACATTTGCGGTCATGACGAAAGAACAGCCGCGAACTATATTTCAAAGCTCATTAGAGCACCCTACGTGTTCCAACCGATTTCTCAGACCCTCGAGTCGAGTGAGGTGCGTAGCCAGTAGGTTTGCCTCCCTCCACCCCTCTCTGCGAAGTCTGTGTGTCATAGCATGCCGCTGTTTAAACATTCTAAAAAAACATTGCTATTGTCGACTTCCACTCCATACTTCTTATTGCACTCAGTGTGTCAATCAAGAAACTTCTTACTATAACAGGTGAGCCCTGCTCCAACTGCTGCTGGTGTGGCTGAAGAGGATGTCGCCCAGGATCTTCCCCGTGCCCCAACACGTAAGTTTCACTGATGTTTTTGATTAACTGTAGATGGTGTTACATGCTCACAGGTGATGCTCATGCGTGCAGGCATGTGTTTGTGAAGAGATGACATCTGTGGGCATAAAGACAAAAAGCTGCACAAAAAAAATTTGGCAAACGGTTGCAGGAGCTAGTTGTATGCATAACTGTCAGATGGAATAAACAGGTGTCCTGCCTTGCAGTTATGGTGAAATGTAGCAAAAAAGTTGCATTGCAAAAATGTTCAACATCTTGAAATGTTTCCCTATTATGTCAATTGCTTCAAAAGTGAAACTGAAAATGTGCTATTGCTAAATATACTGTTCAAAAAGCAAGCTCGTTATATAACTTTTTCACATAGCCATCATACACAAATGCACATGTTTGCACCTGTGTTACACCTGCTTGCTGTATGTTTTGCATACTGCAGCAGCTAGGGTTTCGGAAGGAGATTGTGTCAGTCATCGCGTAAAGCCGGGCAAACGATTGTGTAGCCCTGAAAAGGGCTGTTTGGTTGCTTCTCATGCAGATGCGGTTAGAGGTGTGAGATGCGTTTGATGAGATGAGCGAAAATGAATTCCGGCACCGCTTTGGTCTGTCCAAACGAAGTGCGGTGAACCAAGCACCATTCACGGATGCCGTTGGGTCAGTGAATATTCAACAGAGAGGAAATTGTTGCACACACTGAAACTCTTCACGAACAGAAGCTTCCAGCGAAGACTTGGTAGCAGGAAATTTATAGAGGATAATGGCAACACATTTCTTGGTTTCCAGCTCATGCCGCAGCTGCAAGATGTGGGCAACCGGCAGGCCAAGGCGCTGGAGTTACTAGCCGCAAACACCAGGTGGCAGGGCCAGGCATCATTGGAAAGCTGCGCCAGGTTCAACTTCTCGGTGACGTGGTCCACGAACTGCAAGGCGTTGGTACCCTCGCCCTGGCGCTCATTGCAGCGGAAGCCACCTGCACAGTGATTTGTAAAAACTAGTTGTACATATATGTAGATTTATTTTGTAGTATATGCACATAGTGCACTGTAGTGTATCTTTATGTTTATAGTGTATACGTGTAGAATATTGTGGCACACTGTACGTTTTCTATCGATTTTTACACATCCTAGAAAAAAAGAAAAGCGTTTGTGAATGGTCTAGGTTGCACAACAATTTTAAAATATTGCAAGACCAAAAAATAGTTTACGAATACGTGTTCTGTTGCTTAGAAGTGTTTAGACAACAGGATTGGGTACAAACAGAAATCAATAATAGAGGAAGACATATCAGAAACCAACAACTTGCATTTGTTTAGCGAGTTCGATTAATACCGGTTCGACTGTGCCTTGTTTTCATGTAATACAATGACTTTCGTGCTGCGAGACGCGTGTGTTGCTGCAGAAGAGCAGCAGGCACTTTGTAATAACTCCCTTTGTATATTATAAAAGGAAGCTACTTTTATATTCTTTTCCTTGGCATTAAATTTAAGGGATATTTATTTATTTTGCTTTTTATGTGCACTGCTCGTGACACTTGTAATAAAATTTCAATTCTGACGCCACCCATGTTGTTCACTTCATTTACGAGCACGATTCTTGTTGCACTAAAGCTACCGCATGTTGCTGTCCTTATTCAAACAGCTTTTTCAGGTTACCACTTTGGCTGTGAATGGTACAATGTGCCATTCACAGTTGAGCTCTCACTTGTGCTTAGTGTGAAGCGCCATATTTTACAACCTGGTCGAAGTATTTCATCAGCATGGCGTTGTGTGACAAGGGGCACAGGTCGGCAAACTCACTCATGAGTCGACTCACTCAGATTCAGATCAAGCTGTGAGTCCAGGTGTGTAATACATTGGTGAGTTCGAGTCCGGTTGAAAAACTTTTAGTGAGCCTGAGTCCAAGTAAATCCGCTTGAGGAAAATTTTGGTAAGTCTGAGTTCGAGTGAGCCCCAAGGGCAAAATATATTTCATGAGTGAGTCAGGGTGAGCTCTACATTTTTTGCCGACCAATGCAAGGGGGTTATTCATTGATAGGAGAACCCTGTTTCATTGATATGTGTAGCTAACATTTGAAGTGTAGTAAAAAAACAGCCTTTTGTTCATGCCAGTGACAAACACAATGAACAAAGACAAACACTCACCACACAATGCTGCCGAGGTCGTTGCAGGCGGCGGCGTACTCTCCGCAGGTGCTCGGCATGCAGGACATGTGGTCCTCGAAACAGGTTCACTACACGGTTGCGCTGCTGCTGGCTCCCGGTGTGGTGGTGGTGGTAGGTCAGCTGCTGCTGGCAGCAGCTCAGCATAGTCTGTGTCGTCATCGTGCCCTTCGAGAACAGGCTCATGTGCCGCCAACGCAATATCGTGCAGAGCTGCACAAGCAGCAGTGATGGTGGCTGCTCGATCGGGATTGTAGAGCAGGGTCCGATAACGCTGTAAGCTTTGGAACCTGCTCTTTAGGACCCCGATGCACCTCTCCACAACAGTGCGCATGGCGGTGTGGGCCTTGTTGTAGTGGTTCTCAGGGGTGCCAGGAGCTGGTCGTCCGGGCACTGGTGTCAGGAGGCACGGTTCTAATGGATAGCTGGAGTCTCCTGCACGAGGGCGGCGTGACAGCTGTAGTGATAGCGTCTTGAATGTGGCAAGCATTGACAGCACTTACCAAGCAAGCCGCAGTTTTGCTTCCAGGTGCTGAAGGAGAGGGCTCCCCCACCATACCCACGAGTCATGACATGACCCCAGGAAACATGGACTGACATCCAGAATCCAGAGGTCGGCATCACATGTCTGCAGAATTCAATTCAGTCAAAATTGTACCCATAAAATACCTTGGGTACAATGTTGGGTATTATGTTAATGTAACTACATCTGTCTGCACTGTTACTGTTAAAACATAGCTATGTTTTACACACAAACACAGGGTAGGACTTGTACCATAAGTTCTAACACGCGGAGAATGCAGTGTCAAAGGGTAGTCTGCATGTTTACTGCTTGGAACAACCCATCTTCCAGCCACCAAAGCCTTTTAACCAAATTACTGCTGTATGTTTAAGGCAATGTATCACAAAATACCTACAACATGAAAAACTTGCGACTGAAAAACGGGTTATGAAACAAAGCGTATTTAATGTACGTGTACTGATCCATGTAACGTCCATCACGACAATGAACAATAAAGACATACTACGGCACATTCTGGGAGCGCTAATCTCAACAAAGACAAATCGAGAATCAAGCTTCGGGTACACATGGCGAACGAGCAACGGTAATATTATGCACTGTGCAGGCCGCTGAACCAAAGTGTACCCCGCGTCGAATGATTTCATCGCCTTTCCTAAGCAAAGTGCCCTGAAACGAACCGATTCCCGTTCAAGATAGATCGAAAATACCGCTCCCACTATACTCAATTGTAACAACCTCAGTACAGCGGAAAGTTTAAGCTACAGAAATGAAACAATTAGCGACGCATATAATGCATGAATAATACTCACGATCATGATGTTGAATGCGTAGAATCCCTTCCGCAACATGTAATGCGTCGTGTCCTCGAAGCTCAGGCCATGGGGCTTCTGGATGACGATGAGCGTACCATCCACGCACCCGACCACAACGGGAATCCGCCCGAGCCGCGCGAACACCACCTTTGTTCGCTCTTCGCGTCTGTGGGTCCGGAAAAGGCCACCCACCGTTTTTGCCCGCAAACGCGTGTTCCTGACGGACGACTGCGACAAGTCGATGAATTCCTCGCTGCCGACAGCTCGCTTGAAGCATCCGATCGCAAAAAATCTCAGCGCGCACAACACCTTCCGCTCTGTTTAAATCCCACTGGTTCGCTGGCACCCGATGACGGGGGCGAGTTCGTCGGACAACCAAGGTACAGTACGTTTCGAGAAACGAAAGCGACGCCGGAATTCATACTCGCTCATCTCTTCAAACACATTTCGCACCTTCTACCATTCTGCATCTGCTTCGAGAAACGCCAACGTAGCAAGGAAGCACCGTTGCAAGCGCCATTTTCTCAAAATCAGCTGTTGCGGCAGCCGCAACCGCCGCATCACTCCAAATACATGCTGTGCGACGCCGTTGTTCGCTCGAGAGAACGCGCGCGAACGGTCTCGCTCTCCGTTAGCTTGTAGCAGACGACATGCTCGTTATGACGAGGCATGACGTCACCAAAAAAGGAAACATCAAGGAAAAAAAAGAAATGGCCACGCCCCTTAGAGTGGCGTGAGCTCTCCGGCTTCAGCCAATCACGTGCGCTCATCAGAACGAACGCGAACGAACGGCGCAGAACAGAGATCTCCGATCGCCCCCCAACTTTTTCTAAAAATGTGACCGCTAAGTATGCGTTATTGGAATGAGCTGCAACTAGAGTGTACTAGAACAGGGGAGTGCTCGGAATGACCTTCGAAAAGTGAAGCCCAAACAGGGTGAATCCGCTTGTGGCGCTGTGATCGGTATTCTGCAATGTGCTGTTGTTTAAGAGTTGCGCGGCTCCGCCGAAGTGGTGCAGGGGTAGAATGCCTGCGTGCCACTCAAAAGCCCCGGTTCGAGTCGCAGCTGTAGATGGTGGGTTTTTAGTCTGAGTGTCACCTTTTATAGCTGCATTGTTTTTCCTTTGTTTTTTTACACAAGCTTCTGTTGCTACGTGCTCTTTCAAAAAGTAACGCAAGATGTGAAGTAAAATAGAAGAAACTTCACAGTGAGCATTTTTATTTGCAGCGCCACCGGTCGGGGTTCAACAAAAGCGTAAAGTATGGTCTTCGAGATTTTAACACGAAAGTGTTTTATGTCGGGGTCTACCAAGTACATCCGTCACGGATATGACGTTGATAAAATGGACGCCAACGGGTGAGAAATAAAAAAACCAAGAAAGGATACCCGGCTGGGAATCGAACCCACGACGTTGGGGCCGCGACGGCAAGCGCCCGACGACCTATCGACTAAGCTAACTCGGGAATTGCTAGACGCGGCGCGAACGCGCCTTATATCTTTCACACATTCTCTTTCGCGGCGGGCGGAGCGGGGCGGTGCCGCCGCCTGTGAGACGTGTAAAGAAGTAATACTTCACGGTCGACACTTACTAGCGCTTACTCCGAGATTGCATGCGATATCGGAGGTCATAGTTAAAGCGTCTCGATGCCAGAGAGGTAGACTGGCCGCGCTGGCGTCGCCGAGGCACCCTTGACGCAGTTACGTTCTTTGCCTTTGGCTTCGTGTTAGCGTGCGTCGGCTCATCGGAATAGTGCAGCTTCCACGTGCACCAACGGGATTTCTCCGCCGCCGACTGCTTCAATTGCGAGAGCACTGACTAACAAAACTGCTGCAGTATGCGTTGCAGAAAGGACGCGATTTCGACGGGCGAATGTCGTTGATGTTGTGCCTTGGTGGAGCGAGAGCAGCGCCTGCGAGACAGAGGCCAGCGGGACGCACGCGTTTGCGGCTCAGGCTACGACCCTCTACCTCCCGTGTTGCTGAAGCGCAGTGTGTGTTAAGCATGCATGAGCACAGGCGTCGGCTACCCATTACTAGAAAGCGCACACCGTGCCGTTTCTCTCCTTAATTGACGACGCTTTGAAGAAGTGCATACCGGGTACCAGCATTCATTATGAGCTTGTTGATATCATCCTTACGCGGGATTCACGATTCGCTGTGTCCAAATATATGTTCACACCGTCAGCTACCACAACGGTTTAATCATGATCATGGGCGTTATTCATCGCGATAGAGACATGCTGTCAACATGGGTGCATCCACGTCAAACGGTGTTATAGCTGCCGAACACGAATAGACAATGTACAAGCTCTCATATATCACTACACAATAAGCACTACTTCTGTGAAGACACGTTTCACTTTCGTGTTATACCGATTCCTATGACGGAGGGATCAGCCATGTTTTTTTGCGAATACGAGACTCGAAACGAGTTCTCACATTTTACGTTGCTTTTTTTTACGTTCGAAAGAATGCTACTCGGTTTTTCGCATTACGGGGGGAAAAGTGGAATTTCCAGCAGCGCCATACTGAGTTCAGAAAAAAAAAATTTACCCGACTCCACGTCCTACACCCCCCCCCTTTTGTTTAACGCGAAAGTGTTTTATGCCGGGGGCCACCAAGACTTCGGTGACATATTTCCGTCTCGGTAATGACGTGGAAAAATTGCACATGATCAGATGGCAAAGAAAAAAAAAGTCACAGTTTCGCCGCAAGAGCGAAGCAATGAATGCGATAGCAAGAAATTAATGCTATACGAAGTGAGGCTCGCCAATGGGTACTCTCAGTTTGAACAGCTCTCCTGTTGCAAAGGCGGCCGAAGCAGCGAAGGAAACTAGCGTGCTTCAAGTGTCGAGCTGTGACACTTGATAGTTAGCGCTCATCTTCTGTTTGTTCGTGTAGCGGCGTCCCTTGAGCTCGAGTGACTTGTGTACACTCCCTAACATGAGCGCGGACATCACGGTGAAAGCTTGAAGCATTCCTCTTCCCCTCACCACGAGAAAACCGCGCGAGCAGACAGCGGAAGGGCAATGTTCTCCCTGCGCAAATATAAGAAGAAGCGAGCGAGCTCAACGACGGCTTTTAAATACGCCCGTCGCACTCCTAGCGCCATCTCGCTGGTAATGAAGAAACGCTTATTATCACCTGCCGTCTCTGAGTCCGTCCAGCGGAAAAGGGTGTGTGTATAACGCTCGCCGTTAGCTACGTAGAGGATCTGCGTTTTGTGGCGTAGTGGATAGCGCCACTCGCTGCGGAGCAAGAGGTCCCTGGTTCGATTCCGCGCTTCGGAAGCATTTTTCAGAATTATTTCTCTTTGGGGCTTTTATATATATTATGAGGTCTTGATTGGGCAGACGTTTATTTGGCCCGAAGACCCGGCAGCGAACAGGCACGATCAACCCACACTGATGATGATGATACACGACGAAGATGAGGATGCATAACCAAATGCATTATGATGATGATAATGTACACATTAAGAAGATGTGCATAATAAATGCCCACAGTAAATATATATATATATATATATATATATATATATATATATATATATACATACATATACGGTGCATGACGGCGGCGACGGCAAAATCCAGCCGAGACTGTCCATATAATTGCTATCGCAATAAAACTTCCGTCCACAGGAGTCGAACCCATGACCTCTCGGTCCGCGACAACAGATGCCGGGTCGTGGTGACAACAGATGCCTCTAGTCCTCGACAACAGATGCCTCTAGTCCGGTCGTGGTGGTTAATAGGGATGGCGACCTTAGCCCAAGTTCTTTGTCCAATCAGCGACGCTCTTCTGGCTGTCACTCCGCTTTCTTTGATTACGCTCTCACCGTTAACTACCACAGGTACCACAAAGGTTCGTTTAATCATTCCTCATGGACGTTAGTCGTCTTGTTGGAGATGTGCCACCAAGAGTCAACATGGGTGCATCCACGTTAAACAGTGCTGTAGCTGCGAAGCACCAACAGACATTGTGCAAGCCCTCTTATATCGATGTACAATAAACATTCAACTACTTCTGTAAGGACACATTTTACTTTTGTGTTATACCGATTCCTATGACGGAGGGATCAACCATGTTTTTTTTTTAACTCGATTTCTTTTTTTAAGATGCACACAGGTACAATCACGCTCAATATGACTTGCAACACGGGAGCGCGTGGCCTCACGCGTTTAAGGATTGCGCACGGATTCAGCTTGTTTCATTGCCGTAAATTATTATCATTTTCTTATTTAGGAAGATCCCCCAGTGAGAGAACAGCGTTTAGTTGTAGAAATAAGGGACAATGGAAGGAATGCGCGATCCGTGGGGCCACGTGCTCCCGTGTTACAAGTCGTATTGAGCGCGGCTGTACTTTTCCTGTGAAGACATGGCAAAGGACTGAAGGACTCCTTGTTCCCTGGCACGTAAATTGCAGAATGTGCAAAAATCGTGAGGCTATTGAGCATTCTTTTACTGATTGCTGTGATGCAGTCTTCTTTTGGGATGTCCTAGACCGAACACTGAGAAAATACTTTGAAATAAACCCTGTCAACATTAGGTACCTGGATGTGACAAAGAACAGGACAGTATCCTATGTCTTAATTTTTCAATTGGTTTGCATAGTCTCTGGATACCTACACTGATAGAAATGCTGCTCCTCTGCGATCAAGAAAAACCATCTTCCGGGAACTAGTTCATGTACACGGGCTATATGAACGTTCTAGTGACGCTCTACACTGGTTTCCTGTGTTTGATTTGTATGTAAATATGCCTGTTTATTAGGGGCGAAGCTCCTTAAAGCGGCACCCGTTCGTCCCCGTCGTAGTGCGCAACCAGTCTTAACGCTAGTGCCAGATCTTGACCTCCAAGGTAGTGCCGGTGGGAGATTTCTCCTGCGCGTTGTTGAACAATAAAAAATTCGCAGCGTGCGCGTTAACTAAAAGCCGAATTCTTCTGTCTCTCATTCCCCATTAGCAGCCATTGGCATGTTCCTGTAGGAAACGTTAGTAGAAGTAGAAGTGTAAGTGTTAGCTAAAAGCCGACTTCTTCTGTCTCTCATTCCCATTAGCAGCCATTGTTTACCTCCAAGGTAGTGCCTGGTGAGATTTCTCCTGTGCGTGATTAAACAATAAAAATTTTGTTCAAAACGCCGTTGATTGATGAAATAAACCAACGAAAGACGCCAAATGTTTTCTAAAAGCAAAACGAAAAGACGCCAGATGTTTCTAAAGCAAAACGAAAAGACGCCAGCTGCTTAACAAAAGACGCCAGATGTTTTCTAAAGCAATGGTTTTTCTAAACAATGATAATTCACAGCTGGAGGCAGCGTCGCGGCAGCGTCTTGATTGAAAAAACCGACCGCTCGCGCTGCACAACCATTCACTGACCACCCCGTACATATAGGCACTGGATTTTGACCTCCAAGGTAGTGCGTGTGTGCGATTTCTCCTGTGCGTGATTAAACAATGAAAATTCACAGCGTACATGTAAAATTAAAGTGAGCTGCAAGTCGTCATAACTCTCATCGAACCTTTACTATAAACGCGCCCGATCTCACGTCGGTGATGATGTACTGGGCAGAATTCACGGAAGATTCACGGTTTACCGATGAACCTCTGCAGCTTCGCCCACTCATCATCATTCACTCCGTGGATATGCTGTGATTTTTTATGTTTTGAAATGTAAGTCTAAATGCAACGGTTTCGTTCCCTGTAATACATAAATAAAAAATGTCGCCCGCATCTTCCCATGGGGGAAACTCGAGTAAATGCGTCGCAGGGTGGTGAGGGTATCGCGTGAATGTTGCGTAATTGGGAATAGTTTGGAAATGCTTAATTGTTACACGATGCGCACACCAAGTATGACTTGAACGGCTCCAGCGTGCACAAAGTTCCGGATCCGCAGCTCGCTTCAAACGCTTGCGTTCAGCGTCGTATGCTCGTCTCTTCGCAGCCTTGTCTTCTGCATTGCTTGCTGTTGTTGACGCCGACGACGGTGAGGGTGGGGTAACGTTGCCTTCAGCGAGTGGTGGGACGCTGTTTGAAGGTACTGTTGCTTCCATCGCATCTACTCGAGTCAAGCAAAGCGTCAAGTCAAGCGAAAGCCAAGTAAGGACGCATTTGACTGAATTCCGAACGCGCGCTCCGCCGCTTATATACACACCGCCCGCGTTCGAGGGAAAGGAGGGAGGGACGGAGAGGAGGAAGGGAGGGAGGGAGAAGGAGAGGGAGGGGGAGGAGAGGCTTGCTGCCGGCAAGAGACGAGCCGAGCATGCGCGGTGGGGGTGTGGACGGCGCCGCCGACGCCGCAGGTGTGACTAAGAAATGCTCCGCATTTAAAACTAGCAGTGGTTCCGTGTACGAATACAACCAATGAGCAAAGCTCCTTAGAAATGGGACGCAAACGACAATGCGCCTGATCTCACTGCTGGTTTTCATGAAGGCGGTAGGGTGGGGAGCGGGTGGGGAGAGCGTCTGCTGCGTTCGGTGTCGGGAACGACTGAGTGAGTGAGTGTGCGGCGCGCGCAGCGCAGGGAGAGGGAGACAGGTGAGAGAGGGGTGCGAGCGGTGATGTGGCGAGGACCTTCGGCGGCGGCGATAGAACGCCGCGCGCAGCTTTTCATTGTCTTTATGCGCCGGCGCCGGGTGGGGAGAACATCTGCTACTACCTTCGAAAAAGCGCCCGTAGTGCGCTAGAATTATGGTTGTCATTTCACAATCCGCGATAAAGGTGGTGAAATTGAAGACGACCATTATAAACAGTTGTGCACAGAGCTTATTTCTTTTAACCTCGAATTTCTGGTGCGCTAGAACCAAAGCGCTCAATGCCTAATCATTTTATCTTAAATCACCGGCCACTGCAACCTAAAGCGATGCTTAAAAGAATGGAGCTTCGACGGCGCGGAAAAGTGCGTGCCTAAGGAGCTTCGCTCCTAAAGAAAGTGCCTGGTTAGACGAGTGGTTACGACACTCGACTTTGGATCGTTGGTGCACGGGTTCGAGTTCCACGTCGCCAAGAAATTTTCAAGAGCTGAGCTCTTTGGGCTTTTCGTTGCGCCCGGTAGTGTGAACTGCTTCACTAGGGAGTACTATTTCGTTCCCACAACACCTGCGCCGATTTGTCCTCTTCTTTATCTTCTGCTTCGCTCCCAAAACACGTGCGCCGATTTCTCGGGCGTGGCCTGTAATAACCCTGATGGGCGAGATAACGAGTACAGAGACAAAGAGAGAAAGAAATAAAGAGAAAGAAAGAAGGGTATAAAGAAAGAGAAATTCATGGCGAAAAAAATTTCTGGCGAGGCGGCGGGATTCCAACCCGCGTACCGACGATACGAAGACGAGCGTCCTAGCCACTCGTCTATCCAGGCACTTTCTTTTCCTTTCTTTCATGGTATTTATGAAAATGACTAGAAGAGTGCACATTAAAAGGGCACACATAGAATGCAACACAAGTACAATGACATGGCGACAATAAGCGCTCAAGCGTTGCTAAGGAAACACTCAAAGGCTAATATAAAGTGTGTTCTAGTGATTATGGTGCTCCACTGCTGAGTCGCAGGTCGCGGGATCGAATCCGGGCCGCAGCGGCCGCATCTTCGATTGAGGGGGAAATGCTTGAGGCCCGTGTACTTCGATTTAGGTGCACGTTAAAGAACCCCAGCTCGTCGAAATTTCCGGAGCCCTCCACTACGGCATCTCTCATAATCACATCGTGGTTCTGGGACGGTAAATCCCAAGAATTGTTATTATATGGTTATTAATATAAAGTGTAGTAGAGCAGGGAAAGTTCTTCATATCGTGTCAGCAAACATGGTGAGGCCGAGCACCTCAAGAAAATAGGCTACCAGTCCGGTGTAATGCCTACCTAGTTCGCATAAATGTCCTTTCGGTGGATAGCCAATCGAACAAAAGTTTGTGCCTGAAGAAGTGGTAGGTTCTGCGTTGCGATCTTGTATACGGGTCTTCCATAAGCATGCTAGCAGAGCACAGCATAGACTTGTATAGTGTGGTATAGCAAGGCGGCTGGAAAGGGAAGTGAGGGTGATGACGTGAGAAAGGAGGAGGGGAGTGAAGCATAGCATAGAGATAAGAATAAACACAAATAGAGAGAAAGAAAGGGAAAAAGACAGAAAGAGAAAGCAAGATAGGGACGCATGTAAAGAGAGAGAAAGAGATAGAAGTAAAAAGAAAGCGATAAAAAAGTCAGTTTCACCGCAACGGCGAAGCAATGAATGTGATAGCAACACATTGCCGTGTTACACGAAGTGAGGCTGGCAGCTAACTGTTTTGTATCCGATCTTGCGTTACTACAAAACGATGGTGTAAGGGAATACGGCTGCTCCAGGAAGAGATGCTCTCCGCATAGTCACTTCGCGTTGAGAGCGCAGCACGTAGAAGGGTATACGAGCCGCCCGCTGTGATGGCTTTCGAGATAGCGCGCGCGACAGCGATCGCGACCGCGCCCTTGGATTCAAAGTTCAAAGTTGCTCCTCGCGCGACATCCACCCCCCCTCGCGTCTTCGCGTCATTTTTCTTGTTCGTTAAAAATGGGTGGGGCGTTTCCTGCCTGCTTCGACGACAGGCCTCTCGAGCGGGGTGATGGTATCGCATGCACCCTTCGAGCGACGGGAATGGGATGGCTCGTTTGATCTCTGCTTCGGCCGCGTTCGTCGCACCCGCTCGCGCGCTTTTAGCCGCGGTAGAACATACGATGCGCGGGGGATTTTATCGATTTGGACTTCATACCGGAAGGACATGAAGGCGACGGCGACGGCAAAAACCCGTCGAGACTGTCCGTATAATTGCTATCGCAATAAGAGAGAGAGAAAGAAAGAAATGCAAGAAGGAGAAAGATGGAAAGAACGAGAAAGACAAAGAAGTACATAAGGGGAGAAAGAAAAAAAATAAACAGTGAAAAAAAGGCAGAAAATTTAACCATCTCCGCTTCGCGGACACTGATGAAGTGGCGAAGGTGGTAGCCCTGCCTTCGTCAGGCTATCGCATTTCTATGTTTTGCAAGTCTTTTAGATCTGTTGTATCGCTGCTCTTTATTAAACACTCTTTGTTTAGCTTTGAGGTGGTACTATAGTTTTATTGCACCTTAACCATACCACTCTTATACACAGGTTTTCAAAGAAGCCTTTGCTTAATATGGACGTCAATGGCAACGTCATCAGGAATATTTCTGGGAAGGCAATCTGTGCATGTATGAACGTCGATCGGCACATTCACCACCTGGCCTCTAACCCCGTACTGGCCACTGCCGTGCGTTAGCCCGTTCTCGCGTCAGTTCTCGCTGACGCTCACTCGGGCAGCTTATTCATCGGGAGAACGAGGAAGCTTAACCATTCTGAAAGCGCAAATGTCGCAGAAACGAGACGAGACAACTGCGTTCTGGGCGAACGAAAGCAAGGTTCTTCTTTTTTTGTTATTTTGTTTATTACTTATGCGGGCGCCTTCGGTGACCGCAGTCCTATTCTTCCTCTTGTTGTATCCTATGAGTTTCAACAGCTTCCGGCCCGCAACAAGCTTTCTTCTTAATTTTTAGTAGTGGGATTTACCCAATTTCTGCGGCACGTACCCGAAAATTGACGATCTGCGTTACGCCAATATCGCACAGGAAATTCTCGACTAAGAACAGCTTCGCCGTTAATGAACAGAGATCAAAGAAAAAGAGAGAAAGGGAGGAAGGAAGAAACAGTAAAATAAAGAGAAACAAATAAGGCCGCCCAGATCCGCACTCCCTTTAGGCTTAGCACCACAGTTGCGAAGCATCACGTAATAACTAGTCACGTGACAAAAATCATGTGACATCTAGTCTTGTGACTAAAATCATGTGACATCTAGTCCCGTGACTAAAATCACGTGACATCTAGTCTCGTGAATAAAATCAGGTGACATCACGTAGCATCCAGTCACGTGACTAAAAACCACGTAGCATCACGCAACATCTAGCCATGTGTCTAAAGGTCACGTAAGATTTTGTCACTCAACTGAAATCACGCGCCATCGCGTAATATCTAGTGACGTGCCACGTTCCCTCCATAAACCACGTAACAGCTTGTCTGGTGACTAAAATCACATCACGTAACAGATAGTCACGTGACATGTCTGCCAAGCCTAGGCATAAGAATTGATGTCTGGGCAAGTTGGAATTGGTTAAGCATCTTCGAAACGAGCGGCGCAAAAACAAGGACAAAGGAAAGTCTACACACGTAGTCTTTCCTTTGTCCTTGATCTTGCGCCGCCCATTTCGTAGATGCTTAAGCCTAGGCATACTTAGTACTACTAGCAAAACTTGACCTCTCAGCAAAAGGTTGGCAATACTAGCAAAACTTAGCTATGTCGAACTTAGAATAACAGAGAGCTGAGCTAGTTGGTAAGTATTCATTCTAAAAAGACAGGGCGTGCAAACACGGACACAAGAAAGAAGTCACTACACCACAAATGCCGACTAACAACTGAAGAGACGCACAACGGCGGAAAAGAAAGAAGGTTCGAAAACTTATCTACGCATGCCCATGCAATAGGCG
This sequence comes from Rhipicephalus sanguineus, assembly GCF_013339695.2. Classification (NCBI taxonomy): domain Eukaryota; kingdom Metazoa; phylum Arthropoda; class Arachnida; order Ixodida; family Ixodidae; genus Rhipicephalus; species Rhipicephalus sanguineus. Next base: position 41,378,529 of record NC_051181.1, on the reverse strand, counting down.
ATCCTATCAATCCAGCACGCGTGGGAGTCTACGTGAAAGTTAACTGTTTAGGCATTTGACTTCATTTATATGCGAGTTAATCGATGGTTGACTCACGCATGCGCTACCGTTATTATCGATATACTACGCCTCAATCGTCAGGTGCGCTTCTTCATTCCTATGCCGATACAAAACTGCGCATTCATCGAATTTTGGCGTGCACGTACAATCTCAACAATGTAAAGATAGATACAAGGTGAGCCTCCGGTCAGCGATCTCTTATGTTTCAATAATCTCAGGTTACTGCAGCGGCCCGTCTGTCCTGCGTCTGTCCAACATATATCGAACACTAGCTCCGCTGATGGTTCCAGCCTTGCGCCACTAGCGCAAGCTGCGCATTTTTTTTCGCCAAGAATTTATCTATCATTCTTTCTCTTTCCTTATCTCCTTTCTCTCTTTTTTTCTCTCTCTTTACACCCCTTCTTAAACCCATCAAAGTTATCATCCCTCGCCGAACAAATCGGCGCGCGTGTTCAGGGGGAGAAGCAATAGACGAAGAAGAAAAAAGAGATGAAGAAGAGGATGAAGAGAGCGCGTGCCGGTTCAGGATGATGATAATTTTCTATCTACGACACACGGCAAAAATCGGCCATAACAGCTCTACTGTCATAAATAAGTTGAATCGTAGAAAAAACCGCTTGTCTAGGCACAATTAAGCAAAGTTTTTATATACTCCATTAGTTACGAGCACCGTAGTTTATTCACGACCGCATAACCCACACGTATAGCGCCACGAATTTAGAATGTCCTTAGTAGATTTTGGATAATAAGGTACATTATGTAAAGCAGCTCTCGATGGAAATTTGTTAAATATTAAATCCTAAGTTATCGTCGAAATTGTCCTGTGGCGTTACTAAGAAATTACCGACCCTAAAAAAGACGACGCCGCTAATACCCCTGTTACACGACATATGTAATGTCATTCGCAGCGAATGTCATCAGGTGTTAATGCTATTTTTGTTGCTGTTACACGGGCGCAGCGAATGACATTCACACCTAATCGCACTCGCCCGTTGAATGTGTTCACCCAACTCATGCAGGCGCGATATGTGTACTCTCGTCAACAGGCGTTTGGCAAACGACTGCGACATCGATATCTTCAAGCAATGTGTAAACGATGTTAACGTTCTTACTAAAGGTTTCTGCTAACTTTTCCGTAACCTATCTACGTACAACGCGATGTTGGAAGCAATTTGTGCAGCCATATTCTGTTTCCCATACTCCGACTTGACGCCAGCGCCTCCTGTCAACCATGTTTACAAACGCTCACTGTTCTTTTGGTGAAGCGGCGCCGCGGTAGCCGTAGCGATAGTTGCAGAAGATACACGCACGTGTTGGATACCTATCTGCCAGCCATGGATGCGAACCCCGGAAGTAAGAAGCAAAAAGCGCACTGGACGGACGACGAGACCCGAGCCTTTTGAAGGTCTGGGAAGACCACCTCGCCGACTTGCGTAGGGCCAAGAGAAATATGAAGATGTACTACCTTGCCACGCAGGAGTGTCTGCGTGCGCACGGCGTTGACAAGTCTGTCGAAGAAATCAAGTATAAAATAGAAAACTTGGCCAACCGATAGAGGTAAGTGAACACCTTCGCTCAAGGCGACACTCACTCGCCACGTGCATGTCGTTTTAAAAGGCGAGGGCGCGCTCAGGCAGCGTGGTATGCTGTTTAGCGGTGACCTGCGCGAGCATCGATTGACTTGTGTGTGGCCGCGTATGCTGAGGTTTCACGCTTTAAAACATGGACGCGAAGACTGTGCTTCAGGTTCGCCCTTCGACAGGCGCTAATGTGTATTTACTACAGTTATGTTTGTAAACGCCTCCTTACGTGTATGTACGCGTTTCCTGTAATTGCATGATCTCTTAATTCTGACCTTGTGCTCTCGATACGAGCCCCTTTTTCAAGGTATTTCGGTTTTCTTTGCGTTTATAACGTCAACACTTCGTTCCTCGTGGTGACTGCATGGAGAGGAGGAGGAATAAAGGTTTATTGCACGAAACGGCATCGCGGTGCTAGTCCCTCGTCTACCCTAGGTGGGAGGTCTCCTCATTCCAGGAACCCTCTGGCCTTCGCTGCCTGCTTGGCCCTGACGACGAGACGTCGTTGTTGTTCCAGGTCCTCTGAGGCGAGCTTGGCCTCCCACGTTTCGAGAAGGTCTTCGTTTTCTTGACCGGCATTACAAGCATTCGGTGAAGGCGGTGTGTCTGTCTGTATATTGCATGAGCACGCGAGGATCATGTGGGCCAAGGTGTCAGGTACGCCGCAAAGAACGCCTATTTATTCTTTCTGTTCCAAAGCACTGACATATAGAAATAATTGCTAACTGAATGTAGTAGAAGTATTAAAAAGAGAATGAATTCAATTCTTTGCTGGGCAGATGTCACTGACGAACTGCATAGATATATGGGATGCCAGCTTCCTTAGTACCAGAAATGCAACAAAGTCCTCTAAAGATTATAAACACCGCTGCAACAACAGCGTGTTTCTTGCAGGAACCTTAGCAGGAAAACCACCGGGCAAGGTGCAGTGACATGGTCCTTTTATACGGAAATTCCTAAATTTCTTAGCTGCCTGCCAATCAACGACAGCAGCCTTGTCGAAGATACCACATGTGGTGACGATGCCACAGTGGAAATGGCAAGTACGATACTGAAACATGCAGGGTTCCTGCCAAACCAGTGTTCGAAAGACTTTTAGGAGCTGGCTTGCCAGGTTCTTAAGCTGGGGCAATGTCCCGCGTCGTGAGCGTAACCTGAGTTCCATAGGCAACCGCTACAGGCGCAGATCGCGCGAAAGAAAAGTCTTCTTTCTCTTGTTCTTCGAGCGCCTTGATGATGACATTAACGCAGACAAAACCACATTTCCTCGATTTCCTTGACTACACGTTCGGCCACAGCTGCAAGGTCTGCGACCGCTTGTGGTTCGACAACAACCCGATCACAATCGCTACTATAAAAACGTGTGACGTCTTTATATGACAGTAGAGGAATTGTACGGAGCATTCACGGTTTACACGATTATCTCCGAGCCCGCTCCTCAATCATCATTCACTTCGTGGACATGGCGTGATTTTTTTTTTCTGTTTCCTATCACTTACCAGGAAACACACATTAATTTAGTGCTTTCCTCTGGTGGCATGACAAATGAAAATCATGAAATCTTGTCGACTCATGGAACAACAAAAATGTAAGCGAGGACTCAGGCTGAACATGCTGCCAGTATAAAAAAATGTTGCTACAAAATGCTCGAACATGCTGAAGATAAACATAGAAAAAATACAAAGATTGGCAGCGTATTTCATATATGGTGAACACAGATGCACATACTTTATTACGGTTCGTTAGGGTGTGTCATTGAAAGTTAACATTATGTACGAATGTTATGCATCAATATTTCTTACACGACACCTTTCGCGTAATGACCCGAAGAACGGGGTTGTCAGTATGAAACATTTAAAAATCAAGCAAATTCCAAATACTGGGGGAATCGATTTCATGCGATGTAGTCAGTCAGTAGCAGCCTACATGGGATCTTTCGCTTTGAGCCAAACATTACGAGGTGGTTAGATGTCTTCGTGTAAACTTGGTAGGGTCGCACATTTCGTGTGCGTACTAGGCACGCTGAGTACACTGGCGTATAAATGGTAGCTCATGGTCCGACGTAACGTCTGCACTCACGTTAAAGCAGAGACTTTAGCTTCATTGCCACGAAGTGCGCGCTACGGGGTGATGATGTGCACATCGTATGTAGCGGTCGCAGGCCTATTTGCGCTACGCTTTTTACAAATATGTTGATCACATGTGGTGTATTCTTTTATTTTTTTTCATCCCATACATCGCATGGAGCACGGGCGGCCGGAGCAAGAAGAGCCACGAAGCGATCACACAGAGGCCCAGCCACCATCAGCACCAACCCATGGAACCGTGCCAGCGGATTCACCTTCACTAAACTCAACATTACCATCACCATCACCTAGCACAGACAACAGCAGGACACAAACACCAACACAAGGAAACAGACAAGAAAAACGAACTGGCAAACGAAACACACAGAAGACACTTCTCACACAACTAGTCGAAACAAATCGGCGGTTGTGCGTAGACTAGAAAGAAAGTCGACAGGAGGAATTGGAGCTTAGGCGACGGGAGCTTGACGTACTACGGGAGTCGGCAGCTATAGAAAAGCGCCTGACTGATGCAATTGTGAAATACTTAGAAAAATAAAGCATGTGCTTTAAGCTTGCATATAAAGTGTGTAATTGGTGCACTTGACATGTTGGGCTCGTTTCTAGAAATATTCTACAAGTGCAGCACTGAAATCCTAGCCTTAACCAGTGCGTTCATCAGTGTTGTGCAAGGGCTAATTGTACAGTTCATTGAAGGTGTGCACGTCCTGAATCCACATTAGTCTGTTAGTCCTCATTAATATGGTGTCTAACACAGAAAAACGAGCCCTTAAAAGTCATCTTTCCTTCATTCATAGCGAGGGTCTCGTTCCGGCAGACTTGACGCCTTCAGGTAGTATGCGAGGGATTGTTGGTCAGTGGCCAGCTTGTAAAAAGATCACGCGCTACGTGACGCCAACGGGCAGAAAAAGAGTGTTCCACACTCGCCGCCATGGCTGCAATCGGCGCGGACTAACACTCCTTGGTATAAACGCACATATATACCCCATAATGTGAACGGGAGGATGACCGCCGCCGTAGCTCAGTGGTAGAGCATCGAACGTGTTATTCGAAGGTCGCAGGTTCGGTCCCGGCCAGCGGCCAGTTATCTTTTCGTCCACTTTACTGTCTTCACAGTTTTATCCCAATTACTACAAATAACATCCGCTATACTTTCCTGAATATTACTGTCTGTCAGTTCTTATTAATGTTAATATCAAGTTTTAAGAAACTCGGTAGCATACGCAGAAACGTTTGCATTGGTACAGTTTTTTTTCACGTCCCGAATTTCGCTAACTTTAAAATACGCAGTACTCAAACGTGGTCTTCAAACTTACAATCGGTTTTTCGAGAAGAATTTCATACTGAAGCAACTAGAATTTCAATTTGGGCTGTTAAGTTCACTAACATATTTAATATTTGCTACATGCATTAGGAGAGGAAGGAATAAATATAAGGTCTAGGTGCTATCTCTTAACGCTATCCCCTAATCAAGAAAAACAAAAACTAAATAGTCCTTTGTGCCCACTTATCGCATGTAGATATAAAGGAACTCACTTCTGTCAATAAAGGTGTCGAAATAACTTTAAAAGAAACGTACCATCCTTCGTAGTTGTAATAGTCGACTGCATATCTCTTGGGCGGAGATACGGCAAAGTGGCAGCCGTATAGAGCGCCTATAGCTTGCGGGAAACCAGTGATGGCGTAACACTCGCGCATGTGATCGGTCATCTCCTCCTTCCGTGGCATTTGCATCCAGGCGCCTTCAACTTTGCTCACGACTGCTCGGCAGAGCTCTCTATACACAGTGTTCACAGTGGACCGGCCGATGCCAAACAGGTGTGCGATCGTGCGGTCTTCGGCGCTCGAACAGAGGCGGTACAATCCCACGGCAACGCGTTTCCCTACGCTAAGTGGCTTTCGCATGTTTGTGGTTTGACGCTCCAAGACGCACTGCAGTGATCCCACCAAGTATCTAAATGTGGCAGGACTCACGCGGAACGCGTGCTCGAAATGATAGTCACCCTGGTTAGGGAGAGTGTTTTCAAACCAATTTTTTTTATTGCGATAGCAATTATATGGACAGTCTCGGCTGGATTTTGCCGTCGCCGTCGTCATGCACCGTATATGTATAAGTATGTATATATATATATAAAGGCCCCAAAGAAAAATAACTCAGAAAAATGCTTCCGAAGAGCGGAATCGAACCAGGGACTTCTTGCTCCGCAGCGAGCGGCGCTATCCACTACGCCACGAAACACAGATCCTCCACGTAGCTAACGGCGAGCGTTATATACACACCATTTAGCGCTGGACGGACTCAGAGACAGAAGGCGATAATAAGCGTTTCTTCATTACCAGCGAGGCGGCGCTAGGAGCCCGACGGGCGCATTTAAAAGTCGTCGGCGAGCTCGCTCGCTTCCCTAAAAGAACTTGTTGTTGGGCTAGTTGGTAGATCATTTTCAAAAGTTAATTAGAGCGCAACCACACGACACATTCACACACCCACATCCCAGACATCAACCACGCACAGCGCTTCTTCTTATATTTGCGCATGGGAGAAGCTTGCCCTTCCGCTGTCTGCTCGCGCGGTTTTCTCGTGGCGCGGGGTAGAGGAATATGTTTCACGCTTTCACCGTGATGTCCGCGCTCATGTTACGGCGCGTACGAATGTCACTCGAGCTCAGGGACGCCGCTAAACGAACAAACAGAAGATGAGCGCGAACTATCAAGTGTCACAGCTCGACACTTGAAGCACGCTAGTTTCCTTCGCTGCTTCGGCCGCCTTTGCAACAGAAGCGCTGTTCAAACTGAGAGTATCCATTGGCGAGCCTCACTTCGTATAGCATTAGTTCCTTGCTATCGCATTCATTGCTTCGCCCTTGCGGCGAAACTGTGACGTTTTCTTAGGAAGCCCACAGTTCTATGGTAATCGCCGACGAAGTGGACGTCCAAACAGCAGCCAACGTAAATGTATTGGCGTGCAGGCGTAGCTCCAAGTCCCTCGTGGGCTTTGATATTTTCTCTATAGCAAGCTTGAGGCCTTTCAGTCGGTTCTGACACTCCATTCTCAGCAGCTGGAGAGCAATTAACGTTCGTTTGCGCTGGTCATCGTTCATCACGGTCAGAAATTCGTGAACGATGTCACGGTCCTCTGACTGCAAGAGTCGTGCGCGGCTTTGGGCTAGTCTTGCTTTGGATATGTACGAGTATTTTTTTTTTCACTGATGCTGTTGTATCGCATTGCAGTATATTTTGAAATAGTCTGACAACGTTTACCATTGTATTCCTAACAATAAAGTGAAAATATGTAAATTAAAAGCACGATTTCTAATTTTTTGTTATCATAGCCGCCTGCCGAGAGATATTGACATCAATTGCGAACGTTATTTCATATGGCCGTGTAGACGCGGAACGCAAGATCGCAATGACATTCGTTTTGAATGCCATTCGCAGCGAATGACATGCGCCGTGTGACAGGGGTATAAGAGTCTAGGGACAAAGCTGCTAATGACAAGATTGAGCCAGAACCTACCGAAGCGCCTGGAAGTGAGAAGAATACGCCATAACAAATGATGTTGGCTGAAAAATCATTTATAAAGTCCACTAACGCCACTATAGCGTTTTAAAATAGTGCCCCGTTCCCCTGAAAAGGCGTACCGTATAGCCTAACCTGGCTTGCCATGGAGTTCATCGGCGAGATGCCAACGCACGTGGGCTCTTGCCTCAACCTCGCCCCTTTTCTTTATGCTGTCTTCTCAGTTCGACGGATGCCAAGATTCCTTCTCGCTACTGGTAGAAACGGTAGCAACCGTGTTTTGTCGCATCTTCAAGCTTTCTACTGAAATTTGTTATGCCGAGCAAATAACCGTGAGAAAAATTCCACGCACGACGGACACTTACAAACAAAACAATTCAGGACTCAAAGCGCTTCGGTGATGGCATACAAAAGTAGACGCATGGGTAAAAACACAGCTTCTGGTTGAGTAATACTAGCAGTGGAGCATTAAAAATATAACTTCGCGCGCCTTCAAAACAACTCGCGCTATTTGCGTTCGTCGCTTTCAACTTTGCCTGACTGCGTGAACATCACAAGTTGGGAGAGAGAGAGACATGCTCTTTATTAGAAAAACAGAGATTTTTGCCGGCGTCAGTATACCGCTGGCATGCTACTCTGTGTAGGGATGGGGAATGGGATTGACAGATTAAAGAAGAGAGGGAAGGAAATAATAATAGAAAGAAAGAACATAAAAAAAAAATGAAATGGGCAAGTGAACCTGATAGAAATATTTACAAGGAGGGTGTCAGGTAAGATTAGGCTTTGCTATGTGAAATAGCCAACCGTTAAAGCTTTCCGACTAGGCCAATTATTGATAGGTAATTAAACAGTGCCTGTAAAGCCCGTCACTGCTTTGAAGGGCCGGACTGTGGGCCTAATAAGTTGTGTAATGTTAACTGATCGTGACAGATCATGTCCATTTGTCGCTCAAGCAACTGTCTCTCAGCGCGGTACGCGGAACATTCCAGTAATATGTGCTCCACTGTCTCTATGCTGCCACAGTTATCACAGCAGGGACTAGTGGTGCGCCCTATGCGGTACAAATACCTGTTCGTGTATGCCACGTTCAGTCGAAGACGATGGTACAGCGTCTCAAGTTGGCGAGGAAGTATTGGGGAAATTTTCACTCTCACTTCTGAGTCAATGCATCGCAGACAGTTATCTTGGTGGAGCGGCAGATTCCAGAGGCGGTCTTGACATATTTTCCTGCGAACTTCGAGGCGTCGACTTTAGTTAAAAATATTATTCTGAAATTCCGGTAGTGAAGTCCTTTTCGGGCTGCTTCATCCGCTTTTTCGTTTCCTGAAATACCAGCATGGCCAGGTATCCATTGGAACTTAATGTAATGTCCTGCATGCAATCTTAGCGTTGTGATGAAGATAGGCGATATCAGATGCTACAATTTGGTGCTTATCATGCTTATACCTGTTCCACATACATTGTAGGGGAAAATTTGTAGGGGAAGTTGGGGAAAATTAACAAAAGGTTGCATGACGTATATTTTGTTTGCTTCTATGATTGGCTGGCGGAGTAAAACCGACCCGAGCGGTCCGTCTGCCTTTGTTGCTAACTGATGTTTTTTCAACTGCTGTTATTAGAATTTGCATCCTAATAATACCTGCGCTTTTACGTGCCAAAACCACCACATGATTATGAGACACGCCGTAGTGGAGGGCTGCGGAATTTCGACCATATGGTGTTATTAACGTGCACTCACATCGCACAGGTCACGGCCCTCTACCATGTCGCCTCCACCGAAATGCCACCGCCGCGGCCGGGATCAAACCCGCAACCTTCAGGTAACAATTTGTAACCTGCCAAGGAGGCTCAAAAATTACTTCAGGCGACCTCAATGTGGCATTTAAGTGTCATTAATGGCGCTAGCCCCTAGCATTTTGTGAACGTTTGGTTCCCTTGGGTAGACTATAGGTTAACTTTTCGTGGTCGACTTGCATCCCTTCTGGGTACACAGACAATTAACAATGGCGGGCTTGTTCACCATTGTCCATTTCAGTGAGTCAACTGATGAGTGAAAGAAGGCTCTTCTGTAGTTGGCACGTGCCATCTTGATAGCACACACCCACGAGAAAACAGTCTGCTTTTTCCTTGAACTGATGCAATTAATTTTCATAAATTATCCTGATCATTAATTGGCCCTTTACTAAACTTACGCTCCGATACCATATGTATAATATACAACTCTTAACTTCAACCATTAACTCCTTTTTACATGAGTTTAGTTTTTATTGTAGTTTTATAACATTCGAGCCAACGCTCAACTTCCGGTTAGCTGAGGGTGAATTCCGGCGTTCTTCTTGAGAAACACAATGTTGGTAGGCGCTATCGCCGTAAATATACCAGCGGATTTCGACAATGAGGTAACATTATCATGATTGCCGAAGTTGTGTATGCCGCATGTGGGTGGATCTCTATGCTTTGAAGTCCAATAGTATGGTGAAAAGAAGACGAGGTATAACACCAGAAATTCAGTCGTGTCCTGACTAGAATCCACGCATGCATGCCGGGTAACGGGTCGATTAAATCATGGCCTCCTCTAGACCGCTAGTGTAGCGGCTCGCTGCAAAAGCTGCCTCTTCTCCAGCGGTGCACTTTACGCGGCCCAGTTTTACACACCCTTTCCTGAAAGGCGTGACATTATGTAGAGTCTGCAAGCTTTCAGGTCAAAATTTTCCTTGCATGACACGACCTCTGATTTTCCGATGCATACGTATGCGTCAGCTCAGGTCGATGTTTCACGAGTTTTAGGAGCGAAGCACCTTAGCGTCAAGCCTTGTACCCCCCGCGTCTAGCATAGCTCTGGTTTACAAGGAGTCCGCTTGGATCGCTGCGGTCGCAGCGCTCGCGCCCGCCACGTGCTCTGATTTGAATGGAGACCGGTAGGACGCTGCGGCAGCAGCGCTCGCTCCGGGAGCGTGCTCTGGTTTGAATAGAGACCGCTAGGGGCGCGTTATGCTCTCAGATGCATTTCATATCACCATAAACATCCAACAACAGAGGGACGTGTATAGGCCTTCTCTTCCCTAACTTCAGATTACATACCATTCAAAAACCCCTGGCTCTTCATTTCACCCATCACAAGGCGGTCCTAATGAAGGGGAAACTAAGCCTGCACGTCAACACCATATACGCCTTGTGACATCCATAAAACAACATTGTATATACTGTACACATGTGTTTGTTACGCATTTGCATGCTCGAGTGGGAAATGTACGGGGAATTCACGGTTACCCGAATGATCCGAATGAGTCACGGTTACCCGAAAGGCAAGCGAAGCCATTTCGCACAGTCGTTTGCTACGAAAGAAGTGGATCCGTCCACAACGCTAAATTCAGTTCGAAGCGGGCGTCCAAAACCGCCGCCATGTTTTACGTACACTACGTTGACCACGCAAACACGGTAACGCTAAATCTGAAAAATAGCGTGCGTACGGTAAACGCTACGGGTCGTATAGGGTACTGCGCATGCGCACTTCGATCCCGCTATTCCGCTAAGCCCGCTATTCCGCTAAACCCGCTAAACTATAACTGTCTAATAAATACGCGGTGCTGTTACGTACGCCACGCCGTTACGGACGCTACGCACGCAGTATATGCCAGGAAGGCAATCGTGGAATGAAATCAATGAATGAACTCACTACATGAATATTTCACGGATATTTTTTAATTACAAGGAATGAAAGGGAGATAGACAAGCAGATAAATATCAATACACAAATGTGACATGAGTATATAAGTACAAACTACACAGCATTGTAAGGAGACATAGCTATTTGCAGCGAGATCGGGTTACAGGTGGCAGCGCCGTCGCCGTGTTAGTGTGGACAGGCGGTCGGCGGCGCGCATATACTATATGTACAGACGGGTCCACTGTTAAAGGGAACACTTGCGTTCAGGGCATGTCAAGATATCGCTCTCTTTCAACAGCATAGTGACTTAGATTTGCATAAGACTACTGGCGGTTGACAGTTCCAACTCACTTTGACGGACTAGTACCGTGCAATAACAACGTTTCCGCATCCACTTGGAGTTAGGGGGCCAGCAAAGTGAAAGGTGCTCATTCGAGTGTTCCCTTTAACAGTGGACCGTACTGTACATAGCAGCGCTTCGCTGTGAGCGGTTTGAGCCGATTGTCGGCGAATAAAGCGCGTTGAGTGTAGCCTAATGGTGATATGTACGCCCTCAATTGCCCCATAGACGCACGAAGCCAACCTAACGTTCCAATTACGCGTGAGAGAAGCGCATTCTGCCAATCAATGGGGTGCTGGCCTTCTGTGGCAGTCGTGTTTGCACTGAGCTCGATCTTTTTTTCTGTTTTATTTGTATACGTTAAACACGCACAAATAAAAGTGCCTATATACTATAATATAAATGGGTTTGCGCGACTGAGCCAATTAAGTACTTACTTCTTGGTGTAACGGCTACAATAAAGAAAGCCTGTATTTCTGCGCAATTAGTTGAAGTATAAAATTGTGCACTCTGCTTTTCAGTTTGCGTGAATGCGTGTGACCGATATAGAAGCGCGTGGCGTGAGGCCTTCTTTACCGTTAACCGGCCTTTGCAAGCGCTAGTTCATGATTTGGGATATCACAAGGATTAAGAAATCGCCAACACTTCGCGAGACGGTGCCACACCTCGACATTTAATACTGCTTCCGTTTAGGACGACACCAAATGCAGCATGTCATGTGCTTGAACAAAAAAGTGGCACCCACTTTGAAATGATTTTTGCGAATGGACGGTACGATTATTACACCTAGCCCCATACCGACACGTGCCAGTGCATATTGGAGAGCATATAAGCCTCGGAAGGCGATATAGGCTTGTGTATATCGTGTAGGCGTGCGTGCAATCATTTGATACTGCGCTAAAACAACGGAAAAAGCTGTCATCTGAGGACGTGCATAACGTTCGCAGACGTGCGAACATGGTGTGTTTTGAACAAGATGCAAGGAGCCATCCACACAACAGGGTTTCGTCCGCTCGCCGTTAGGTGTCGACGCTGTCCGATTTCGAGGTCAATCTAAGAACGAAAAGTCAAATGTACGGCTAGCCGCGCGTAAAACGCGCGTCCAATTACGGCCGATCTTTTCTATGACGTAGTGGTTGAGATGAACCAATGAACAATGCAACATGGCTTTCTATGCTGCGACGACAGGTGAGGCAACCGTTGCACAGAAAGACGATTTTCCTACGATGCTTTTTTTCCAAAAGAAGCTGGGCTGTTATCCACATATTTGTACACAGTGATCCACTGTTTAAGGAAACATCGGAGCGTGTCGCGGCCGCTCGGCGCCACCGCTGACTGGCTGCAGCAGTGGGTTTTGTGCAGCTGCAATGCGTGCTGTGAGTGGTGCTCTTTCGTAGTTCGCTGCCGTCTGCTGTCGCGCTTCGTGTCTTCGCTTACGTAGACACACTGTCGTAGCAAGGCAAACCGTTCACTCGGCGAAAGACCACCGCGCACGGGGCTCTGCCTACGCGAAACTCACGGCAGCCGCCGGACGGATGTGGCGCCGAGAGGCCGCCACGCGCTCCGACGTTTCCTTAAATAGTGGACCGCTGTAAACATTACTCAGCGTCAGTCTAGCCAGTCGTAATTCACTGCAGTAGAACTTCGTGACTGTGCTGACTTTGAAGTATACCAAAGGGGCAGGCGCTCGGTCGAGGCCGAGGATCACTGATGTTTCAATTCAAGAACTTTTTACCTTTACCACCGGAAAGCCGGAGACTAGCAAGAGGCCGATGTCAGAACCACGTCATCGCTTAATTACCATATTTGCATTCATTAGGAAACTTTTCTTGCGCACTCGAACAAGGGAGAGAGTGGGGGGGGGGCACTGCGGCGAATACTCGCTCCCCCTAATGGAGAACCTGCGCTCGTATTTTTTTTAATTAAGAAAGTCGCAGTTTCGCCGCAAGGGCGAAGCAATGAATGCGATAGCAAGAAAAGCGGCCCGTGATGGACGCGCTGCAACTAGCGCGCGTCCATCACTACCCGGCAGCTACTAGACAGTTTTAATTTCACGTACGTAGGGACTTCACGTACGCAAACGTGAAAAGTACACGTACGTTAGGTGCACGACATCTGAAACGCTTTTAGCTACATGTACGCGACGCGCGGTGAGAGCTACCACGTAGCTCCATCTGCTGGGAATCATGAACACTGCGGTAGCTTGTTCGAGCGCCCTCGCTAGCAGACAGCGGAAGGGTAAGGTTCTCCTTGCGCAAATATTAGAAGAAGCGAGAGAGCTGGCCGACGCCTTTAAGTACACCCGTCGGAGCGCGCGGGCATCAAGGCACCCTACACCCGTCGCGCTCCTAGCGCCATCTCGCCGGTAATGAAGAAACGCTTATAAGCGCCTGCCGTCTCGGAGGACTGCAAACGGTAAAGGGTGTGTATATAACGCTCGCCGTTAGCTACTAGCGGGACCTGCGCTTTGTGGAGTAGTGCTTAGCGCACCGCGCTGCGAAGTGAGAGGTCGCTGGTTCGATTCCGCGCTTCGGAAGCATTTTTCTGATTTATTTTTCTTTGGGGTATTGATGTACATATACATACTTATACACATACGCAGTATGACGACGGCGACGGCAAAAACCAGCCGAGACTGTCCATATAATTCCTATCGCAATAAATATAAATGAAGGAGTTGTTGTCGCCATTGCTTGATGACGGTTACCCCTTTGCACTTGGTTGTTAGGTTATAAAAATTAAGAAACAGCAGTAATATACATATACCTATATACAGTCCTACATTTGGTAAGTTAAAAAACTCTCGTTTGAACAGAGCACACATGCAGTCGCGGTTCACACTTTCAATATGGTGCATTCAATATTCATTACAAATATTCGTGTCCTCAACAATAAAAAAAAGGAAACGTTGGAGCACCTTCATTGCTTTGCGGCTTATCTTAGACGGCCATGGGGATAGTATTTTCGCCTACGAAAACGTTCGCTCCGAGTTCAGCGTGTGGAGTTTCGTGTTCGAGTCGCTGGCTATGCGCGTCGTGTCTGGGACAGTCGAGCAACAGATGATGCACATCCTCGTCCTCGTGGCCGCACGAACGTCTTGACTATGATGCATGCTGAATCCGAAATAAGTGCTTTTTGTAAGTAGTTACGAGTCATAGGCGACGAATGAGTGTGTCAGTACGTCTTGGGAGCTGAGGGTCTAATTGGCATTCAAGGTTAGGGTCAACAGCGAGCAAGATCGATTCCTTTGTGCTGTCTGAGAACCAGGTGGATAAGCATAATTAACGTTTTACTCTTCGTAAAATTCGGTGGATATCGCATTGAGATATAGGAATGTGGTGGGTTTGCGTATAATGATGAGCGCCTTTCGCCAACTCATCTGCCATTTCATTTTACAGCGAAAGCTGTTATGAGATCATTTCAGCGGCCGTTTTTGGTGCCGTAGTTGTCCGCCGCCGCCGCCGCCACAGGTGTCCGTAACCACTATCGCTCAAAATAAGAAAAAATGAAATAAGAGAAAATTCCAGGATGGAACGAGATTCGAACCTGGGTCCTCTGCGAGGAAGCCCAGTATTCAACCTGTGAACCATGCCGGTACTTGAAACTGCTTTGCAAAAACACCCTATACAGGCTTGATGCCGGGAAGGAACCACATTAACATATGCAATGTAGCGCGGTAGAAGAGTAAAGTAAGCACCAAGCTTCGTACAACGCGAATTCTGTAACCAGGCGTCACACAATGCGAATTGCGCAACGAGTAGGTTGTTGAATGCTTCCAACCCATTACAATTGGATCCGCCATAATGCTTCATCGTCATCAGGCACAACATCAACAACGCGCATAATGCCTTACATTGGTTTAGCAGGTACCTCGGCTCTTCGTAGAATGACGAAAAATGGCATAGTGCCTGCTTCCCTACTTCTCAAAAATTATATTGATTCATAGCGTGGTGGTTTCCTCGCAAGTGCACTTGTATTGGTTGCCAAGGAAGCCCATAAGCGCATGATTCATTTCCTCGGGGTCTCAGTAAAGTTCTTCGCCCCCCCCCCACCTCGCGCTCCCACGTCAACGTATGTTATACAGCATGGCGGGAGAGGGAAACAGCGACCGGGCGTCACCCAATGCAAATTGCATAAATGGTGGGCCGTTAAAGCTTCCAACCCATTACTAAGGGCTGAGCCATAATTCTTCATCGTTATCAGTCGTCGCGTCAACAAAGTGCACATAATGCCTTACGGACGTGTAGCTGGTGCCTCGCTTCTCCGCAGAATGACGAATAATGGCTTAGTAGGTGCTTTCCAACTTCACAAAAATTGTGATTTACGGCGTAGTGGGTACCTTGCTACACTCTAAAAACTGAAACTCCTGCAGTGAGAGTTATAGAGCTGTGTTACTCCCACAGATCTCATTATACTCTCTCTCAGGGAGGCGCTTTACTCTCTTTTGGCCAGGAGGAGTGAAACGCCTTTTCACTCCTCCTGGCGAAAGAGAGTAAAGTGCCTCTTTCACTCCCGCATCCCACGAGAGAGTAAAAGGTTGTTTTACTCTCTTGCCATATAAAAGCTTGTTTCAGAGCTTGTTTTAGTCTTGCAACTCTCCAAATATAACGAGCTGTAAAGAAAAGTTCGTGCAGTCTAATATCGTTGGCAGTAGCTCAATCGATGAAGTGACGGCGATAGATTCCTCGTCAACTTATCGCGACGAAAACCGCTGACATGCACAAAGAATCTGCGATCATAAATGTACGCGATTATACTCACACGTACGCACACTCTGAGTCAGGTCCTAGTTATTAACTGACTAGAGGCGGCACGCCGCAGCGTACGCAATTAAATGCTGTGGACAGAAAGCACGAGATAAAAAAGAAAAAAAAGGGGGGGGGAGACGCTTAGTTTCGCCTTTAAAACGCGACAGCGGTATTCGTACACACGCATGGTCGCGCGCGCACACACACACACACACACACACACACACACACACACACACACACACACACACACACACACACACACACACACACACACACACACACACACACACACACACACACACACACACTATCGCCTTCTCAATCGCTAGCTTGCCTGCGCTTCTCGATGGAGACGTATAGACACTGCCGCAAGGAAAGCCAAAGTGCAAACGCCCTCTCTCTCTTTGCATCTACCTCGACTTTTCGCTCACGACCAACCAACGCTGCTTTTTCGCTCAGAACCAATGACGCCGACGCCGCCGACACCGGAATTTCTGCGAGACGAGCTCTTTGACGCTATCGCCTTCAAAAAAAAAAGATATATAAACGCGACTTCCTTCAAGCAGCCGCTAAACGGGAGGAGTGTTACATGAGCCGCCGAGAGAAACACGATAACGCAACCTTACGACGCAGGCACGCAGGCGCGAGCGAGGAAAGACAAAATAAAAAAAACAGACACACACACACACACACACGCGCGCACCAGGAGAGGAGAAGCGTGCGTGCTCAAGTCGAAGTCTCGCCGTCGCCCGTCGCTGCCTTCGCCATTTTCTCCCGTTGCCCGGTCATCGAGGTTTCCGAATTGCTCAGCTGTGTCGGCTGTGCGTGCCCGTGTCCTGTGTGTGCGCGACTCTGATCTCAACGCTGGACGTGAACGGCATTTAGCGACGGCAGTGCAACATCGCGTACCGTGAGCGTGTTCGTGTTGGTTTCATGATGGTCTGAAGACTCAAGCGTGCTTGCACCTTCGTGTATTCGTGTTCGGCCAGCACCTGGTTAGGCACAGTCGGAAATGCGAACGGTAAGTGGTGCTTCTTTGTTCTCAGTTTCGCGTCGCTCACGTGTGTAGTGCTGCACAGTGTGTCGCGTGGAAAGTACAATAAAAAGCAGAATGGAAAAGCATTTCGCGCACATACGTGTGGTGCCTGATGCGCGTTTAAAAAGCTTTTGTGAAGGCACACGCTTCGCACGGCCAGTCTATCGAAGAGCGGGTACGCCTCAATGAAGACTATTTGTGCTATACAATTTCTTTGCTTGCCATAAAGCGTGAATGCGGCAGCGTGCTTTCAGAAAATATAAACAAGCGAGAGGCCGCGGTTATCACTCCGTCATGTGTGCATTAAGGCTAACTTTTGTTTTCAGTTGATTCAGTTATTGTAGTTGTCAGCCTCGGTTGTACGATGGTTGCGGTGCTCGGCTGCCGACCCGAAAGTCGCGGCTTCGATCTCGGCCGCGGCGGTAGCATTTCGGTGGAGGCTAAACGCCTGTGTACTCTGCGATGTCAGTGCACGTTAAAGAAAACAGATAGGCGAAACTTCCGGAGCCCTTCGTTGCGCCATTCACTTTTTTAGAAAAACGCCTATTTTCATAATTCATTTTCGGTAAAACACCCCCCTCCATCAGGATTTCGCTCCCCCCCCTTCCCCTGTGGCTACGGGCCTGGCGTACGCTATTCCAAATCTCCCTAATATTAGTAAGTGGGAATACTTTTCGATAACAATTTTGCATTGCGCACTTTGTTCGTCCCTAAGACAAAAAAAGAAACAGCATACCATATATAGGGTAATAACGTCATTAGGTTGGACTAGAACGAATAAATTATGCTGCAGAGATATGATTATGGCCATATTATGTGAAAGTTGTCTGCTAAGTGACAGCGTTTATGGTGAAGCACGTGTATTTTACGATATTGTCACTTAATTCGTGACAATTTTGTGACATAATTAGTGACATCTTGAACTTTCATGAATTTCATGTGGATATTCTCATCGAGTTGAAGATGTGCGAGCTGGGCCAGGCTTATTCAGTCACATCAGTGCAAGTCAGCTCAATGCAATACTGATGGCAGAGGGACAATAATTTAAAAAATGTGACTCTCATAAGACTATTATGAAGCTTTGAAGCAAGGCTAAGCAGCCATTAAACATTATCACAGTTAAAAAAAACTAATGTTCAGCAAGAACAGAACACCTTTCGTCATTTCTTATGGTTTACTTCTTTAAGTCATATGTAAGCTTCCTACCTTCATGCTTCTTGATGAATGTGAATATTGTGTTTAGTGCAGCACCAGAAGCAGTAGACAATGGCCCGCAGGTCACCAGATGACTCTATCGCAAATTCTCAAAGGATGTGCTGTTGTGCACCTACTCCTTGCTGTATCATGCTTTGTTTTGAGCTCTTTCATTAGCATGATACACGGCAAACAACTTAATTTATCAGAAACTCAAATGCTGTGTTTTTGACGAAATGGTAGGTGTGGAGTGAACTTGAAACCACAAGTATTTGCTTTCTAGTCTCGCACAGGCAGTGAAATTTGTGGTTGGCTGTAGGTTGGTTGTAGGTTATGAATGTTTGTGCAGTTGGCAACACTACACTACTGAACTTGATGTGTATATTTGTAAATGCTGCAAGACTTAAAATGAAGGAAGGAAAGAAAGAAATAGATGGGAAGACAGGCAGGTTAGCCACTTCTCAAACTGGCTGGCCATGCTGTGCAAAGGAAGAGGGTATGAGGAATAAAGGATAATACAAAAGAAACTTTACAGAAAAAGAACAAAGCAGGAAAGAAGAGTATGATGCCTTGTAAAGTCTGTCTCTAAGCTCACTTTTGCGTAAGAAGCACAGCAGCACTTTCAATGCTAACATCAAACGGGAGCAGCAATGAAAAAGCTCTGGAATCTGGTTTTCCTGAGATTAAAAAAAAAACGCTTTATCTACACTGCCAGTTTTGTATTATGTACTGAATTAGTTCTTGGTGTTCGAATGCATTAGGATAATAAATTTAGAGTTAAAAGATTGTTGCATGCATGGACATCTAACTGAATTTATGCCGGTTATCTGAATTAGGTATTGGTGTGCTTTACAGCTGTTTAGTGCAGCATGAAATAGTGAGTCACTGCAAAAAATCCGCACATTTTTTTTTCTTTGCAGAAGGTGCTCAAGATGGCACATGCAACGCTATGCAGCTGTGGACACCAGCAGCTTGATAAGAACTCTTGAAGCTCATCTGGATGCTTCACAGAACCTGGGTTGGTAGCAATAATATCGTTAGGAGAGAGTGATCAAGTAGAATCCATTTCTGAATTGTGCAATGCATACCTGTGTTTAATGAAGCAAGTCATTGATACATTGGAAACATTGAGAGTATCACTATTTTGAGTCCAATGTCATGGTAGCTCTTATCTCAGTCATCCGATACAGTATGCAGAATCTGCACCTGCACTCTGTCATGCCTATAACACTATATTGAATTTACAGTGGAGTGCCTCGATAATAGACACCTGTAGCATGATATGACTGTATTGTGAGGTATTCATAGTGTTCCTGGCGAAATGGTCAGTACTTATATAACGGCAGTGCTAAGAAGACAAGGACAAGAAAGTGCACATCAAGAGCGCTTACTCACAACTGAAAGCTTTATTGCCTAAACTTGAACCTCGCCTATTACCCGCCTGCTAGTTCACATTCCCGTTTTGCTTCAAACGGTCAGTATTGTGATGCATTACCTTAACAATGAAGTGGCATATACATCGATATACATTGAAGCTCACTAGCGCATTGTTGTTATGGTGTTTAACTTTATTTTTGTGTCTGGTAGTTTCAAAACCGTTCACAATTTGCGACACAAATGTTAGTCCTGTTGTGAGTCACAACAGGACTAACATAGGATGGGCTGCATGTGCCTTGTGATTTAAGTTATCACTGTTAGGAAAATTTTTACGTTCATTTCCACTTGATAGTTATATTAATTGCTTGTCTAGTTTGTGTTGGCTAGGGGAGATTTAAGGTAACAGCAAGCAGTAAGCAGCATATAAAATTTTCAGTATGCACGCATTTCATAGTTGGCAGAAGCAGGATGGTGCAGTGCTTACAGGCAGCTGCTATGTGCACAGCTGGTTTAGTCCGAAGTGCTGTGAGAAAGACAACATCTAGATGTTGCTTTGGCATAAACAGAGCTTTATATTTAAATGTAAATTAAAAAATCGAGGCTGTCCACTGTGGCATGCCTCATAAGTACTATATATCTATATATTGTCCCGTCTAGCCTAGGATTTTAAATAATTTATTTGGGAGAACTTGCACTAAGTTTTGAGGATAAATGAATTATTTTTGTAATAGGAGTTGCCTCCACAAAACAACAAGCAACACTGCACACTAGCTATTGTACCTTGTTCTTTTGCTAGGTGTATAAAAACATGGCAGCAAAACATGGACAAGCAATTGAGCCTCGTCTTTCTGTATTATAATGCTGCGTCTTTCTAGATATTACAAGAATGAAAGTGTGCGGCACACTCATTGCATATCTCACAAGAAAATACTTGGCAGCTTCTTAATTTTGTATTTTTCTGTTTTTTCGGAAAAGTCTGCAGTAAGAGAAGACAAGTGGGTATTTTGTATGGATGCAGAAAGCTTAAGATTTCTTTGCTTGATATCTTTTTCAGGAAGACTGAACACTTTTGGCAAAGCAGCAACAGTTCTGGCCCACCTGTTTGTCTACAAGACGGTCTCTTCTGTGAACACTCCTGTGCCTTACAGTATACTATACTGATGATCTTGTACATCTCTCAGTATTTAGGATTGTCAGCACTTGGACTGCTGCACTGTGTTATGCACGGTGCTGAGTCCAAACTTTCCAATAACAGTGTGCATTTGAAAATTTTACATGGCTTGAAAAGATGCTGAATGTAAACTCATTTAATTTACTAAGCATGGTTCTTTACTGTTTTACAGCCGTTATTTATTCCCTGTTCAATTTTTATTCAACCTCATGGCATGTCCAGTCCTTGGCTCTAATGTGCCAAGCCACCACCAGTATTGATGGGCAATTTTTAATTCAAAGCATGTTATTGCCTAACTCCGGGGTAACTTTCCTGTCACGGTATTCGCGGATTCATTTTCAATGTGGCACTTCTGCATAAGCCATAAATTGAGCTGTTGAAGGTGACGAGGAACCAATTTACCGGTCGCATTTCATGGCACTACACTCTTAAAAAAAAGGGTGTCTGTACTGACTACCTTTGGGTGGTAATCGCCTCGCTACACATATGATGACCTTTTGGGGTGTCAAACGACTCCCTTCGTTCTTCAGACCAACGACTCCCTTCTTCACAATTTGGGGTGTCAAACGACTCCCTTCGTTCTTCAGACCAACGACTCCCTTCTTCACAAGCAGAGAGTCTACGTTACTCCCAACGCAGGAGTCTACGTGACTACCTTTTATTTCCCGCTAGTACCTCTAGGTAGTCAGGGTGACCCCTTTGCCATGGTAACGCTGACCCCCACTGGAGCGTTCCTTTGACTCCGTTGTCCTTAAGGACAGTGGTGTACATGACTCCCCTGGCAAGAGTCAGTGTGACCACTTCGTGGTACTCAATGAGACACTCTGCAACAAATAATGCGTTTATTTTTCTTCTTGGTCGATATTGATGAAACTTGCTGAGTTTAGGTTTACTTATGTGGCGATTTCAAATATGCAATTATCTGGAAGAAAACGCAGTTTTTACACATAAAAATTTCATGTGTCTTGATGAGCAAGCCTTTCCAAACTTGGAGTTACAAAGTAAATCGACATATCGCTATAGTTAGGGGATAAAAACTGTATGCAATAGTTTTAAAGGAGTTTACTGCGCTGTTCTGGCATAATGTTCATGAACCCACTAGCCCACATACGAACTCGTGTTTTAAACCCATTTGAGTTAAAAGTTACGTAATATTGAACTCTCGTGAGCGAATCACCAGCTAGACATACACTTACTGGTCAATGTTCAGCATACTATGCATGTCCTAAACTCCTAAGTGGGTTTAGGACATGCATTCTGGTTATGTTGCATACAGTTCCCATTTCATATTATTGTGATATGCTTACTTTGTAACTCGTGCAGGCCTAACGTGGCACATGAAATGTTTGATATACTTAACACGACATATAATAGTAGAAAAATATTTGCATTTTCAAAATCAGCGTACAAATACACATAAACTAAACAAGTTTTATAGAGATTGATCAAGAATTTAAAAAGAACTTCAAATCAGAGCGAACACCATTAGGGTTTTTATCTGACAATCGACGAAAGTTGGTGCCGCTACCTCTTGTTACTCAACAAGGCACTTCCACCGGGTTTACTCAAACAGGAACACTGTGGTGGATGCATGACAGCCGCAACAAGTTTTTGTAGCAACTTTACAGTGCTGCACTCGATTCCTCTGGGGGAAATAAAATACTACTCAAAGTTTATATAGATGAGTCTCAGAACAATTTCCGCTCGCGTAAAAACAAAAAATGTTGATTCTAGAAGAAAGTAAGCCATGCAACACGGAAACAGAAGAGATGCGGACAGCTCAAACGCTAGCGTTTGGTTTGTCTGTGTCTTCTCTTTCACGTCTGCATGCCTTCATCCTATAAACAAACTGAAATTTCTGCGATTCGTAAAATTATTCTTTGAATCGGTTTTAAACACTTCATGCCATTTCATACATGTTCACATTGTAATGACAACCTACTGTTTTATCAGTAAGCACCTAAACTATAGGCACAACATCCTGCGAATAATGCGTAGTCCTTAGCCACGTCACCACAATTGTTAAGCATTCTATATATATATATATATATATATATATATATATATATATATATATATATATATATATATATATATCTGTGTGTGTGTGTGTGTGTTTGACATTTTTGAGCGCGCAAAAGAACAGGGACGAAAAACGACGCGGACACAGCGCTGACTTCCAACATATGCTTTATTTTCTACAGTGGTACATATATATATATAGACAACAAAAAGCAACGCACGCAGGTGCATTGTACAGGAAGGCTTCATGTAAAACCACAAATAAGTATGCATGATAAGCAATCAAACAACCTGATACCGGATTTTTTTCTTTTTAAGAGATCAAGCGGTCATTCCTGACTACCACTATCGTCTAGTCACCCTGTGGGCCTTGCTTAGAAAGTCTAGTTCTTTTTGGATAGGTCAATTGAAGGTGCACTAATGCACATGTCTCCCAAACTTGCAATCTTCGCCGCTTCAATTATCTCGCGTGTTGTTTGTGCCTGGCTCCTTCCTGTCGCAGTGCACTGCGAATACATGTGATCGCACCCACACTTCCTGCAGTGGAAAGCCACATGTCCCACACCTCCAGTTCGCACGTTATTTGCGTGCTCACGCAGCCTGTCATTGGCACACCGTCCCGTCTGCCCTATGTATTTCTTGCCACAGGACAGCAGTAACTCATAAACGATGTTGTTCTCACATTTAACAAAGCTTTCTTTGTGCTTTTTTTGGCACCTGGTTTTTTCAGAACCACTGTAGGAGGCCTTGCACAGATTATAAAGCTTGTTTGGTGCTGAAAGGACGACTCTTACGTTGGCGTTGTTTCCTATCTTTTTCAGCCTATGTGAGACATCGTGAAGGTACGGTATGACGGCGCATTTCTGCTTGACAGGCTCCGTTTCTGGTGAAGCCTGCTCCTCACCCTCGCGAGCATGTTTGACAGTCTTGAGAAGACCCTCCGCCACAGATGTGACGACATACTGAGGAAACCCCGCCTTTTTCAGGCAGTCAGCTTGCGCCTGGAAACTACACGAACACTTGTGAGGACATGAGCGGCGAAGCGCATTCATTAGGGTTAATTTTGCAAAACCCCTTTTAACTAGCTTGGAGTGGCCCGAAGAAAACGGCAGAAGCGGCTTATTGGCTCTAGGCTCGTACGACCAGCAGACCTGGTCTCGCTCGAAGAACATTCGTAAGTCAAGAAAACGCAAGGCGTTGTTTTGCGGCATTTCATGCGTGACTGCGAGCGGTTGCAGGAAACGCGTGAACAGATCAAGTACGTTTGAAGAATCATTGCCAAATTCGCCTGGACTTGATTCTAGAAAGACAACGTAGTCGTCTACATATCTAAACACCTTCTTTACATTTGTGCCTGTTAGCTCTGTTTCTAGTTTCTAGTAACAGGCACAAATGTTAAAAGGGGTATTGCAAAATTAACCCTAATGAATGCGCTTCGCCGCTCATGTCCTCACAAGTGTTCGTGTAGTTTCCAGGCGCAAGGCGCAAGCTGACTGCCTGAAAAAGGCGGGGTTTCCTCAGTATGTCGTCACATCTGTGGCGGAGGGTCTTCTCAAGGCTGTCAAACATGCTCGCGAGGGTGAGGAGCAGGCTTCACCAGAAACGGAGCCTGTCAAGCAGAAATGCGCCGTCATACCGTACCTTCACGATGTCTCACATAGGCTGAAAAAGATAGGAAACAACGCCAACGTAAGAGTCGTCCTTTCAGCACCAAACAAGCTTTATAATCTGTGCAAGGCCTCCTACAGTGGTTCTGAAAAACCCAGGTGCCAAAAAAAAAGCACAAAGAAAGCTTTGTTAAATGTGAGAACAACATCGTTTATGAGTTACTGCTGTCCTGTGGCAAGAAATACATAGGGCAGACGGGACGGTGTGCCAATGACGGGCTGCGTGAGCACGCAAATAACGTGCGAACTGGAGGTGTGGGACATGTGGCTTTCCACTGCAGGAAGTGTGGGTGCGATCACATGTATTCGCAGTGCACTGCGACAGGAAGGAGCCAGGCACAAACAACACGCGAGATAATTGAAGCGGCGAAGATTGCAAGTTTGGGAGACATGTGCATTAGTGCACCTTCAATTGACCTATCCAAAAAGAACTAGACTTTCTAAGCAAGGCCCACAGGGTGACTAGACGATAGTGGTAGTCAGGAATGACCGCTTGATCTCTTAAAGAAGAAAAAAATCCGGTATCAGGTTGTTTGATTGCTTATCATGCATACTTATTTGTGGTTTTACATGAAGCCTTCCTGTACAATGCGCCTGCGTGCGTTGCTTTTTGTTGTCTATATATATATGTACCACTGTAGAAAATAAAGCATATGTTGGAAGTCAGCGCTGTGTCTGCGTCGTTTTTCGTCCCTGTTCTTTTGCGCGCTCAAAAAGTCAAACATGAATTACCAACTTGCCGATGCCTACGCTCTCTCAATATATATGTGTGTGTGTGTGTGTGTGTGTGTGTGTGTGTGTGTGTGTGTGTGTGTGTGTGTGTGTGTGTCATTCCATGCCAAGTGTCCCAGACGTGGCGCTCGCACATCACAGATTTTGCTGATAAAATTTGTGCCTTTTTCCTGTGCCACATGGAGTATTGTGGCAAAACACTTTTGGTCGAAAAACATTTTGACAATCATGGCGCCCCCTCGAAATTCGCTTCTATTTATTAAACTGTACCTAATAGAAAAATGTGTATAAAATCTATTTTTGTGTGTTGAGCTACGAAACCGCGCTTGCGCTATCACAGAGGTTCTGTTTAGTTGTCCCATTCATTATTTCCGATTTTTTTTGTTTCACTACCAGCTACGTAGCTTCAAAAACTACAAAAATCTTCAATGTTCGTGAATTTTTCTTGAGCTATTTGCAACACACCCTAACCAATATTAATCATAGCCTGATTTCCAGGAAAGTGTATTTTAGTACAGAAATGTTTAGGGGTAAAATAGACTTCAAATCTTTCCGAAAAAATTGTGATATTTGAGAAAATGTACGATTTGTCACATGTTTGACCGTATTTTTCATACTGATGCGGTCAAAGTAAAAATCCTCGTCATGTGGCGTTTGATAGAAGACTTCATTGTTAAGTAACGAAGAAAGTCTAATCAAATCATTTTTTTTGTTTTAAGGAAGAAAATAATTTTTGAATTTGGCCCTCCGATCGCGCAGTGCATTTCATTTTGCTGCCACTTCGCCGCAAAGCACGTGGTCGCCCTTACAGCTGACACTCGTCACAGGCAGCGGCCAGATGCGAGATGTATGTCAGCGGCTCGTGAGTGGTCGAAAGTCTTGTCGCGCTGTCAGGGCGACGAGTAATGAATTTGCGTTACAATGAGCATTTGCTAGGCGGGCCCAATGGGAAATATGGACGCCCGAGAGCAGCATGTGGAGTCGTTGGCACAATGTCCTAGAGGGACGTCTGCACAACTAGCATACACATACTGAAAGAAATAATGCACACTGTACACACTTCTTTCTCAGGGTATACATGTTGTACAGACGGCCTCTAGCACAATGTGCCAACGACGCCATAGGCTGCTCTCGGGCGTCCATACTTCCCATTGGGCCCGCCAAGCAAGCTCACATTGTAACGCGAATTCATTACTCGTCGCCCTGACATCAACGTGACAAGACTTGCGACCACTCACGAGCCACTGACATACATCTCGCATCTGGCCGTTGCCTGTGACGAGTGTCAGCTGCAAGGGCTACCACGTGCTTTGCGGCGAAGTGGCAACAAAATGAAATGCACTGCGCGTTCAGAGGGCCAAATTCAAAAATTATTTTCTTCCTTAAAAGAAAAAAATGATTTGATAAGACTTTTTTCATTACTTAACGATGAAGTCTTTTATCAAACGCCGCATGACGAGGATTTTTACTTTGACCGCATCAGTATGAAAAATATGGTCAAACATGCAACAAATCGTACATTTTCTCTAATTTCACAATTTTTTTTCGGAAAGATCTGAAGTCTATTTTACCCCTAAACATTTCTGTACTAAAATACACTTTCCTGGAAATCAGGCTATTATTAATATTGGTTAGGGTGAGTTCCAGATAGCTCAAGAAAAATTCACGAACTTTGAAGATTTTTGTAGTTTTTGAAGCTACGTAGCTGGTAGTGAAACAAAAAAATTCGGAAATAATGAATGGGACAACTAAACAGAACCTCTGCGATAGCGCAAGCGCAGTTTAGAAGCTCAACACACAAAAGTAGATTTTATACACATTTTTCTATTAGGTACAGTTTAATAAATAGAAGCGAAATTCGAGGGGGTGCCAGGACCGTCAAAAATTTTTTCGAGCAAGAATGTTTTGCCACAATACTCCATGTGGCACAGGAAAAAGGCACAAATTTTATCAGCAAAAGCTGCGATGTGCGAGCGCCACGTCTGGGACACTTGGCATGGAATGACCCTTAAATATAAGAGCTACAGAAAGATCACGAAGGTCCTGATACTGTAGGAAGGCATTTGACACACGACGTACGTTTTAGCACTATGCTAATGCTAAAACGTACGTCGTGTGTCAAGTACCTTATATATATAAGGTATGATATATATAAATATATATATTTAGCGGTGGTATGGAGAGTTCTGTACAGAACTGAAATACAGAAACACCGTCCAGAAATACAGCGAGACACATTACTGTCAGAATGAGTGAGATATGAAAAGCAATAGTTTCGCTAACATCGTTCATTACTGTCAAATGCGGCAATATACTAGACCTGGCATAAACATTAGCATAGCCAGCAGTCAGTTTTTATGAATAGGAATCAATGGCCAGCCATCAAGCACTTCTTTGCGACATCCATTACATATTTTATGTGGCATACAGCGCAAAACATGCAACATGTGTAGTTCTCATGTAGTACAGGATTCTCATGTAGTCATCTGAGATACAGGACCCCAATAGGTGACACAGCTTGCGTGCATGAGCTTGGCAGTGTCGTGTTCCCAGACCATGTCAGGGTCAGGTGGCATTCTGGCGAAAAGGACAGCAGGTTGCACTGATTCGAGACCACTCACGGCCAGACCTTAAGCGTGGCTATTCCGAATTCTTGGACACGTCTTGACTACCTCGAGACACGAAGTTTCCAAGGAGGCTTCCTGGTCAAATGCAGCTGTAGAGCTTCAATGTGCAGTCTTGAAGCAACCTGAAATAGTCAAGTGCACAAAAATAAACACATGATGACAGACAGATCGATCACCTTTTAATCTGACAAGGGCAGCGCTCACACACCAGATTCCATGAAGTGTCATGGCAATGAACAAAACCAGGGATACTCATTAACTTTGCTGTACTTTGAGGGTCTGTTACTCCCTTAGCCAGCTGCAACTGTTTCCGCTGCATGACCTCCGTACAATTAGAAGGATGTTTTTTTAGAGAACGCATATTTCTTATCAAAATTGTATAATAGTCACGCTCAAGATGTTTTCGCGCACACACTCTATGTCAAGAAGGAAATAGTTTGCTGCAACTAAAATGGCAATGAAGAGATTAATTAACAAAAACTCATTAATTAACTTTTAATTCCTGACCTGGAGGTAGTTGTTTATATTAGAAAGTTGTATCGCGTGCCAATTTATGGCATACACATTTTTTTTAATCGCGAAAGTTACACGTAATTCGTGATATTCATCCTTGAATTTCAAGGACGAAATCGAAACTGATAGCGCCTGACGTGCAGGAAACGTCGCTTCTCTGTTACGTAAGCTCGGAGCTACACGTGAAAAGAAGGTGATGATAGTTTAATGAAGGTGGGCCGAAGCAGAATGTGATCAGGAAAATCTGCAAGCATTCAGAAATACACAAGTAAACAGCTTATTATTTGGGTGCGATGTGTGGTACTTATCTGTAAACATAGAAAGAAAAGGTTGATATTACTGCCGTTTCGGATGCGCGCATCTCGAAAGAAACAAATGAGCACCAAACGCCACATGCAAAGGTAAGGCGATCCGCTGACGCAAGTTAGATGACTTGCCAGTTTTCACGAAAAGGTACGACCACGACGCGCCTTCATTCAAATTTCGTCACTCCCTTGTCGCGGGCAGCTCCGGTCTGACGTAACAGAAAAACCGCGTTTTCTGTGTGCCGGACACGATCAGTTTTGATTTAGCCCTTAAAATTTCACAATAAATATCTCGAGTTACGTAAAACTTTCATGATTTCTGAAAAATGGGTATACCATAAAGCGGCACGCACTACAAATTTCTAATATAAACAACTGCCCTCAAGTCAATAAATAAAAATTAGTTAACGGGTTTTTGTTAATTAGTCCCGTCAACGCATTTTTTGTTGCGGCAGAATATTTCCGCCTCGAACTAGAGTACTACTGGAGCGTGACTGTCATAGAGTTTTTTTATAAAAGATATGTACTGTCTGAAAAAAAATCACCCTGTATAGCATGGCAGCAGTATTTTAATAATAATAATAATTGTTGGGGTTTGACGTCCCAAAACCACGATAAGATTATGAGAGACGCCGTAGTGGAGGGCTTCGGAAGTTTCGACCACCTGGAGTTCTTTAACGTGCACCTAAATCTAAGCACACGGGTCTAAACCATTTTCGCCTCCATCGAAAATGCGGCCGCGGCGGCCAGGATTCGATCCCGCAACCTGCGGGTCAGCAGTAGAGCACCATAACCACTAGACTAGCAGTATTTTAACGAAGACCTGTAGGTCGCGGGATCGAGTCCCGGCCTCGGCGGCTGCACTTTCGTTGGAGGCGAAAATGTTTGAGGCCCGTGTACTTAGATTTAGCTGCACGTTAAAGAACCCCAGGTAGTCGAAATTTCCAGAGCCCTCTACTGCGGCGTCTCTCAGTCATATCGTGGTTTTGGGATGTTAAACGCCAAATGTTATTATTAGTTTAACGAAGAAAACGGCAAAATGTGTATACAGCTACACGAAATATGGCGAATGTACGACAAGACTAGGCTTGCCTTCACTGCCTTCTTTCTGTCGCATCATTGTGAGCGTGCCCTTCTAGTGCCTGGCTTCAGAACAGCTGCACGAAGGTGCAGCTATTCTAAAGGCCTAATGTGCCATTTTTTCTTCAGATCTATATCAACAGGCAAAGGTCTCGTTTTTCCGTTTGTCTGGAAGGACAACCCACCAGCCAGCGTTGACCAGTATAGAGGGTTGGGAGCAAACTCGGGCAAACTGTGCAGCACAAACATCACCTCAAACCTCAAACAATTGAGGTGATGAGAAGCGGTCAAACAAAAAGGAACAGTGCTGAAGTGACTTATATACATATTAAAAACAACAGCTCATTATGGCACGAAATTGGGACAATTAAGGTGCATTGTAAAAGAATGTCAAATGAGGTACCCTGCTGTAAAAAGTGCTAAATATTCATTGCAGACTATGGCGAATAGAATTCAAATAGGATACAGCGAGTGTTTCGAGGTATAATGACGAAGCAATAATTGCTAGAGATTTATGAGCGAAAAGCACAATGCGATTAAGCGGTGCTACATAGTGGGAGATCACGGATTAATTTCAACTACCTGGAGTTCTTCAACGTGCACAAATCAGAGGGCATGGGAGTTTCTGTATCTCGCCCCCTTCTAAATGCAGCTGCCGGGGTCAGGAATAGAACCCGCGTCCTTGGGCTTCGCAGCGTAACGCTTCCAAGTCCATTTTAAGGGATTTTTGTCCACTGCCCACAACATCACTGTAGACTGTATCTTTGTGTTGAAAATAATAACGAACTGAACCACGGCTGGTATAACAAAGGCATCCAATATCCACGAAACACAGCGTTTGAGCAGTATGTTTACTGCCATTATTACTAGCCGGTGTTGTGTTTACTATTAGGTACTAGCACCACACCACATTAGACAAAGCAAGTATCACAGGAGGATGAGGTTATGCTCGTATGCAGTTTGTGGACAAAAAAAAAAAAACTACAACTTTGAAGTGAACTCACATTTACCTTTGTTGCATGATAATTTTTAGCATCATAAGATCAAGTCACCACTGTTTCAATTAAATGAAACCGTGCTACAAAAGCTATTGCATCAAAGATTTATAGCAGTTACGCACGCACGCACGCACGGACGCGCGCGCGCGCACGCACGCGCACGCACGCACACACACACACACACACACACACACACACACACACAAACAAGCAAACACGGCGAGAAGTTCGAATATGCAGCGAATAAATACCTATTAAACGTGTTTCAACGTCTGGGTAGCAAAGGAAAGAAACACTAAATTCTAGAGTTTCACGAGCGAAAATCATGATCTGGATATCAGGCATGTTCGGGCCAGGTGCATTAGATTGATTTTGATCAGCTGATCTTACTTACCCTTCAAATATATATCGGTGCAACGTTGCTCTACGTGTCACCACACTCGACTTGCAACCGAGATTTCAACTCGCAATTTCATGTTTTTCTGGCATGTATGGAATAAGGAAACACGATATTGGCGCGCACCACTCCGTTTTACCCGCTACTGGATAGTCCAGCGCGGTTTTCGTCGTTGCCAAGCCATTGAAACACGATAGCAAAATCCGTGCAACTGGAACATCAGAAAGACAAGTGGCAAAGCTACGTGTGAAGCGAATAAAAGAGTTGTAGGCAGAAGCCGGCAGAACTCACCTGAAATCTATAACGACCGTAGAAGCGTCGTCCACAGGCTTCGTCTGTCGGTGCCACTGGGATCCGTCATGCGCTGCCATCTTGCTCAGGCAAGTTCACGACGAAACGAAGCTTACTGCAGGGACTTCTCCGTCCGGAGGCTGCTTTTCCCAAACACTGAGTGACACTGCTTCAGCCAGTCACGGCAAGCGTGAGCCGACGATACGATACTACGCCACGAATGCATAGCACGAAGAAAGTCACGCAAAACAATCACTTGCAATCACGCCTGACGACACAGATTATTCTGGCGGACTAAAGAACGACCACAACGAGACGGATCACGAACAATGCCGCCTAACGACGCCAGGCCAAAATGGCTGTCTCGTATTGATGGCTTCGGCTTTGGATTAAAGTAGCCTCCACGAACGCCTAAATGGTTTCGGTTTTGTTTTGGTGCTATAGAACACACATCCATGCATAGTTAAAGCTCTATTGAATAATATCAGGGTGGAGGAGGCGAAGCGTGCCCTGTGTGTGTCTGTAAGGGCTGTACGGTGGGAGGGGGCGCAGGTGAACGTGCATCCCCTGCTCTAGGGGCTAGGGAGAGTGCGGTGAGGCCGTGTGTGCGTGCCTAGCTGTGCTCAACGTTTGCTGAGCGATTTGGTGGCCCGCGCGGATTATCGTGAAGATATAGTTTAGCTGTGGCGGGCAGTAATGATGACCACGCGAGCTATAATTCTGGTAGTATTGTCGCTCTTTAGGAGACGCGGTAAAGCGTCGCCTTGATAACCGGTCTGCGCGGTTATCATGCCAGCTTTGCGGCACATGTTTTTACGGCCGTCGAGTTAGATGTGTTCCCGATCGCCAGTGCGTTCAACACCATGCACGTCCATTTCACTAATAAATGTATGTTTTCTGCCATACATGCTGTCGTAGGAATCTACAAACCTCGCTTGCAAACGTGCGAAGATTCGCAAGTTTGTCAGCGCTGCCATTGTTAAACGTTGTCATAACTCTGAATGTTTCGCTTGGGGGCAAGATTTTTTAAGAACCCTGTTTACTTGTAGACGTTTTCGAAGCGCCGTTTCAGCAATATCGTAACTGAAGCCATAACACAATACGTGCGTAATTCCACATTTTACGAATCCATGTTATATATTCTCAACCAAAATTTTTCGGTATACCACAAGCCAAAGCAGCGAACTGTATCTTGGTCGCAGCCAGTGAAGCTTTCTTTTTTTAAAAAAAACCACCCTGTATATGCAGAACCATCACTGACTCCCTTGGAGCAAGGGAGTCATCTATTTCATTCAGGAGCGTCGACCAGAGCATTGTGACTCCCCTTAGAAAAAAAGGTGGTCATCGGCTGCCATAAAGAGAGTCAAGCAGACGTGACTCCCTTTTGACTCTCTTTTTTTTAAGAGTGTAGCTGGCATGTAAATATTGTAACCATTGGTCTACTATTTATGCATAATAATGCGGGTGAATAGGGTTGCGAAATAATGCCATGTTCCCAAGCTTAACTTTATAAATTTACATTATTTCTTAAAAATATGTGAATAAAGGCAACTGTGTTTACAAACCTGACGAGGAACCAATTTACCGGTCGCATTTCATGGCACTAGCTGGCATGTAAATATTGTAACCATTGGTCTACTATTTATGCATAATAATGCGGGTGAATAGGGTTGCGAAATAATGCCATGTTCCCAAGCTTAACTTTATAAATTTACATTATTTCTTAAAAATATGTGAATAAAGGCAACTGTGTTTACAAACCTTGGCAGATGGATCTATGGTCGACACCACAGGTCTTTATACAAAACATTGAACTGCACAATCATGCGTAACATGTTTTCATGCCTGAGGGCAAACTAATGCTATATATAAGAAAAATGGTACACCACCATACCTAAGTGTTGCAAGCCTTTATTACTTATCGAGTTGCCTTCATGTGTAAGCAGACACCAAGTTCTCTGTGCATCAGAGGCATAGGCAGAAATTTTTTTCGGGGTGGGGGGGGGGTGTCGTCTCCTTGATTTGAAGTGGGAGCCGGGCAGGCAGATGTGTTCAGTTGTCATTTTGGGCTCTTTATGCCATAGCAAAAAAAAATTTCGAGGGGGGGGGGGGGCGAGGGATGCCCGGTGTGCCCCCCCTGGCTACGCCACTGCTGTGCATGCCATCTCTTTGGATTGTACTTGCATACTGGCATTTCGAAGTGTATGTGTCTTGCTTTGTGATGAATTTTCGAACTATACTTTCATAATATTTTACTGCTGTGAATTAGTGATCAGGTTGCATTGTGTATGTTGTTTCATCTGTTCAATAATGAGCATAGGTTCTGTGGTAGATGAAAATGTATAATTTACATTGACATTGTGAATGTTATTGTTTTGATTCTAATAAAGTGCTACAACCAGCATTTATTGTATCATTTGAAGTTTTAAGAATTTGTAATGCATTCAAACAAAAAAGTCCTTGTACATGTAAAAGAAATTGTTCAGGCTCTGATATATAGGTCGTGGTTCTCAGCCATGGATGTTTTGGAGACCCCTTGTGGACTGGTGGAAGTGATGAGGGACCCCTTGCAGTGTGAAGTAAGGAGGGGGGGGGTGAGGGCTTATAAATTAGCACAACATGCAGCGTGAAACAGGTGCCTTGCGTTTCTCCGTGGCAAAGAATGGTCAAACTAAAGTGCCACGTCAATTCAATCTCAACAGCTTGTCACTAAGTTGTGCGATCTGCCGCCACATTTCAGCTGTTTCTCGCTACGCTTTCTCTTCAAATATGCAAGCCTGGAAAAGCACATGTGGTAGAAAATTGCAGTAAAAGCTTTTACAGCCATCTCATGGAAAGCATAAGTCAGCTCCGCCGCAATGCATAGCCGTTATGCGGTGAAGCAAAACAAAAAATAGTGGGGGCCGCTGTCATTGGACATATTGTTTCTTCAAAAAAGGCGTATTTTCTTTTTTGTTCGAAGATGCGTTTCGCGGACCCCCAGAAATGGCTTCGCTGACCCCCGCCCCCCCCCTTTATAACCACTGCATGCTATAGATAATGCTTGCGTTACCAGATGGGTTTAACCGATGATTCTTGCAAAACATCGTGCAAATAAGCGACAGGCAGTAAACGGAAACAGATCAACTGTGATCGAACATTGATGGGTTGATCATTTATCAATGGTCGCATAATTTGTAGATTTGGAATCAACTACAGGTACACGAGGTAGTAGAAGTGCACATGGCACCCACTTTTTTCAGTTTTTATTTATCTGCTGCACTCATGTTCGTGCTATGTGTAATCCTGAATCACGAAAAAGTCACGTTGTGTCCTGCCGTGACAAAAATATCCTAATTAAAATGACACCTTATTTTCTGAAGAACAGCTGTTTCACTGAGGCATACAATAATGCCTTTTTTTTTTAATAGGTACTGCACAATCTCTTCAGGAGTAGTGCCAACTACACGCGGACGTTCGCAATACAGAGGCGCAACAGTATTATCTTTTCTATTTTAAGGGAGACATGTCACTCGTGAATTAATGGACATCGTGCTTAACCTTGGTGGACGCCTTCGACATACATTTGAACAACGGCGTGATACGGAAGAGTAAGGGTTACTTAGTAAAAGGTAGCTAGTCTCCGAGTATAAAAGCAAATAAATACTGACTATGACTGATTCAGAAGCACTGTATGTCGTGCTTCAGCGCGCGTAAGTGCTCATCACGCAAATATTCGTCTAACTGCACAGAGGTGCCGCTGACCCTGCGTGCAGATCGCAACAGCACCTACGCGCGCAATAAATGCACATGCTTGTATAGGTGCACGCTAAAATACCCTTGGAACTCTGACATCGACGTATGTAACAAAAATATGCGACATATGATGGTCTTCGAACAGCTGAGAATGCACTGCCGACACTTGCAGCTCGCGGCAAAAATAACCAAAATTGCTCCAACAGCACACGCTCGTAGAATACACATACGTGAGTTTCGCTATCTAAAGGTACTTTTCACGCCGGTATGGGCAAATTTTTGGGCGAGCGAGACATCCACGATATATGGTGAACACACAAAAAACACACGTTTATCATTTCTCTTGCGGCACGACAAACGACGAACAGAAGTCGGAGCTGAAGGTGCTAACGGTGGCCTTCGTGAGTTCATGGCGCCGCGCTAACTATTTACTAACCTAATCCACGCGCAAACACACGCCGATGATGCAAAAAAAGAAGTAGCAAGCTCCGCCCTCTCGTTGCAAACCACTTGGTAAATATATAAGGCCGTGAAAAGTCAACGAAGCACGCGGTGGCTCTGTGGCGTAGTAGTTAGAGTGTCTGCTTTCGGTGCATGTGGTCATGAGTTCGATTCCTGTGTAGTGTGCGATTTGTATGTGTTGTCATATGTGCGTGTTTACATTGATGTCCATTTTCTAATTACCTCTAGAGATAAGCATTACAGAAATTATTCCGTGAAACGCTGTTTGAGTGCCAAAATTTTTCTTTTTCGCAGCCGCTTTGTGTGCCGTAGCTGCCGCCACGTCAAGTTGCGCCAGCTATGGAGGATAAAAACAACTAACCGATACATAATGTATGACCTTCGAGATTCCGGGATTGTCGCTCGCTAAGCCTACATCGTTGATTATTGGAGTATGGCTCTCGAAAACGGTGCCGAATCGACACGAATACCTTGCTGTCGAAGCTTCCGGACGTGAACCTAAAGCAAATAAAAGCATCAGTTCGGAGATAACGAGCGACAGAGCGCGCGACGACCACTTGATAGATTCGAGGTGGACGGCAATCGCTTTCAGCGGCGCGGCCATGTTTACCGGGCGTGCGTATGCGCAGTTCACGCCCTGTATTCCGGTGCCGGACAGACTAAAATCCTCTAATGTATGCGTTTCGGTTGAGAGCGCTCTACGTGTTTTGGTTGCGTGAATGTGTGCGCGTATGAATGTGCCATTTTCTGTGCTCGATTAATTTTATTTCAAAGCTGTTTCAACGTTATAGCTTTACTCCCTCGGAGGAGTGCTTTCACTCTATCGCAGACGGAGTACTGTACTCCATGAGGAGGAGTTGAATCACTCCCTGTCTAGAGGGAGTTGTTTCACCCCGGAAAAGGGAGTGCCCAGCGGGACAAGCCAAAACTCTCACAAAGGGAGTGCCCCGACGCCCTTTCTTCTAAGAGTGTAGTGTACTTGTATTAGTAGCCCAAGAGAGCTTACAACGGGCTCTAGAAACGCCGCTCTTCCAGCTTTCGCTGTGACTGTGCTGCGGTCGCAGCGCAGGCCTGGCGTTTTTTCTTGATTCCGCAGTGACTGGGAACCCACTGAAATGCCACGTGATGATCTATGGATATAAGTGCGAACGAAGCGTAAAAAAAGAACAGGAGGAAAAGCCCGGCCGGCAGCGGGCGTTGCAATTTAAACACCAGATATACAGTCCAACCCGCATATATCGAACGCGAAAAATAAACAGCAACCAGTTAGAGATGTCGTATAATTAGATATACAACTTTTAACGAATTTGCCGCATTCTCAATGCGAATTTCTCTGCGAACATCGGCTTCACGGCACTGCTTGTCGATAACGCAAGGAAGACGTTTTCACGGTAGTACGCAGGGATTTTTAACGTGGTAGCGTTAAAGAACTCGTTTCGCATAAAGTTTGGTGTCGGCGGCGGCGTAGTTCGTTGTGAGGGAAAAACCAGCGTTGCCCGTTAGCGAAAAATCGAGAATGATGCAAATGAATAAATAAACAAATAAATAAATAAGTTATTTATTATTTCAACAGTTATTAATTAATTAATTCGGAATTAACTAATTATTATTAATTAATTAATTAATTAATTAATTAATTACTTCTTCAGATCGAGTGATAATCACACCGTGGCTGTCTGCGTGGGAAGCATGGTTTGTACCACAGAGCAATGCCATTGCTTGAAATTGCTTTGAAACAAAAAGAAAAAGAGAAATTCTGTTGGGAAGCCTGTACGCGCGGTAAAAAAACGTCAACCAGAGGGCGTGAATCGCAACTCTCAACTCTCTCAACTAAAGCCCCTTGATGTTGGAAAGTAGCGGCGCTCCTTTATCCACGCCGGCTCATCCTCGCCGCGCCGTCAACCTCCTCTTTTTTCACCCTCTCTTTCGCGGAGCCGGCGCGTCCGCAACGCTGAATGGCTGCGACGCGCGATAGCTCCCAGTCAGGTGACCCTGACGTCACGAGAAGCGAGCGCAAGCAAACTTCGCGCGCTTTCAGCTGCTCACGCCCGCCATGAACCCTCCAGGCGTCAACCCTCCAGGCGTGTGTGTACGGGTGTGTGCAGGTGTATGCGTGTTTGTATGTGCGCATATGTGCGCCTGCGTTTGTATGTGCGTGTGCGCACATGTTAACGTGTGAGTGCATGTGCGTGCGTTTGTGTATTCGCGGTGTTTGTGCGTGTACGCACGTGTGTGTATGCGTGCGCCTGCGCGTGCGTGTCTGTAACTCTGTATCACTTGTGCATGCGCGTGTCTTTCTGTATCGCTGTGTATGTGCGTGTGTGTGTATCGCATGTGTATGTATGTGCCTGCGTGTCAGTATCGCGTGTGTACTTATGCGCGTGCGTGTCTGCATTGCGTGTGTATGTATGTGCGTGCGTGTCTGCATAGCGTGTGTATGTATGTACGTTCGTGTCTGCATCGCGTGTGTATGTATGTGCGTGCGTGTCTGTATCGCGTGTGTATGTATGTATGTGCGTGCGTGTCTGTATCGCGTGTGTATATATGTATGAGCGTGAGTGTCTGTATCGCGTGTGTATGTATGTGCGTGCGTGTCTGTATCGCGTGTGTATGTATATATGAGCGTGCGTGTCTGTATCGCGTGTGCATGTATGTATGAGCGTGCCTGTCTGTATCGCGTGTGTATGTATGTATACGCGCGCGTGTCTGTATCGCGCCTATATGCGCGTGTATATGTATGTATGAGCGTGCGTGCCTATATCGCGTGTGTATGTATGTGCGTGCGTGCCTGTATCGCGTGTGTATGTAAGTATGTGCGTGCGTGTCTGTATCGCGTGTGTATGTATGTATTAGCGTGCGTGTCTGTATCGCGTGTGTATCTATGTACGTGCGTGTCTGTATCACGTGTGTATGTATGTGCGTGCGTGTCTATATCGCGTGTGTATGTATGTATGAGCATGCGTGTCTGTATCGCGTGTGTATGTATGTATGAGCGTGCGTGTCTGTATCGCGTGTGTATGTATGTGCGTGCGTGTCTGTATCGCGTGTGTATATATATATGAGCGTGCGTGTCTGTATCGCGTGTGTATGTATGTATGTGCGTGCGTGTCTGTATCGCGTGTGTATGTATGTATGTGCGTGCGTGTGTGTATCGCGTGTGAATGTATGTATGAGCGTGCGTGTCTATATCGCGTGTGTATGTATGTATGTGCGTGCGTGTCTGTATCGCGTCTATATGCGCGTGTATATGTATGTATGTGCGTGCATGCGTGTCTATATCGCGTGTGTATGCGCATGTGTATGTAAGTGCGCGCGTGTCTGTTCGCATGTCCACGCACGTGTGTCTATAACACGTGTGTACGCGCGTGTGTATGTATGTGCGTATCTATATATCATGTGTATGAGCGTGCGTGCCTGTATCCCGTGCGTATGATCGTGTGTACTATGTATGTGCGTGTCTGTATCGCGTGTGTATGCATGTCCGTGTGTGTACGCATGTGCGTGTCTTTATCACGTGTGTATAAGCGTGTGTGTGTGCATGCATCGTGTGCGTGCGTGCGTGTCTGACAGCGGCATTGACACAAAAACGCTTCGGGCTCACTCATTTGGCCCAATTTAAGTAAACCACCACATTCCTTCTTGGGTGCCTTCTTTTAGCTCATCAAGACCACAATTATGAAAAAAATTCTCGCCTATACTTTATGCTGGTTACATTATATGCGTTAATACACCGTGTTAAGGACAGCCGAGGCGGCGACGGGAAGGTAAACTGCTCAGCCGCCACTTGATATACTCATTTTTTTCGAAGCGCTTATTTGTATATACCGAAGCGTCTTTAAAAATATATTTGTCACTTTGTTCTATCGGAAGCCCACTTTCGTCATGACTATTGCTTAAGAAACAGGTTCTCATTTGACGCTTCAAGGGGCCGATTAAACAAACGCGCGCAGTGATTCTAACGCGGCTGCAGCGAGCCAGTGCAGGGTTCAGCGTGCCGTGCGCAGCGCGCCGGCCAGGGGAGGGGAGAAATCCGAGGAGAATTGAGGAGGAAAACGCGCGCGCGGAGGAGAGTGTCGCTACTTTCTAGATCAAGGGGCTTTACTCTCAACTGACGTTCTTCTTGTCTCTTCGCTCTCCTCGCTCTCCCCTTCCCCGCGTGGTGAGGGAGTTGAGTAGGCGAGGGGAGAATCGGTTAGGAGAAGAGAACTGCCGGGTCTTCGCTTCGTTTGTTGGCGGCCACCACAGCACTCCCCCTTTAGTGAGGTACCGAAAGGAGTTAAAGGTACACGTGTTGTGGAGGTACACGTGTTGTGTACTGTACACTGTACAGCGGTTGGCGATTTCGTTTTCACCGGGGCTAAGTTTTTTTCCCCTCCTTGCATTTCTAATTATGTCATTATTTTTATTAGTATTATTTCTGTTATTATTAGTTTTTTACGCTTCTATTAAACACTGAAATAGCGTTACTCGCATGTTTAGTTGTCTGCATTTTTATTCCAGGTTCATTCCTCGTTATTTATTAATTATTACAACTGAATTAAAAAAATACACTTTTGTCAGAAGGGCGAGACGATCAATGCGATAGCAACAATGTCAAAAGTAAGTTACACGAAGTGAGGCTAGCAGCCAACGCATTATGGTCCGATCTCGCGTAACTCCACAGTACGCTCTTGTAAGGGAAATACGACCACTCCAGGGAGAGAAACGGTTTTCGTGCTGTCGATCCTCTCAACCCACAGTAAGCGGTCAGACGACAGCATGTCTACGAACCCTGTACTGATGTTTGTCGAGAGAGAGCGCGCACCAGTCATCGCGACCGCGCCCTTAGCAAAGTTCACAGCTGCTACTCGCGCGACGAAGCACTCCCCCACCCCTCCATTCCCGACATCCATGCTCCTCCACCCGAAGAAAGACGGGCGGAGCGTTTTCCCTCTGCTTGAGAACCTCTCAACGGCCGGCCTCACACGCGGGGCAATGTTGTCGCATGTAGCCCTCGTGCGACGGAGATTGCTGGCTCGTTTCACCTCTGCTTCAGCCGCAATCGTCCCAAGCGCTCGCGCGTAGAACACATGATGCGTGGTTGTGCAGGGCGATGTTATCGATTTGCACTTTATAAGGAACATGACGGCGACGGCAAAAAAGAAAAACAGAACACGCCATATCCCCTTATTCAATGATGTTAGATGAGCTTGCTCGGAGATGATCGGGTCACCCGTGAATCCTCCGTACAAATTCCTCCATCGTCATATAAAGACGAGACCACGTTGTTATATATATACAAATTATATACACAATGTTTATTAATTTTCATTTTACACGCCATATCCACACCGCAGGGTCTTGGCGGCAAGCTCGCGATGCTGCTTCCTTGCGAGCTCTCACTCCAGCTGCCTTGGCTTCTTGGGTGTTCATGCTGGGTAGCGGTAGCGAAGTGCATTGAGTGAGCTAGGTGCGCCTCTAGCGAGAGCAATGAGAACTAGCGGATACGGCGCGATGGATATGGCGCGAGCATAAGAAGCTTGGCGAGCAAGCTAAAACCCGCCGAAGGTGTCCATATATTTGCTATCGCAATCAAACTGCAAACAGGGCCCATATACTAGTTGGATTTTTTTTAATTCCACGTAGACTGACGGAAACCATTTCCT
Organism: Rhipicephalus sanguineus; assembly: GCF_013339695.2. Lineage (NCBI taxonomy): Eukaryota > Metazoa > Arthropoda > Arachnida > Ixodida > Ixodidae > Rhipicephalus > Rhipicephalus sanguineus. The sequence continues at coordinate 41,337,275 of NC_051181.1, read as the reverse complement.
TCTTTGGGCTGTATGTGCTCCAGGCAAACTGCAGACTTTCGGCTGACTTCGTGCATATGAATTGAAATAGCGCTACAAAACAAACACCCCAGAGTCGTGAAACTCCCTCCTGCGTGCCTCCGAGCCAGCAGGCCAACGTCGGCTCTTCCAGCGCATGGTGGAGGCTGCAATATCCCAAGCGATCCCCGTGGGCCTCCTCTAAGCCAGCGCAACCGGTCTTCGCACTGGTTCCCTCTTTTTGGGCGCAATAAAGAGTGCACCACGACCACCCCGAAGTGCATGACAGCGGTCTAAAAACTTTAGGCAGCCTTAATGTTCAATTTAGGTGTCCTTGATGGAGCTAGGCTCTAGTGTTTGGTGATGGGTTGTTTTACTTAGGTGTAGGTTTCAGAGTAAAATATGAGCATTCTCTAGAGTCAATGTGTCATCTTCATGGCACAGCCTGCTCTTTCAATGAACTGATTAAATTAATTTAACCGCACCGGACGAGTTGAGCTGCGCGTTCCTCTGCGTAGCCTCTGCAATCAGCTCTAGAAGGGCACCGACGCGCTGCGGAAGCGGATCGCAGTGGCAACGTAGAAACAAGCGCGTGGTTGAGATCTGCTCTACAAAGTTAATAAGAAAGCAGTCTACTCTTTCAATAAGCTCATTTCTTTATTTTCGTTATTTATCACGACAGTTAATCCACCTTTAGCTTAACGAAACTTACGCTCCGATATCATATGTATCTTATACAACTCTTAAGTAAATCATTATCTCTTGCTTATATGCTTCTATTTCTATTATATGTTTCTATTAATTCAGAGACTGGAAAGAGTTCAACGTCGAGCAGCAAGGTTTATTCTAGCGCGATACTCTCGTAAAGTTTCCGTCACCGAAATGCTCAGTTTGCTAAACTTGCCCACGCTTGCTGAACGCAGGCGCATAGCAAGATTAAAGTTTTTTTACCTTCTCACTAAAAACAAATTTAACATCAATAGCAGTCAGTACTTGATAGCACGACAAGGTAGAGCATTACGAAAAAGCAAAGATGGTACTTTCGAGATACCTCAGATGCATATTAACAGTTACGCGTTTTCCTTCTTCCCAAGAACCATTAAGGAATGGAATCAGTTGACACTAATAACGCGAGAAAGTATCAGTGCAGATCATTTTGAAAATAACCTAGCAGGCCAATAAAGACGCACACATTTACGCATGATTTTTATTTTGTGTTTGTGTGAGTTCATTTGTTAGTATTGTGCTGTTAGCTTTATATTGTTTGATCGGTGTATGTGCAGATTATTTCGCTTATGAACGGCTGTGTGTTTTTGTACGGCAATGGTCGGTTATATTTTCTTACATCGCTCGTTAACTGTGTATTTATGTTGTTGTATAATTGTGTTTATGGTGTTGTATAATTGTATAATTGGTGTTGTTTGATCGTATATACGAACTATTTGGCTTATGTACGCATATGGTTTCTTCTGTAGTATTTTATGCACGGTTTCTTATGTAGTATGGTTTCTTATATGTACGCTTGTGTTTTTTTTTCTTATGTAGTGTGGTTTCTTATGCATTTTTTCTCTTCTCAAGTGTTTTTTTAGTTCTATTTTTTTATGTACAACATGCAAAAGTGCTGCTATTCACCCACCCTGTAACGGCCGACAGGCCAACAGTACGAGTAAATAAAAAAAAATTTTTATTGGGTTTTCATAACATTCGAGCCAACGTTCATCTTCCGGTTGGCTGCGGTCGAATTCCGGTGAGCTGCTGGATGAACTTAATGTAGCAGGTGCTAGCGCAATAAAAACGCGCTCTGTTTGCCTGCTATGAGCAGGTTGGAAGCTGCTCATAAAAATTCTCCTTTTATAAAAACTATTTTTTTTAAAACCGCCTGTCCAAGTACGATATTAAAGGTCACACTCTCCTTTATGCACTTGCCTAAGGTAACGTTAAGGCAAATTCCATCTTCTACTTTTTTGCCTAATTCGCTTGTATTTAATCCCCCCCCCCCCCAAAAAAAAAGGTGTCCGCACCCAACGTGATTTTACATTGCCTCCGGGATAGGTAGCAATGCAAATTTTCGCCACCTCAGGTGGTTTTGGAGTGCCTTCGGCATCGGCCCACCTTTGACAATGTGTCGATTACATGTGAAGACGCCATGACGACGTCACAATTTCAGGCAACACGAGTGATGAAAAAATCATCATCGTACCTTGTCGTCACCGTATGATGTCACCATGACGTCACTATAAAGTCACTTGATTACGTGATCACATGATATCGTCGCTTGGTCAAAAGTGGGCCGATGAAGGTAGCGGTGCAAAACCAGGTGAGGCGCAGAAAGCTTTAGGATGGGGAGGGGGGATCAGTACATCGACTGAGAAGATGGCTTTCGCCTTCGCGTCATCTAAGGCAAATCCATAAAGAGCTCCGTGAGTTTTTGAAGTCTGGTATAATGCCATTAGCACTCACACTCATTCCACGGGAACTTTCGTTTACGCAACGCAGGTTCCTTCTCACGAGCTCAGACGATCGTAGTGAATGTTGGGGATGAGCTCAATCAAAGTACGCACACCACACAAAAAGAAAATGAAGACAAGAAACGGAACGCTTGTTGTTGTTTTCTCGTCTGTCCGAGTGCGCCCTCAGGTTGCGCATAAGCAGCGCCAGGAATCTTCCTGCGGGGGAGGAGGGGTGGGTTGCAAACGGTAAGAGAATGGCCAGACTAAAATTTCAGTGGTGCAACTGCTCCACAGAAATTTTATCCGCGCCGCTTCTGCGGCCAGCAGTTTCGCCGAATGCGCTCACACCAGGTGCCGTCGAAGTACTGACACTCGACGCCGTTCAGTCTAGACATTTATGGCGTCACACACAACAACTCACTTGTTCCACCCTCCTCCTCTTTGTTTGTCTCAGGTTCGCCAACTCTGTCGGGTTTTTTCTTTTCTACTTCACGTCTCCGCGGCACGCTGGAGGCAGGTTTGCAGTGGACGTGTGAAAGGCTGTCAACCAAGCGTAGAACATCCGGTTGTGCACACAGTCCAAGACTTCTATTTCACTCTTGCGGCCAAGGCCACACATGACGTGGCAGTACGCGGTGGTCGCGGTGGTGTGGTGAGAAGCATGTCAGATCGAAGCCAGCTTGATTCTCGATATCATTTTCCGTTCTTGCTCAGGCATTAGCTCGAGTCTTGCCTATCGTTGCGCGGACTGAACGCCAGCGGTCAACTGCCTTCCCTGCTCTTGCTCGCATGCAGCATAAGTGAGTACTGATTGACACTGTAGCCCTGGTCCTTTACTTGTGCTCCTAGTCTACACTTAAGGCAAATCATACACTGAGTGGCTCTTGCGCTACTCCTTCAGAAGCGAACGGAATGTCCAAGTGCTTGGTGTCCAGCACAGCCAACGCGAAGGACAAGGTGAGCCAGACTTTCAGCAGTCCTCTCGTCTCGTGAAACGTAGATTAAACTATGGGTAGCAGGGGCGTAGCCAAGGGGGGGGGGGGAGGTTAGGGGGGTTGAAGCCACCCCCACCGAAATTGTTCAGTTTTGCTTGCGTATATTACACGCACACATACAAACGCACGCACGAACCTACATAAAGTATGGTTGAACACCCCCCCCCCCTGAAACAAATGTCTGGCTACGCCCCTGATGGGTAGAGTGGGAAGGAAAAAATCCTAGTTGGGAGCAACACGTTTTTTGGTACGTGTTAGTTTAGCATAGTGTAGCGAAACGTCGGGGTTGTTAAAAGCTAAGAGCATCGGAAGACCAGGAGACGAAGAAGTGTGGGAGCAAGTCCGCACAGACAAGCGATGGGGAGTCAACACGATGATTCCGGAGAGCACTCATTGGGGGGTTTATTTATCTAACACAACTTGAATTCACAAAATACACTGGGCAATGAATACAAAACATAGAAAATGACGGCATACCCCGTCGGCTTGCATGACTGTCTCTGGTGGTGCGATGTTGGTGGGCCCCGAGTGCGCTCTCAAAAGAGCAGTCGAAAAAGAACGTCTCTAGCACCATTTGAAAAAGAAAAAAAGTCTTCTGCTTATTTCTGCCTTTCGCCACACCTCCCCCCTACGAAAAAGAGTGTCCCCCTCGTTTTATTTACAACGCACGTAAACAAATATGAAAAAGCAATCTTACATACAAGTGTACATGGGGGTGCTCACTTAGGAGAAGTTTATACATCTGTCTAAAAAGTGAGAAACTTAAAACTACGTTTGATTAAAACAACAAATGAGAAATCGCGAAACACAAAAGAGCGCGGAAGTTCACTCGTTGGCACTGTAATACAAGTCAGTGTCAGTGTCGTAAGCGGCGACATCTCGTTGTCCGTTGTTGGCGCTTGCAAATGTCTTCCAGTGGGTGTAAAGTTCAGTTTCAGAGTCGGAGCCTTCGCGCTGCTGCACTGGATCACTGGTCTCTGTCTCGCGCACACCACGACGCAAACCAAGTTCTTGGTGCACCCGCGAACCGCACTCGCGCACATCACCATTTGGGCCGCATTCGCGCACAACACTTTGATGGAATCCCTGTTCATCACTCGTTGCACTGTTCTCGCGCACAACACTTCGACGCAATTCGCGGTCATCTCTCCTTGAACTGCACTCGCGCACATCACCACTTGGATCGCGCACCTCGTGATTATCACCAGACTCATCGTCTGCGTCATCGGCGTCGGAACATATTCGAACGTGGCAAGGCTTCACAACGTCACGTTTTTTCCCAGTTTGATCTACCACCTCCCAGTTGTTTTCGGCTACCTGGCGCACGAGACGGAAAGGTCCGTGGTATCTGTGAAGCAGCTTGGTCGTCTTCCCTTTTGCCCGGATGGGAGTCCACAAGTGCACCAAGTCGCCCTGATGATAAAGCACACTTCGTCGCCTAGCATCATAACTGCGTTTGTTCTTCTCCTGCTGACGCCTCTCCCGTATACGCCTAGTGCCAGCCGACGGAAGCGCCATAGGCGGCGAACTCAATCATTGCTCTCGGGAAAGCAAGCAGACGGCCGCCGTGGTTTCCTACGTCGTTGTACGTGTGTTTCCGCGTTGTTCACGTTTCCGTAGTGAAATAAGCGACGTTCGTCGTATGTGTGGTGGCCGAAACTTCAAGGGATGTCGAATAGCAATTGCTGTGGAGTGGAGTGCTCAAACACCTACAAAAACGCGCCCGGAACACGGTTTTACTCACTTACCGCAAGGCCTCCTGAGCAATGGATCGCCGCTGTTCGTTGGCAAAGACGAGCCGCTTCGTCATTGTGCGGGTTAACACGTCGCTTCTTGTTCTAATGCTTTCGTTCTGTCACATCGGTGCTCGCTGGATGCTCTCGATCATGTTGACACTGGTAGACGACCAAAGTTATCAGCCTGAGCATGCGTTGGTTCGGTTCGACCGCCGTGCAGGGCACTTCGCTCAAACGTTCTATATTTCAGAAGTGTTGTAGTTCGGGCGAGTTGGTCATCCATGAACTTAGCTTGTACTAGCGCGGTACATGTACCGCGCTATTACAAGCTAAGTTCTATATTTATTATTTACAGAAACAGAAATGCAGCAATGGTTGACTTCAGAAAGAACAAGAAGTGATTGAGACGTCACCTTTGTAAACAAAACAAAGCGGATGTTCACCACGAGCTGCACCTCATAGCTGGATCTTGTTACGCTGGTCTGCGCGACGCACCTTTGATATTCACCGGCATGACGATTCACTCCACGCGGACGTTCGTTCTCCTCCGCAGTCGGTCATCACATGCCTTCTCGGCAACCCTCTTCAAAACTTGTCACTGTCATCTCTTGATACTTAACTCACAGCACTAGATCATCAAACAACACGTCTTCTGCGGTCGAGCGAACGATGCTATCACTAGAACGACATCACTTCATCGCCGACTCCTCACTGACTGACTACCCCCGCGCGCTTGCTGCGCTTGCATTGCCTGTATCGGCTACGCCTGGGTTCGGGAAGGTGCGTATGATTCGTCTGTGCGTAGCACAGCGAAAGCTAGAGAAAGGGCGAGATCCTCTCACCGATTCGTCTGCGGAATCAGACGGCGCCGCTGGCTCGGCTTTGCTTTCTCGAATATGCCGCTCTTTCGCGTTCGTTGGCAGTGTCGGTGGCGTCTTCTGCGGAGAGGGTAAGAGGCGCGCGGGCGCGCTCCCGGCGCCTTTTTATACTTGTTTTTTCGATGCGCGCGCTCTGTCGCGCACGAACCGTCGGCGCCAGGCTTTCATGCCGTCGCTCGAAATCGGCGACGTGCGCTTAGTTAAGCGCTCGTTCGTGACAAACATCGTGCACAAGTCCACTTTCGTAGAGGCCCGCGCCTTTCCTGCAGCTGCCAGTGCAGAATTAGTTGTCTGGCACCCGCACGAAGGGGAAATAGCAGCCGCGAACTTCATTCATTTCCTCAAAGCAAAGCTGTGCAAAGCGCTGTCGTCTGCTCGGCTTCCCGCACGTACTGCCGGCGGCGCCCGCTAGGTGGCTATCAGTGGCGCCTCTATAGGCGGTGCACAAGGCGTATATTTACTAGTTTTCGAGCCTGCCGGAGCCTGCGAGCCACTTTCATTGCATCCAGGGTGTAGTCGAATCCGCGTTGCGCGCCCGACCCTACATCTACCGGCAGCGTCGGCTCATGTCCGTGAAGGAGAAAGAAGGGAGTGAATCCGGTCGTCTCGTGGATGGAAAAATTGTATGCAAAAAGAACGTACGGTAAAAATTCATCCCAGTCGCGGTGGTGCGAGGAAACGTACATGCTGAGCATGTCAGCCAACGTGCGGTTAAAACGCTCGCACAAGCCGTTGGCCTGTGGGTGGTATGCTGTTGTGGTGGCATGTTCGCTACCCACGAGCCGGAATATTTCTTCGGTCAAGTTGGCGACGAAGTGCTGTCCACGATCGCTTATCACTTTCTCCGGGGCATCATGACGTAGGACGATTTGTTCGATGAAAGCTCTTGCTGCTTCTGCGGCAGTGGCCGCTGGACATGCGACAGCCTCGACCCATTTCGTATGGTAGTCGGTAATCACGACGATGTAGCGATTCCCTGCTTTGGATTTAGTGAGAGGTCCAATAAATTTAGTCCATGGCCACCTGCTGAAAAGGTCGACCTGCAGGTGGGATCGGTTGGAGGAAACCGGCCGGCCTCCCCGGTGGTTGCTTTCGTGTCTGGCAGTCAGGACAGAGGAGAACGTACTTGCTGACGTACGAGAACATCTTCGGCCAGAAATACCGGCAACGCACTTTCTCCCATGTGCGCTTGACACCTAAGTGGCCTGCCGTGGTGTCGTCATGGCAGTACCTTAAAATCTCAGACCTCAAGCACTTAGGGACAACGAGCGCCGCGCGATCTTCCTGAAAGCCTTTCGCCCTTCGATACAGTACACCGTCGATCAACCGAAAGCTCCGTGCCGTCCTTTTAGTTTTCCTGACAACGGGCGCCTCCGGGTGCTCGAGGTGTTGCACAACTTCTTTCATCCATGGGTCATCCCTCTGCTTCTTTCCAACATCCACCTGATCCAGAACCAGCAACGGTAAGGGGTTTTCTTCGCTTACTGAAGCGGGATCATGCGGAGGACAGGAAAGCGTGTCGGCATTTCCATTCTTGAGGCCAGGGCGGTGTCGCAAAGTTATGTCTAATTCCTGAAGCAACAGGGACCATCGCATAAGACGACCGTTCGGATTCCTCACTTTCATAAGCCAAGCCAGAAAATAGCGCGCAGCTCCTCGTCTTTTTCTGCCAAGCTAGAATTTGTGACACATGTTTGGGACCCGTTAGGATAGCATCTATCGGTACCATCGAATCAGACATTCGATATTCAACGATACCAAAGCATTCCGCCGCGCACGATACTGAAAGCAGCACGCGGCACTGGCAGAACAGTGCAGGCTCCAGTATGTGCCAGCGCACGCCAGTGAGAATTCCAGCGTCTCCAGCGCTTCCAAGTGAGCGCCAGCGTCACAGCGGCAAATCCAGTGCGCCTACCAGTGCGACCCAGCTCTTTCCCAGTGCTTTCAGCGGAGTCCCAGTGAATTCGAGCGTATACCAGTGTTCCCAGCGCAGTCCAGCGCCAAAAAACGTACGGGTATCACGCTGGGGGTACTGGAACGGCGCTGGTTTTTGCAATAGGGTAGCTTGGTCAGTGACGACCGTGAATTTAGCACCAAAGATGTACGGCCGAAACTGTCCGCAGGCGTACACGACAGCGAGACATTCTTTCTCAGTTGTGCTGTAGGTCATCTCAGCCTTGTTAAGGTGGCGACTGGCATAGGCGATGACTCTGTTTTGAGCTTCGATTTTCTGTAGAAGCACAGCGCCAATGCCGTAATCCCAGGCATCAGTGTGCACCTCTATAGGCTGGTGGACCGACGAAAGGTTTTGCTTGGGGGGTAGACATAACAGAGATAAAGGTAGCGGGTTCCGTCATAGTAGAGCAGTCAGAGGTAGGCTCCTGATACTTGTTGTTGACTCGGGGCATAATTTCAGAGCGGGAATATCGTTACCGAGCAACCTCCACCACTTTGTAGCGAAACGTCGGGGTTGTTAAAAGCTAAGAGCATCGGAAGACTAGGAGACGAAAAAGTGTGGGAGCAAGTCCGCACAGACAAGCGATGAGGAGTCAACACGATGATTCTGGAGAGCACTCATTGGGAGGTTTATTTATCTAACATAACTTGAATTTACAAAATACACTGGGCAATGAATACAAAACATAGAAAATGATGGCATACCCCGTCGGCTTGCATGACTGTCTCTGGTGGTGTGATGTTGGTGGGCCCCGAGTCCGCTCTCAAAAGAGCAGTCGAAAAAGAACGTCTCTAGCACCATTTGAAAAAGAAAAATTCGGCAGATCCCACGTACCGTGGGAATCGATGTTATGCTAAGCATGCACGTGATGGTGAATGGCGCAATTTTTCACATTGAGAGAAACGTTACGGAATGAAGCTAGACAAATGTGGAAGTGGTGTACGCACACTAATATGTTGAACAGTATATGTATTAGATAACCAGTTGTTTACTGTTGCATAACGATGCCAACATGGGTCTTACCAACACCGGACGCGGTAAGCAGATATGCAGTGCTTATAATCTTCAATACTGGATACGCGAATCCGAACAGGACAAAGAAGGAGGAGAGATGCACAGGACAGCCGTTACTCGCAACTGAGCTTCATTCAGGAAAGTTTCCCTAACCCACAGCCAAGTGGCACGCGCAGGCGCACTGCACGTACGTTACAGTCGCAGTTACAGTTGTTATGCTTATACTTGTCCGTTATGACGGACACACATGCACGTTTCACGAACCCGTGTGTATGTGTAGATGGTGTTGTTGGCAGTTCTTGAACGAGGTCATCAGCGTGATCAGTGAGCATCAGCAGCTGGAACGCACTTATAATCGGATCCGTTTGTGATCGTGGCTACTATGGGTCTAAGTGTAGTGAAGTGCGAGGTATAGCACCGCTGGCAGAATTCCTGGATGACTCTTACGATGAAATGATCTATGATGCCTCCTGTCCTGGACGTGGCAGCAAGGTTTCTCGATGCCCTGTCCACATTCAAGCCGTCTTTCACGCAGTATAAAGACCAGGCGTTGTTGGGTCTTCATAAATCAATGTTGAAATCATTGGTAATGATAGAGGCCTGGTTCTCTCGGCAGATTTATTGTAGGAAGCACTGACACCGGTTTTTGCGTAATCAACGTGGTCCACCTTGCAAACCACGTGAACAAGTGCATGGTAGTTCAGCGTCTTCCAGATGTGTTATGTCTTCAGCTTCCTCACTTTGCTTGCGTCCGCCGCGGTGGTGTAGCGGTTACGGTGCTCGACTGCTGACCCGAAGGTCGTGGGTTCGATCCCGGCCGCGGCGCTCGCACTTCGATAGAGGCAGAATGCTAGATGCCCGTGTACTGTGCGATCTCGGTGCACTTTAAGGAATACCAGATGGTCAAAATTTCCGCAGCCCTTTGCTACAGCGTCTCTCATAATCATATCGTGGTTTTGGGACGCAAAACCCCAACAATTATTAATATTATCACTTTTCTTGCGTATCAATGTATGTGTGTGCGCGGTTACTGTGTTGGTTGAGACTTTGTATCACCTGTGGCACACACCCGTATAACATGAACTCTGGTATGCGGGTATGAGCCACACGTGACTGAGAGAAAGGGTTTCATGACGTACGCGACAGGTATTTTGCGTTATTCATGTCATGATCAGTGAATGGTGGTCGTCATACACTGATCCCCTGCTGTGCCAATTTTGGTATATTACAAGTTATGGAGACGACCAGGAGAGCGCCCAGACGTAGGCGGCTAGATAGATAGATAGATAGATACGTAGATAGAAACGCCCAAAGTGCCTGAGGTTCGCTAAGAAATGCTTCGCATTTAAAAACACAAAGAAACGCCCAAAGTGCCTGAGGTTCGCTAAGAAATGCTTCGCATTTAAAAAAACCTTCTGCTTAATTCTGCCTTTCGCGACAATAGTACGGACTTCATCGTGGTGAATGCTTGATTGCTCGTCCTTGCCACTCACTCTCAGCCTTCTTCTGTCCCAACATGTTTCTCATTCCCCGCACACTTAGTCATTATTGATAACCAGTCTTCGCGCAACACGTGGCAGTGACGTATTTACCACGAGTCAATCTTGTGTTTTTAGTGATTAGGCTTCGAGGTCCTCACTCGTAACGCTCACTCCTGGCCTTTTACTTCTCCATGTTCGGTGCTCTTCTTCAGCGAGAATGACACCCATTATAGATATAGGATATATATATGCATATATGGCATTTATTTTTGATACGCACAAATAGCATTGACAGTGTGGGCCTACTGTGATGTCGCCGTGCCCCTTCAAGACGTACGGGAGTGTCCTCGTAAAGTGCTGCATGGAAAAGCACCGTGAAGTAAATTTAGAACCTGTGTACTCATCCGCGCGGATTGGTCTGAGTCTGAGTAAATGGGCTCATGAGTGAATCAGCCGACCTATGCCTTCAACTAATGAATGCTGTTCCACAGGAAAAAATGAACAAATCAAGTGTATGTCAAAGCACATAATTTTTCCGGCAAAGTAAATGTGAAGTGCGAAAAGATGGTCTGTGGTTTCCAATAAAGCAGTTGAAGTAGGCCTCGTTAATATGACTGTGCTAGTATGGCCAATCGAATTGAGTCACTGGTATGTGCATTGCCTTATATGCTGTTAGAGATACTGCAGAAATTGCCATACGACTTTCTTATTTATTCCTTATGAAAGATAGATAAAATGGTGAAATCTAGAGGCATCAGACTTGTGACTTGCTGCGCTAAGTGTCTTGTTCACTCGGAGCAGCCATGAAAAATGGTATCTGAAAAAAAAAGACACAGTTTCGCCGCAACGGCGAAGCCATGAATCCGATAGCAACAAATTAGAATGAAACAGGAAGAACGGCAAGCAGCTCGATACTTGCAACGCGCCGCTCGAGCGCAAATGACTGACGAAAAGAACGCACAAAGGACGACCGCGAACTAACAATGGTCTCAGCTCGACACTTGCAGCGCGCTTATTAAACACAACGAAGGACACTCGAAAAGAGCGCACAGCTGCACACAGGACGAGCGCGAGCTAACTGTTACGTTTGTTATTCGTGTTTGAGCAGCGCGATACAACCCAACGTTCTTGGACATCTTTTTACACGAAAGTATTTTATGCCGCGGTCCACCAAAATTTTCATGACGTATTTCCGTGAGAAATACGTCGCAAAATGAACGCCATCAAATGGCAAAGAAATAAGAAAAAGTTCTATAAGAAAAAGTTCCGTTGAAAGGAGTCGAACCCACGACCTCTCAGTCCGCGACGACGGCTGAGCGGGCGTTTAGCCCACTGAGCTACCGCCAAACACATTAGGAGTCTACATGAACGCGCCTTTTATCTTTCATACTTTCCTCTAGAGTGCTCTTGCATGGATGGATGGATGGATGCTATCAGCGTCTCCTTTATAACGGTGTGGTGACATGTGTCCCACAAGGCTCGAAAAAAAAAACAAAAAAAAAAATTGGCCGCATATCTGCGTGCGTCGCTGCAAATGTCGTCTAAAGACGATAGGAGAGGCGCTGCGTGAGATATGGACGCCATCTGGCAATACGTCGGGAAACATGAGTGCTGTGTTGTGGGCTGGTAGTCCCGGTGCAGCAGCAGCCGTAGGGATGGTAAAATCGATGAACGATTAATCGATTCAAGGTTCACAATTAATCGATTAATCGTCAACGATTGCGGCCTTTTGATTAATCGAATTAATTGATTAAAAGTATTCGATTAATCGATTACGGCACCCCCCCACTCCTGCCCCCAACCTCGCCCCTTGGCCGGAGCGCATGAGTGCGAGGCGCGCTATATATCCTGAGACGCAGATACCGTGCACATCGCCTCTCTTTCACTGCTTTCACTACCGCGCATATTTCTGCGCTAGCAGAACGAGCCCGGAGCTGAGAAAGATATGAACTCGCCCTGATCTCCGTCGCGTACGGCGTCCAACTCCAAGCACTCCCCGATGCTTGAAGCCCGGGAAGGAGGCGGCTCCACCTCATCGAGGCAGAAATGAACTTACCCGCTTCTCTCCGGCTAACAGTCTACTGTTGCTACTGCCTTCACCTCCTCTCCCTTAAGCTGGTCGCCGTCGATCGCGCAGCACGCGCACTTCTCCTTCTACGCAACTGCGTTGCACCAGTTGCCCTGGAGGACGATCCGACGAACCAATTGCCTTCTCAGTTCAAGACATACTATAGTCACCCTGTAGTCGATCGACGCACCAATCCGAATTCACTTGAGACTTGGCACAGCATGCGAACTGGCCTAGATCATGTGTTTGACGTTGCAATGCAGTATTTGCCAATTCCTGCAACGTCAGTAGCATTCGAGCGCCTTTTTTCGCATGCTGGATGTGTGGCGACCCAAAGGAGGTGTACGTTGTCGCCTGTCGCCCGAGCATCTCGGGCAACTGACATTTCTTCGCTCAGTAGAAAAATGCATGTGGTTCGGAGCAGCAACCCCATGAAACAAAACAAAAGGGTACTGTTGAGAAAGTTGGCAGCACGGCGATTCGCCAACTTTCAAAAGAGAAGTTTATTCTTTTCTGTAAATTTCATACGTGCCAGCGCATCGTCTTGTAGCTTATTTTGTACGTGTTCTTTTTTTGTCGCGCTGTTTCATCGTGTTGCCGCATAAACGCATCTCTCCTTACATTTGACAAACGAGTAGTTTTCGTCGCCTGTAGTGTCAGTCGCAACTTTCTTTGTATTTTATTCAACCCTCAGATTTTACTCGCTTTTTGTGCAAGTGCGGCATTGTAATATGCGCTGCTTATTTCTTGACTGGTTCTTAGTGACGTTCTGTTATACTCTTTAGTAAATAAAATATTGTTTACCAATGAAAGAGAGAGAGAAAATATATTACAAGGCAGAAAGGGTGACCTGAGCTAGCACGCCCCTGCCTTCTACTCTGCACCGGGGAAAACGCAACGGGGGAAAAAGAGTGACGAAGTACGGTGATGGGGAGAGGATTAGGTAATCCGTATATACATAAGACACAAGGACGCTAGTAGTAGACAAGGACGCTAGTAACCATCTTTAATCATGCTGTATACCGACTAGCCCAACTGTCCGTCCTATAGGGTATATACCATTTTTATAATTGTTCAGCTAGCTTTCCTGCGATGCAGTTAGCCCAATAATGGTAGCTAGTGACTTCTTCAAACAGAGTGTTCAAGCGCGGTTTGCTTGCGCTGGGACGCGGAAAATGTAGACTCGGCTTTCTTGACACGAACACGTATAATAGACAGCACGTGCAACTACGACCTCGTCTCCACTTGAAGCACGAAAGTTGCTGCCATTAGTTGAGAGAAAATGTAGCGCAGGAATGCTCACTCGCGAATTGTGAAAAAGGTCATATAAATCCTTTATGTAATCCGCAACTTTACGCATCGATTTACGAACGCCTGGCATCCAGTGCATTACTATTGAAGAAGTGACCTTGTATTGTAGCATTTAGTAATACTGTATGGTCGCATATTTAGGGAGAAATACAGCTTTCAGCTAGAGGCCCCCGTCTTCTGCTGTGACAAGAAAGAAGGACAGTCGCGAAATTTATGTTGTATTATCTGATCCACTAGATAGCACTCACAGTTGAGGCTGTACGCATGATTGAAAAGGTACGAGTGGCGCCGTGTTAAGGCAACGACCGGATGAAACCTGCGAAGTATACTGGCGCAGCTGCTGTTTATTCTAGCCGGGAGGCAGAAACTCATGTCACTCTATTTGCCGCAGTTGCCTGTACCGATGGTCTGTTTGAGGCCACTATGTTTCTGTGTAATCTCTGCGAACGCCTCTGACTGGTGGTGCAATCCCGCACGCTGTAGTGAATGCACTGCATCTCTTCTCTCTCTTCCCTCCTCTCTATTTCTCGTCTTTCTATCCCCCTTCCCCTATCCCCCAGTGTAGGGTAGCCAACCGGAAGTGTTTCTGGTTAACCTCCCTGCCTTCTCCTTTATCTGTTTCCTTCCTTCCTTCCTTCTGCATGGGTGACCTCAAGGAAAAGATAGCGTCAGTCCGCAATTATAGTATTATGTAGGGCTTCCACAATATCTAACCGACAAACCGAGAAAAGACTCCGTGCTTACTAGAGCAAGCATCTTATTTAATTTCTCTTCCTCCTCGTCTCTCTGTTGACTTCCTCGGGATTTCCTCACCCTCCACCACACTGCATGTTTCAGCTGCGACTTTCCAACCAGTGTGGTCCCCGAACGCGCTTCCGGGATCGATGAGCTCGAGTAGGCAGGCTTCGAGAAAATACGACCTGCTTCCAAATAGTCCAGGGATGATGGCCACAGATGCTTGAATCCGCGACATCAACCAACGACGACGGGCCACTTGTGTCCAGTGTGCGAAAGTGGGAATTTTCGCACACTGGACGCAAGGCGCCCGTCGTAGACACTTTTGAAAGTGGGAATTTTCGATCGTCAGCGCGTCTGATAAAAAGATTTGGGTCCATATCAAACACGAACGATGCCTCTCAAACAAAGAAATATCGGTTTTAAAGCACCCATAAAAATGTCGATTAATGGATTAATTGATTAAAACATTCCCCCAAAAGCAATTAATTGATTAAAGGCTAAAGCGATTAACGATTAACGATTAATTGATTAAAAATTTTAATCGACCATCCCTAAGCAGGCGAAGACCGGCGGTGACCAACGCGACCGGCTGGGACGCCAGCCAGCCCGAACACGCGGTTTGGCGGGAAGCGCCGAAGCAGAAGGAACGTCCGCACTCAACGAGTGCTCTCCACACACTCTTTTATTGCGATAGCAATTATATGGACAGTCTCGGCTGAATTTTGCCGTCGCCGTCGCAGTCATGCACCGTATATGTATATTATTTACACGTCGCCTGAGTAAAACAGGAATGCCAGAGCGGCACCCCATGGCATTCATACAGTGCCATACGGAACCGAAACCGAAACACAACAATGAGCTCGTGCAGAGGGCACGGAGGAACACAAGTTTAAGCGCAGTCGCATTTTCAGCGCAGCTTAAGAAACTAGGGTCTCTAGAATTACGTATCTATGTATTTTCTATTAAAGGAACACAGAACCTAATACTTACCTAGTGATGTTGCGCCTCAGATATGCGTAATGTTCGCTTTTTGATCAACAATGTACACAAGTATGAACCTAGTCATCCGTTCAAGGTGGCTGGCCCTTGGGCAAGTGGTTCAACTTTGGCCGGGTGGCTGAATCGAGGGACGTGCCGACAAACAGAAAGACACACAGACAGACAGACAGACAGAAAGACAGACCAAAATTTAGGCGTTTAAGTTCCCCAAGACAGACTATCGTCTTTAAAACGCACCGTTGCTGTGACCGTCCCATTAGGCGCGTTTCCAACAGAAGTGTAATTTCGTTTAACGCACCGCGAGGTGGTGTCTTTAGCACAGGCCTCGCTCATAGCATGCATTCATATAGAAAAATAGCTCTCCGACGCTCGCCTGGCTGTCGCACCGCGTTCACCGCTCGCCCTGTTAGAATTAACTGCCCGCCTAGAGGGAAGGCACAACGCGCGTAACGTTTCCCTTCCTGTTTCACGACGCGTTGAAGGAGTGCATATCGACTATCAGTGTTCATTATAGGCTTCCCAAGCAACGCTTAGCGGCGCTGCTGCTCTCGACAGGCAGCGCCATCTCTGGCAGAAAAAGAGAAACTGGGGTTTTAGCAGCGCGCGTTTTCCCTTCTCTCCACCGCGTTGCCACTCGCTTTGCACGTGCAGAGCTCTCGCGGTGCACTTGCGTCGCCCCACAATGTACCGCTTGCAGTGCGGCTTCAAAAGGATTTTCAAGCGTGACTGGCACTTCCGAAAAGCGAACTTGATGAAATGAGAAAGTCTCGTCAATCACGTTAACGGTGAAGAGCAGACGATCGATAACAACGACGCCCAACTCAAAGCGAAATGCATTTCCCAAGTCGCGATTACACCGTGTAGGAGGTAAGTCTCATTCTGTCATGTTAAAGATGAATAATGGTCCACATGCACTCCGAAATGAAGCCGTACACGTTGTCGATGTTTTGCGGCGTGGTCTACGAATCATATGATTGTTGTTTTGATATGGCATGCTTACAGTAGCAGCCGTGTACTTTCGTGAACAAACGTTTGCGGCGTGCGAAAAAAAGGTTATACGGCCATGGCACTGCTTCCTGAGAAGGTTAGAGTCAAGTCCTCCGTGCCGCTGGAGAATCGCCCGCCGATTAAGAAGTGAGGCACCTAGCTGAGCTTTAACCGCTGTGAACAAGATGAACTGCCCGCCTCGCTTTTTCGGCTCTCGCGTCATGCTTGCAGTCTCTTTTTATGATATCGACTTGACAGGCGTATAAAACCTGCTGCGTGAACGCGGCTAGAAAATCGCACAAAGTCAGAAGGTGGTTACTTCAAGGTTGCCATTGCAAAGCATGTATTAAGTGCCAGTTATATTTAGCGGCTTAATTATATATCACCCTAATAAAGTGACAAAAACAAAGCAAACCTGCAGAACGATGTCAAAGCTTGCTGCAAATGCACAGACGTCCGTTCCGGCGTGATAAAGCAGCCTTCCCGACGCGTGAAATGCAGGCGCCGAACTTCTCACGATGTGCAGAGTTCAGTTGAATTCAACCAACCGCGCAATGCTAAGGGTATAACGCGAATGTGAACGTTCAACAACGACTGGTAGGTCTCACGAACACTGGGAATCAAAACACAAAGTTGCTTCACCTACAACCGTAACTGGACTTTAACAATACGAGAACACAGCGAGTAATCATTAATGTAGTCGCTGCGTGCATGCGCCGCGTTACTTACCGATTCAGGTAGTCGGAACGAACGAAAGCAATGAACTCAGACAGCCAAAATAGAAGGCCTGACAGCGCTGTCAGCTATCCACGCTTGCCGCCTTTATTTCTCGTACGACACGCCCGGGAAACGATACAGTTTAACCATGGCGCCGCCGGCTAATCTCGGAGGCCATGGTTTAACACGTGAATCGCGTGCCTTGGTGTTGTCTGCACTGTTGTGGCTGGCCGCTAAACCGCAATACTTCGGACCACGCTTGCGCTTCCGCGGGGTCGCGTCTGCCATCGCTGAAATGGGCAGCTTCGCACAGAAAGCCTCTCGATTCAACGTACCCAGCTCACGGCCCCCTAGTTACCCGCACCGAGAGAAGAACGCGTGCGCACGTGCGCTACCGCTACCGTGAAAGGGGCTGAGTTGGCCGCGCCGAAGGTTCAGAGCTTTCCGACAGAGCCGCAGCGCGGCTGGCGCGGCGCTGTCGTCGCGCCACAAACTTGAGCTTGGGTTCCCTATGTGCTTGTTGATGCCATATTTTCTCATGATTCACCATATGCGGTGTCCACGTATATGTTAAGAACTTCGGCTGCCGCAAGGGTTAAATCATACTCATGGGCGTTAGTCGTCGGTACGGAGATTCGCCACTAGGCGTCAACGTGAGTGCGTCCAGATCAGGTGGTGCTACATCTGCCAAACAACAATAGACATTACACAAGTTCTCATATATCAATGCAATAAAGCAGTCAACTACTTGTGTGACGACACGTTTCACTTTCGTGTTATACTGATTCCTATGACAGAGGGATCAACCATCCTTTTTTTCTTTAAAGCTGCAGCGCGTGAAGTGACCCCTCCGCGTCTCCTGCCGCGCGGTAGCGTTCAGCGCATTGTTTACTCGGCGTTCCACATCGTCAGTGGGTACAGAAATTGACCACGTTTTAGTGCGCGTCTCAAGGGCAGCTTTCAAGTTGAAGGAAAAAGTAGGAGCGTTGCTTTAAAGCGCGCCCTTCGGGCAATCTCGCGGGTGATACCGCACACACTGAAGCGCGTGGCCGAGTTGTTTAACGCAGAGCGCTGCGGAGCGAGGGTTCGCAGGTTCAATTCCCGGTGGCGCGCTTCGGATTTATTTTTCTTGGTGGCTCTTATTTATATTTTCATACATATACATATCCGGCACATGACGGTGATGGCAACGGCGACGGCAAAAATCAGTCGAGAGTGTCTATATTGCTACATGCATATTGACAGCACCTTGAACCATGCGCGTGTGCGCCGGACGAAGAGAAGGAAGATCTCGCTCCGCTCGGGCACTGACATCGTAGTGTTTCGAACGCACCTGCCGCGACCAGCAGCGCGTGTCTAGCGTGTCCAGGATCGTCCTCAGGGTTCCTGCAAGTATTGGACGGTGGTTTGGTTTAGGTTTTGGTGAATTTGACCTGTATTAATTATTTCACGTTGCTTTTACTTGTTTAAGCGACTGCATCAGTGCTGATGCCTAATTCGTCTCCTCGCCAGGGGCACAGCCCTTGGTCAGCCTCTTTGCCTAACGATGAATTACCATTGGATTCTTTTGTCCGCAGTGGTATAGGCACCCTGCAATGCAGTTTCCGAGATACGATGGTAGCGCCAGAAAACACAGCCTAGCGAGTGGACGCAGCAAAATCGAGTGTCTATCCTCCGCATCCTCTATGTTCAGAAACGCTCCTTGACTTGAACGTGACTTGCCATCGCCTCAATGCAGTGAGTTTTAAACGCGTTTGTAGCGTTTCTGCTGCCTTGGCACAGCCTGAAAAGAGCGCGTTCTAAACGCGTTTGTGCTGCATTGAAGGCGGTGGCAACATCCCTGAGGTGATTACGAACGCACGTAGGAAGCGTTCGTTGAAAGAGGCGCCCAGAAGGGAGACACTTGAGCGCGTCGATGTGTCCAGCAAGCGTTTCATTTTCTTGGTATCCCTGGCGGCTGGTGCCCTCAACACTCAGGCGTTCGATAAGAGCTCCATCGCGCCCTCTGGTCAGTGACGGGTGCCTATTAGTAGCATCCCTGTTGCGCTGGTGCCTTCAGGTGGGGGATTTATTCGGCTCAACAACCCAAAGGCTATCCAGGCGGAGCTGCAGGCCATGACACCACACTTCCAGGTGATAAGTGACGTGCGTCAGTTTGGAAGAGGTGGACTAGTATGTAGGTCGTCCGACCCCTCATGTGTTGCTGACATCCTAAAGTGCAGGACATTTGCATCGGCTCCGGTGAGTGCGTTCATCCCGCCTCATTTAGCATGCACTAAGGGAATTGTTCGAGGAGTCGACTCTCGACTAACACCAACTGAGACTCTGGAGAAGCTGGCTGATGCTGGGGTGATAGCTGTATACCGGTGCAACCGCGTAGTTAACGGTGAGAGAGTGCCCACTGAATCAGTTATTGCTACCTTTGCTGGTACATCTTGCCCATCAGAGTTGAAAATATGGCCGCTTATTTTCAGAGTAGAACGCCTTGCTTCTCGCCCACTGCAATGCCGTAACTGTTGGCGTTTTGGACACAGTACAGGGGGCTGTAAATCCAATTCACGCTGCCGAGTCTGTGGCGATGATCATCCATCTAGTGAATGCACTGCCGAAGTAGAGAAGTGCTGCCTTTGTGCAGGAAACCACGCGGCTGATGATTCCACTTGTTCGGCAAGAGCAAATGAAACCCAGTTGCTCGAAATAATGGACAGGCGACGATGCTCGCGGCGAGAAGCTATAACAGTTGTTAAGGATAGAGCCTTTGGATATGCTGGTGTAGCTGCGAGGCAAGATCCTCTAACTGACACAAAACTTTTGAATTTTATTGAGTCAGTGGTCGAGAAAGCAATGTCGAAGGCGATGGAGCACATCATTACGAGTGTAAGTGAGTGTATCTCGCAAGTTTTTTGTTCGCAAATGACACAGCTATTCTCAACAGCCGTAGTACCAATGGCCAAACCTGCACCTTGTGCAGCGGCAGAGTCGTCTAATTCAGTCCCACAGCGGACACCCCGAGAACACCAAATGTCAATTCCATCTGAACCCTCCACCTCAGAGCAAGCTGAGGCCCAGGATGAAATGGACATAAGCCATGAGACTAGGCGCCAGAAGCGAACTGGGTCTCCGGTAAATTCTCCCTGCCCAAGCACAAAAACCAAGAAAGGAAATTCAAATTCAAAGTCAGGTATTAAAGAAAGCATCTTGGAAACATTAGTTGCTGAAGTAATCCGTTCATCAACAGAGGTACTTTAAAAGTTTTACAGTGGAACTGTCGTTCTTTGATTTCTTCTTCAACGGATTTACTTTGTTTAGTTAATCAATTAAATCCTGACATAATATTATTACAAGAAACCTGGCTTAATCCTGCGAAAAATTATCATGTTAAAAATTTTCGTGCATTTCGGTTAGGTCGTCCATCACTAGGAGGTGGTATAATGATACTATTATCGAATAAATTTTGTCATACAGCGAGCATTGTCTATCAGCTAATGTCATCGGACTGTGAAATTTTGGCAATAGATCTCAGTATTCCAGGACATCGACCTTTTTCTATTATAAATGCATATTTTGCTATGGGTGTGCACAGTACACAACAATTAGATAGTGCCCTAGCCAGTTGCAAGAATGAATTCCTTCTTACCGGTGACTTCAACTCTCATCATGTTTCATGGGGATTTAGAACAGACTCCTCTGGCACACTTCTGTGGGACTGGGTCAGTCAAAAAAACCTTACATGCCTAAACATGAGGCAGCCTACATTCATTCGCGGTCGGGCACGATCAGTGTTAGACCTTTCATTTTGTAGTTCCAGTGTTTCAGTGAAGGCTTGGAGAACAATTGATTTTGCTTCAAATGTGTATTTTGAAATCGCCTGTCCCATAACATCACTCGACAGAAAACAGAGAACATTAGTCAATTATAGAAAGTTTAAAGTCTGCTTGAGTTCTAATATTAAGACAGTGTCCAGTGGCAGAAACGAAGACCTCGGAGTGAACCTTTGTTCAACTTTAGAAGCCTGCAAAAACGCATCAGAATTTGTAATTTCTTCGGCGTCATCCAAGAATGCCCCGCCTAGCAGGTGGTGGAACCATGAGTGCACACGGGATTATAGAAGAAGGAAAGCTGCATGGAAAAGACTTATATGTAATCAGAGTCCACAAAATTGGAAGGATTACCAATTCATTGCAGCAACATTCAAACGTACAGTTTCACGTGCCAAAGAGGAATTTGATAAAAAACAATTCGACTACCTGTCTAAATCGAATAACAAACGTGCGTTATTCAATTTCCTTCGGTGCAGAAAGAGGATACAAGTGCCAGGAAATGCGGACTCGATAGTTTACACCTCACAAGAACTACAGGAATCATTATATCAATTGGCTTTAGGACTAGAAAACAGGTTCGCAACGCGACTTTCAAATTCCGTTTCTTCACCAGTATTCTCAGAATACTCAGAAGTATCGACTTTCGAATTAGCTCAAGTCATGGAAGGATTGCCAAATGCTGCACCAGGTCCTGATGGAATAACAAATACAATGCTAAAGATATTGTACCAGGAATACCCGGATGATCTTTTAGGCTTGGTAAACTATTCCCTTAGAAAAGCGTGGATACCTTATGAATGGAAGATTGCCAAAATTATACCATTGCTTAAGAAGCAAGGGGCAGGGTATAATCTCGATAACATAAGACCAATAGCATTAACATCCAATGTAGTAAAACTTATTGAAAGGGTCCTCCATGCCCATATATTAAAATTTATTAACGATAAACAATTATTGAGTTCGTGTCAAATAGGTTTTAGATCTGGTTATTCAATATGGCACGCGCATGTGGACCTAGAAAGCCGTATTCACATTGCCCGCCACAAAAAACAGTATGCGGCATTAGTTACATTAGACATATGTAAAGCATATGACAGTGTAGAGCATCCCATTCTAATTAATCGGTTGTGGAGTCACGGATTTCCTGCTTATATAGTAGCCTGGGTGACGGAATTTTTAAGTGGCAGAGAGTTTTACTGTTTTCAAGACGGCTTCTCCTCTTCTAAACACAAACAAACTCGGGGTGTACCTCAGGGGTCCGTACTGTCCCCAGTTCTGTTTAACATCTTGCTGAGTGCTATCCCCCTGCATCCAGATGTGAAAACTTATGTGTATGCAGACGACATTGCTTTCTTTGCGATGGCCCCTGACATTCATTGTTTATACAGTACACTGCAAGCATACTTAAAGACACTCGAAATTTGGCTAGATGGTTTACAGTTGAACCTGAATGCTAATAAGTGTGCTATTCTCGTTTTTCCTGTTCAAGACGCTGTGCACATATCTATTAATTATAAGCTCCAAGATATCCCGCAAGTCGAATCATTAAAGTACCTTGGAGTTATTTATAATGAACATCTCAATTGGGGTCCCCATATTGAAT
Organism: Rhipicephalus sanguineus; assembly: GCF_013339695.2. Lineage (NCBI taxonomy): Eukaryota > Metazoa > Arthropoda > Arachnida > Ixodida > Ixodidae > Rhipicephalus > Rhipicephalus sanguineus. Next base: position 41,314,523 of record NC_051181.1, on the reverse strand, counting down.
ACGTCGCGACAAAAGGAGTACGCGCTATGGGTGTTTTGCGCAGGGTGAGCAGCTGTAGATCCGGGATGAGAAGAAAGGCACTTTTGATGATATATAAAATGTATGTCCGGCCGGTGTTAGAATTTGGTTGTGTTCTATTTTCTGGTGCGCCAGCGTACAAGCTTCGGCCGCTAGTTCTACTTGAGAGAGAAGCTCTACGGCTGTGCTTAGGCCTTCCTAAATACGCTGCAAATGCAGTGTTATACCTAGAAGCGCGCACGCCACCCCTTTTATGCCGATTTAACCTTCTAACGGTGCAAACTTTCTTAAGATTATACGAATCACCCTCTATCCGCGATCAGATAATTTTTATCTCGGATCCTGACTTCTTTTTCTCAGCGCGTTGGCCCAAATTTCATAAACCACAAATTGTATATGTTCAGTCGTTACTCGATCCACTAAAGGTACAAATTCGTGATTTGCTTCCTTTGACTACACAAGATAACTATCCCAAAATTTTGTATCATGATATCTTTCCGAACCACGCGAAATTGTTACCTTCCGGCATTTTAAATGGTTTGTTGCAAGAACATATACAAACTATGTCAACGAATGTTTTTATTGCAACGGATGCATCGCAGTCGGAGGAAAAATCTGGTATCGGAATATTTTGCCCTGAACTTGATTGGTCTTTTTCATTGAGATTGCCGGATTTTATTCCCGCTTTCCTTGCTGAATTTATGGCAATAATTCTGGCTTTACGTAAGTTAAGTACTTCAATTACAGTAGCGGCAGTAATGACCGATTCATTGTCTGTGTGCTCTTCGCTTTCCACATCCGGTGACACATCTTAACAAATCTCTTTAAAATACTGGTCCCCGCGCATCTACAATGTATTCATTTAATTTGGGTACCTGGCCACAAGGGTTTGTTTCGCAATGAAATGGCGGACAGCCTTGCAAAGGCGTCGCTGACTGCACCGATAATTCCTGTTTTCCCGCCAACAGCTCACATCACGACGGCGCGTTTCCGGACACTTACAATTAGAAAAAGCTTATTAGACTCGGCATTGACAGCGTCTCCAGAGTACAAGCACCTTCTATTCCCTTGGCACAGCGATTTAGCTAATTCAAGGTTGATGGAAGTTGCCCTAACAAAAATTCGTTGCCGCGTTACTTCCCTGAATTTTTACTTCCATCGATCAGGTTTTGTAAACTCCTCTCTGTGCCCCTTCTGTAATGAGGAAGAAACGATTAGTCATTTTTTCCTATCATGCCGCCGGTTCAACACATTCAGGAAACGAATACTTGTACCACCTCTTCGAAAACTAGGCCTGGAATTATCGGAATCCATTCTTCTTTCTTTTGGGGCCACTACCCTGGGGTACAGCCACAGGGATGTTATCTTTGCTGTTCAGGAATACATCATTGCGACTAAAAGAATATCTTGCTAAATTCCATGAGCATTAAAATTTTTCATTACTCATAATTGGCACTTTAATTGAAAACAAATAGCGTAATAAGGAGTCACAACATACAGAAAATATAGGACGAATTCACCATCTACTCGGCCGATCCCCTCCATTGGGTATGTGCCATGACGAGAGGTCAACAACAACAACAACAACAACAACAGCGCTGCAACCGCTACTGTAAATATATAGTGTAAATAGTCTACGGACTACAGTCTACCAAGTCGTCATTCACGTAACATATTTGGTGAAGGTGGAACGTTCGCCGTCCTTACCACGAAGCTTCGCAGCAGCCTCACCGTCCAGTCTCCGGCCATGGCTACCACTGACAACAGCCCGTCTCCGTCTACAGCTGCGGCGCCAAGCACAACGTACCTTACGGTGTCCTAGCCCCGCGACCGGGGTACATTCTCCGCCCAAGCTGGCCTTGACGTTGACTACTGGTTCAGCATGCACGAGCCAAACTCACCGATGGGACCCCACCATGAAGCTTGCCAACGTAATCTTCTACATGGGAGGCACCCCGCGTGTCTGGTTCGAGACCCATGAAACCGAGCTCACCAGCTGGGACATTTTCAAGGAGCGACTACGCGACATCTTTGGGGACCCGTCCGGTCTCCAAATGGCAGCACGAAAAGAACTTGCCACCCGTGTCCAGTCATCGACCGAGTCGTACGTCTCGTACATTCAGGACGTACTCGCGCTGTGCCGAAAAGTGGACGAGCAAATGTCTGAGGTTGACAAGGTGGGCCACGTACTCAAAGTCATCGCGGACGACGCTTTCAATTTGCTATCGTAATAAAACTTGAAGTAATATCGTGATCAGAAAAAAGGAATTGTGTGTACGAGTTTGCACAATACTGTACAATAAGGGATCCACATAACAAAAGGCTCACAACAAAACAACAAATATATGCACACGTGACAAGCAACACTGTGTTTTGCCAATATCATGTAAACGAGAAAAAGTAGTAACAGCTGCATCATAACCGTGCTTACTTATGATGGAGCAACCCGGAATCTAGCCAAAAGGGTTCAAATAAAATTGGAAGTTGATGACGACGCAGCAAGCCATGGAAAAGAAAATGATAGCTCAAGCGACAAGAAGAGAGCAGAGTTGGTCAGGGAAGAAACACGTGTTAATGATGTCTCATTCAAAATCAAGAAGAAATAGCCATGGAAAAGGCATGTATCGAGAAGTGAAGATAACCGCTGGTCATTAGGTGTAACAGACGGGATCCCAAGAGAAGGCAGACACGCTAGGGGGTTGGGGAGCAGAAGATTTGGTGTGCAAATGAGATTAAGAAATTACGGAGATAATGTGGCTGCAGCAAACACAGGGCCAGATTAATTGGAGAAACAAGGGAGGACCTTCGCCCTGCAGTGCGCTTAGTCAGGATGATGATGACGATGGAATAAACAACTTGTATATAGTGGTGTTTGCAACGTGTAAGTTGGTAACAAACATGCAGATCATCTATGGTGGCCCGTTGGCTTTCTAGAACGCTACCGCAGCTGCTGTTGCCACACTGCGACAGCAACAAAATGCAAAACACTGATGCGCTCACGTATACAACCACCTTAGAGGACTACAATATTAATTTGAAATTTACTGCAACCCTAATTATCAGATTGTGATGATGGCGTGCAAATCCACAGCATATATTGTAATTTTAGTTTTTTTTTTGTGGCAACATTGGACTCCTTTAATTACTAAACATAATTTCACAAAGGTGGGTAATGCCGAGCACAGAATGTAGCCTGCGTAACCGATTTATGTGAAAACATTATCAGTGACTGCACACCAGACAAAATACATTTTCGTTCGTTGGCTTTTCATGTTTCAGGAATATTGTGTACGAAGAATAACCGGGATGAGAGAAAGAGAGAGACGAAGAGGAAAGGCAGCGATCAAAGGTCCAACACACTAGGCACATGATCGACAACTTACTATTATATCATAAGCTGCGTGATGGAGACAGAGAAGGCTGAGGGGATTTTAACAAGAACTGACAACCTTGGCAAATGCCGCTGGTTATTCCTTTTCCTTGAGATATGTTAATTTGCACGACGTATACCTAAAACGAAAGGGAGATAGAATAAATCGAAATGACATACATGCGACTGCTATGTATATTATAGCTTCAGATCTCTAATACCATGGACATGTGAAAGGCACATCCTTCTGCAAAACAGTATACTGAAGCGACAATGCTGTAATATTGCCCCGCGACGGCCAGCACAAAGTGAACAGGGACGAGAAAAAGAAACAAAGACACAACATCTGTGTCGTTTCTTTTTCTCGTCCATGTTCTCTTTGCGCTGGCCGCCATGAGTATTTTCCAACTCGCCTAATCTGCTGGCCTATTACAGTAATATTATCCCTTGCGTACATGATACTGGCCTTTAAGCATCGCTGCCGCCAACGTTGCGATAGCTCCATCGGCTGAAACTTTGGCTTCAGCGACGTCCCCTGTTCAAAGACACCTCATCAGCGTTTCAGATGTCATTTAAACTTCTTTTATAGCGATAGCAATTATGCGGACACTCTCGACGAGTTTTTGCTGTCGCCATCGGGATTGCAGTCACCGTCGTGTTCACTACAAAGACCAAATCGATAACATCCACCCGCGCATCGTATGATTTACCATTGGGTAAAAGCGCGCTAGCGGTGGCGACGAACGCTGCTGAACCGGCGATGAAACGAGCCGGCCCACCTCCGTCGCACGGAGGGCGCATGCGACATCACTCCGCGTGCGAGGCCTGCCATCGATTGGTGCTCAAGCAGAGGAGACGCCCCGCCCGTCTTGGAGGAGCGTGAAGACACGTGTGTTGGGGGGAGGGGCGAATGTGTTGATCGAGCAGTTACTGTGAACTTTCATTATAAGGGCGTCGCTGCGATCGCTGGCGCGCGCCTGCTATCTCGGCAGGCATTAGCAGACGGTTCGTATACCGTTCTACGTGCTATGCTCTCACCGCGGAGAGATAGTGCGAAGACCGCTTCTCTCCTTAAAGCGGCCGTATTCTCTTACACCAGCGTTTGTAGAGTACCGTGAGACCGGATCCAAAAGAGCTACCAGCCTTACTTCGTATAACCTTACAATTTGTTGCTATCGCATTCATTGTGTCGCCCTTGCAGTCAAACTGATCTTGTGCAATCATTCCTGCAGCAACCGCAGTTGACGCTATGCGAACGAGTATACATAACCAACGAGCAAGCGTCTCCCCAAAGCGTCCGGCAACCAGTAGCTACGCACGATTTCCACCTTGTGTGCCGTTAGTCATAGGTTATGCAAGTCTGATATGCGAGGGAATGGTCTGAAAGCGTGTGGTACCGCGTAAAACCGCATCTACACCACGTAATTATCTTTACTGTGTTCTCATGGTCTCATGTATTTACGGACATAGGCAAACCGCGAATTAGTGAGTAATAGCATAGTCCAAAAAGTATTGAGGGATTATGGTAATAGCTAGGCGGTTTGCGAGATAGCAGTGCGAGCGGGCGAGCGGAGAGGGCAGCGGAGCGCAGCACGAAATGAAGAGTGTTTCCACCACCGGCGGCGGGGGGGGGGGGGGGGGGGGAGGGCGAAGCAAGCTCTTTTTGCTCCGATCTCACTTAACTCTACAAAACGCTGGTGTATTGCCATACGGCCGCTCCCAGGAAAGAAGCGGGTTTCGGTCTCTTTGTCGTATTGGTGGTCCTAGCGCGAAGCATTGAGATCACAGCGCTCACAGCGCGTAGAAGGTATACGAGCCGTTCGCCGCGGGAAGTCTGCCGAAATAGCGCGCGTGCCAGCACTCTCGACGGCGCTCTTATAGACCAGAACACAGAGAATTCCATGCGCATCGCCATATTTGCATCGCGCGTCGCGCCATCTATCGCACACGCGACGAAAAACAAGCGCGGGCTGCCACCCCAGCAGACGCTACACAGAGCAAACGTGAAACTCCCGAAACTCAGCCTGTCGGAAAGCGTGTTTCGCGTCTTTTCTAGCCTGGACATTTTCGCTAATTTTATTGGAACATCAAAAACATCTTGCTCATGCAAGTCCACAATGTATATAGTATGTGCTGAGTGGGCTGCGGAAGCAACCTCGTCAGATACGTACGCTGTTACATTTGTAAAAGAACGTTCTCACTGTGGTACGCGTGAATCGTAATTGCAGTGCAGTTCGCGAAAGAGTGAAACGATGTTTTGTTGCGCCATATTACAAGTTGTGCACAAAGTTTTGTGGAATGTGATCATTTCAGCATGCATCGCGTAATAATTAGAGTACGCTTTACGCGTAGTTTCGCGGAACGTAATTTTTGTTTCACGAACGCTCTTACAATAATGCGTCTTGCTCACAAAAGCGTGCTATCAGAGAGTATCGCCTGCAGTATCGTTCAGCAATCCCATTTGGAAGCTACCTGCGCGATTTTATTCTTGTAACGATGATGCTTTACAAGCGAAACTGTGCTACTCTTAGTTGAGCCGGTTAGCTACACCTGCGACGTAAAGGGCACTGGCGCGAGTACTGTTTACTTACGTGCCTATATATGTATTATGTGCAGCTGGATGCCTCGTGTCCAAATAAATTTGGGGACATCAAACACTGCAATGAAAGCACCAAATTCTGACCAGCTGTTGAGGAGCACCGTGCCATTTATTACCTTTTGAAGACTAAATCTCTAAGGCGTGGATGCCATCAAATCACTAAAGCTTAATACTACGTTGAAAGTGGCAAAGCATGCTGATTGCTTGGGCTTGAAAGCACTACCTTGCACGAGACTTTCGTCAAAGGAAGCGCTCAAAGGTATGAAGTGCACCCCCACACAAAGCTCGCGCCTGCCTTCAACGCAGCTGCGTGTCACGCAAATTGGGTTCGCAAAATGAAATAGGTGGGCATCACACTGCAGAATATACGCAGTTAGTGTACTTACTCGCGCATTTTCACTCGTTTTTGCTTGAATCACAGTTATCCACTCGCGGCGAAGCTGAAAACACCGCACCGGCACTATTTCCGTTGCGCGTCGTAATCGTCGCAGACAACGCTAATATCCTCTTGTTGCGCTGCTTGTTTTGGCATCCAAAGACAACGCAGTAGTGCCCAGACGAGCTCTTACACGCTGAAGCGGCGTGAACGGGTACTTTTTCGCACTTTAAAGCCTCAGAACTGCAGCTTGCCCTGTTTACTTGATGCAGCCCGCGCGCGCCTCGGCAGCCCGGTCAGCCCGGCGTCTGGGTGCGAGAGTATCCGCTCGGCTCGCCAGCAGCCTCGGTGCGAGACAGGCGTGCTCTGGTGTATAGTCAAAGTTCACAGTTGCTGCTCGAGCACGGTGTAAGAAAAATAATTTAGGTGTGGACACTCTCCGCCCGCCGCGAAGGAGAGCGCGTCCAGATAATGTTCGCCTTTAATACATGCGCCGGCCGCAGTTTCGTGGGGGGCGCTGCGACATGGGGGCTTATAGGGTGCCTTGATGAGGCTTAAGAAACCTATTGCGACGAGGCGAACGCGCGTTTTTCTTCATTTTTTTTCACCTCATTGCATTTTTTCACGGCGAGTTTTCATACGGCCACGGTGTAAACGGCGCACCCGACACTCATAGCGTCCCTAACAGCGTTGCGTACGTAAAAGCGCGGCGTCTTGCTTAGAGCGCGTGAGCAGTCACGCAGCTCGTTTTCTATAGTACATGCGCCGGCCGCGGTTGCGTGGGAGGCGCTGCGACATAGGGGCCGAGAGGAGGAAAGAGGCGAACATTATGTGGACGCGCCGTCGGGCGGAGTGTCCACACCTACATTATTTTGCTTACACCGTGTGCTCGAGTAACGCGGTCCCTCTCCCCAGAGCCGTCGATGGGGAGAGTCTGGCGAATGGGCGGGGCAGTGACGTCGCGGCGCGGCGATGACGCTGTTCACGTCACCGCCGCGCCTCCGCTCCGGCGGCGTCCGCCATATATAGTCTTTTTGCGCTACGGGCGCACGGCTGAGGCTATGTACGCGCTGTTCATTCGTGAAATCTAGCGGTGCTAAACAAATTGCGAAAGCGAAATTGTGCAAGAACATTGTTACATAAATTTAATGAAGAATATGGAGTGAATTAGACGTGTCCAAACCATCGTGAAACTGCGTTGTGCACGCCGATTCGAGTACGCGACGTTCTATAGGGAACCCAAGCTCAAGTTTGCGGCGCGACGACAGCGCCGCGCCAGCCGCGCTGCGGCTCTGTCGGAAAACACTGAACCGTCGCGCGGCCGACTCAGCCCCTTTCACGGTAGCGGTAGCGCACGTGCGCTCGCGTTCTTCTCTCGGTGCGGGTAACTGTGGGGCCGTCAGCTCGGCACGTTGAACCGAGAGGCTTGCTGTGCGAAGCTGCGCATTTCCACGATGGCAGAAGCGACCCCGCGGAAGCGCAAGCGTGGTCCGAAGTATTGCGGTTTAGTGGCCAGCCACAACAGTGCAGACAAGGCACACGATTCACGTGTTAAACTGTATCGGTTCCCGGGCGTGTCGCACGAGAAATAAAGGCGGCAAGCGTGGATAGCTGACAGCGCTGTCTCGCCTTCTATTTTGGCTGTCTGAGTTCATCGCTTTCGTTCGTTCCGACTACCTGAATCGGTAAGTAACGGGGCGCATGCACGCAGCGACTACAGTAATGATTACTCGCTGTCTTCTCGCATTGTTAAAGTCCAGTTACGGTTGTAGGTGAAGCAACTTTGTGTTTTGATTCCCCGTGCTCGTGAGACCTACCCGTCGTTGTTGAACGTTCACATTCGCGTTATACCGTTAGCGTTGCGCGGTTGGTTGAATTCAACTGAACTCCGCACATTGTCAGAAGTTCGGCGCCTGCATTTCACGCCTCGGGAAGGCTGCTTTATCACGCCGGAACGGACGTCTGTGCATTTTCAGCAAGCTTTGACATCGTTCTGCAGGTTTGCTTTGTTTTTGTCACTTTATTGGGGTGATATATATTTAAGCCGCTAAATATAACTGGCACTTCATACATGCTTTGCAATTGCAACCTTGAATTAACCACCTTCTGACTTTGTGCGATTTTCTAGCCGCGTTCACGCAACAGGTTTTATACGCCTGTCAAGTCGGTATCATAAAAAGAGACTGCAAGCATGACGCGAGAGCTGAAAAAACGAGGCGAGCAGTTCATCTTGCTTCACAATGGTTGAAGCTCAGCTAGCTGCCTCGCGTCTTAATCGGCGGGTGATTCTCCAGCGGCACGGAGGACTTGACTCTAACCTTCTCAGGAAGCAGTGCCATGGCCGTATAATTTTTTTTTTTCGCACGCCGCAAACGTTTGTTCACGAAAGTACACGGCTGCTACTGTAAGCATGCCATATCAAAACAACAATCATATGATTCGTAGTCCACGCAGCAGAACATCGATAGCGTGTACGGCTTCATTTCGGAGTGCATGTGGACCATTATTCATCTTTAACGTGACAGAATGAGACTTACCTCGAGGTATACGTCCTACACGGTGTAATCGCGACTTGGGAAATGCATTTCGCTTTGAGTAGGGCGTGGTTGTCGTCGATCGTCTGCTCTTCACCCTTAACGTGATTGACGAGCTTTCCTCATTTTATCAAGTTCGCTTTGCGGAAGTGCCGGTCAAGCTTGAAGATCCTTTTGACGCCGCGCAAGTGCACCGCGAGAGCTCTGCACGTGCACGGAAGCGAGCGGCAACGCGGTGGCGAGAAGGGAAAGCGCTCGCTGATCACGCCCCAGTTTCTCTTTTTCTGCCAGAGATGGCGCTGCCTGTCAAGAGCAGCAGCGCCGCTAAGCGTTGCTTGGGAAGCCTCGCGTACTCGAATCGGCGCACAGCGCGTATCGTATATCGTATACGATACGCGCTGTGCTTTTAGAGCGCAGCTCTTAGGTGTCTGTTCTTGCGTTGTTCGGCATCGCCGTTGGCATCGTCGGCGTAACCGATAGAGCGAACGAGGACGAAAGACAGCGAACGTGGATTCTGTCGATATCTCGAGCCACTGGCCTCTAACATCGCTTCCTTGCTCCGTCATGCGTGCTCGCCCTTCGGTCGGAGCTCGTGCGCATGCAGGGCTGGTGGGTACGCTGCTGCTGTCTCGCTTGTCGTGACGGGGATTACGGGGATGTCGATGACGCCTGCAATGCACAGAGTGGCGTGCGTAGCACTCGAGCACTGGCAGTTTCTGTGGCAATATGTAACGAATCATCCAGTGCGGATAGCCAGAAATTCAAGCACAGTTCGCGTTGCCTCAACACAAAGCTGCGCGCAGAATTCGCATGAGGGAGTATAGTGATCATCGGTGACTTTTCGAGCTATGAAGACATGTGGGTTTGCGTCTATCTTGGTTTTTTTAAATGCGAAGCATTTCTTAGCGAACTTCTGCGACTTTGAGCGTAGCTATCTGTCTATCTATATATCTAGCCGCCTACGAATTTGTGCTCTCCTGGCCGTTTCGTTCATGGAGTGTATACCAAAATTGGTATGGCGTAACGTGACTCTATGACAAACATAAATAATTGGTCATAACATGAAAATCATGACATGCATGTCATGTACAGCATGATTTACATGCCACAGTATTGGTGCTCTTGCGGCCGTTTCGTAGATACATACCAAAATCGGTATGGCTTGACAAGAGTGTATGGCGAACATAAATAACGGGAGTTAATATGAAAATCATGAAACACGTGTCATGTATAACATGACTTACGTGCCACGCTCATGGCGCGCTGGCGGCCGTTTGGCTAGCTTGATATACACCAAAATTGGCAGTGCGCGACATGACTGTGTGGCGAACATAAATAACGGGAGATATATGAAAATCATGACCCACGTGTCATGTATGACATGACTTACGTGCCACGCTCATGGCGCGCTGGCGGCCATTTCGCTAGCTTGATATACACCAAAATTGGCAGTGCGTGACATGACTTTGTGACGAACATATATAACGGGAGTTATATGAAAATCATGACCCACGTGTCATGTATAACATGACTTACGTGCCACGCTCATGGTGGCCATTTCGCTAGCTTGATATACACCAAAATTGGCAGTGCGCGACATGACTGTGTGACGAACATAAATAACGGGAGTTATATGAAAATCATGACCCACGTGTCATGTAAAACATGACTTACCTGCCACGCTCATGGTGCGCTGGCGGCCATTTCGCTAGCTTGATATACACCAAAATTGGCAGTGCGCGACATGACTGTGTGACGAACATAAATAACGGGAGTTATATGAAAATCATGACCCACGTGTCATGTATAACATGACTTACGTGCCACGCTCATGGTGCGCTGGCGGCCATTTCGCTAGCTTGATATACACCAAAATTGGCAGTGCGCGACATGACTGTGTGGCGAACATAAATAACGGGAGTTATATGAAAATCATGACCCACGTGTCATGTATAACATGACTTACGTGCCACGCTCATGGTGCGCTGGCGGCCATTTCGCTAGCTTGATATACACCAAAATTGGCAGTGCGCGACATGACTGTGTGGCGAACATAAATAACGGGAGTTATATGAAAATCATGACCCACGTGTCATGTATAACATGACTTACGTGCCACGCTCATGGTGCGCTGGCGGCCATTTCGCTAGCTTGATATACACCAAAATTGGCAGTGCGCGACATGACTGTGTGGCGAACATAAATAACGGGAGTTATATGAAAATCATGACCCACGTGTCATGTAAAACATGACTTACGTGCCACGCTCATGGTGCGCTGGCGGCCATTTCGCTAGCTTGATATACACCAAAATTGGCAGTGCGCGACATGACTGTGTGGACGAACATAAATAACGGGAGTTATATGAAAATCATGACCCACGTGTCATGTAAAGCATGACTTACGTGCCACGCTCATGGTGCGCTGGCGGCCATTTCGCTAGCTTGATATACACCAAAATTGGCAGTGCGCGACATGACTGTGTGGCGAACATAAATAACGGGAGTTAATGTGAAAATCATGACACGCGTGTCATGTACAGCATGACTTACGTGCCACGCTCATGGTGCGATGGCGGCCATTTCGCTAGCTTGATATACACCAAAATTGGCAGTGCGCGACATGACTGTGTGGCGAACATAAATAACGGGAGTTAATGTGAAAATCATGACACGCGTGTCATGTACAGCATGACTTACGTGCCACGCTCATGGTGCGATGGCGGCAGTTCGCTAGCTTGATATGCACCAAAATTGGTATTGCGTGAATGTGACTCTGTGACGAGACATAATAACGAGTTTAACATTGAAAATCATCACACGCATGTCATGTACAGCATAACTTAACGTGCCACGCTTCATGGGGCGCTGGCGGCCATTTCGCTAGCTTGATATACACCAAAATTGGCAGTGCGCGACATGACTGTGTGGCGAACATAAATAACGGGAGTTAATGTGAAAATCATGACACCGCGTGTCATGTACAGCATGACTTACGTGCCACGCTCATGGTGCGACTGGCGGGCAGTTCCGCTAGATTGATATGCACCAAAATTGGTATTGCGGTGATGTGACTCTGTGACGAGCATAATCAACGGTAGTTAACATGAAAATCATCACACGCATGTCATGTACAGCATAACTAACGTGCCACGCTCATGGTGCGCTGGCGGCCATTTCGCTAGCTTGATATACACCAAAATTGGCAGTGCGCGACATGACTGTGTGGCGAACATAAATAACGGGAGTTAATGTGAAAATCATGACACGCGTGTCATGTACAGCATGACTTACGTGCCACGCTCATGGTGCGATGGCGGGCGTTCCGCCAGATTGATATGCACCAAAATTGGTATTGCGTGATGTGACTCTGTGACGAGCATATATCACAGGTGTTAACATGAAAATCATCACACGCATGTCATGTACAGCATAACTAACGTGCCACGCTTATGGGGCGCTGGCGGCCGTTTCGCTAGCTTGATATACACCGAAATTGGTATTGCGCGACGTGACTGTCTGACGAACATAAATAACAAGATTTAATACGACAATCATGACGCGCATGTCATGTAGAGCATGATTTAGACGCCACGCTCCCGGTGCGTCTTCCTTTTCTTCAGTTGACGTATTGTTCCTCACGACCCCCCGCCCCCCTCTCGAAAGCTTTGTGACCTAACATTCTTTTGCACTGCCTCCAACATCGGAGGCACTGCAATCTTTCTACAGCACATCTGGTCATGTGCTGACGTCATCGCGTGAAGTCACGTTATTCGACGTCATGATGACGTCACCATCTTTGGACGTATGGTCACGTCATTACGTGATTTTTGACATCCCTCGTGTTGACGCCGCCGACGCGGGACGCCGACGCCGCGGACGCCGGCGGTCAATTTTCGCGTTAGCTGAGGCATCAAAGGTTTTCGTCACAGCAGGTGCAGGGCCCCCAGTAGGCGCGTGTTAAATGAAAACAATACCTCGTTCGGCTAGTCTAATAGCGGACATCCTGTTGGTTTACTTTACAAAATCATTTTTCTGTGCAACTTCTTCGCGCTTTATACTTAATAATCACGAAATTTCATCGAGCACATAAGGGCCCCTTGCTAGAGTGGAAGAGCTTCCTGCACGAGCACAGACATCGTGCACTATACGCGCATGACTAAAAAGCGCAAGGCACATTCGCTTAGCACAGAGGCGCAGATTAATTTACATGCGCGAATTAAACGTGAAACGGGTAGCATGTACACAAGCGGCAACGAAGCGGTAAATGACACCATAGGCTGACAGCCACAGAAACGCAGACCACATAACGTACAACACATGCCAGGTAACCGCCGCAGCTGACGCGCGGCGGCACTAACCTGCGATATCGAAATAAATCTTCCCCTCACAACATCACGGTAAAATCCCAAGCTCGTGCTCAGAACGCGCGATAAATTACGTAAACGCAACACATCACGCTTGACACTTATAGCGTGATCTCTGCAAAATTTCAATCTGCCCAAGCGATCGAAACGCGATCCATAAAACTACTTTTTTTCAGCGTGTATTTTTAAAGTTTGTGCGCCTGAAAGGGCCCCATTGCACAACAAATAATATGTTTGTGTTAATGGTACGCTATTTATAATACCAGCAATATTCAAGCTAAATACTCAAGTACGTATCTCGCATAGCACGGAGCAGTCGGTCGGGGTCCATTTGCTGCGTCTGATGTTTCTGATCCAAAGGCGTCGTAGTTTTTTTCCTTCGGAAGCCTAAAAATGCGAAAACCCTGCACGCTGCTGTTTGAACAGCCAACCGCGCAACAGCAGCCCATCGCACGCAACAAATTCACGCTTAAATGCGAGGAGCAGTCGCCATGAATACGCGCGGCTTCGCACAAGAGGTTCGTAATCTAGGCGCGCTCCTCAGCGATCGTGTAAGTGCGGCGCGCGGGCGTCTCTCCGTCGCGGCAGCGCCGGACTCCGCGCCGCGCTGTCGCCACTGCCGCCCGCCGGCGAGGAGAGAGGGTTTACGTCACGAGAAGAGGGCGGCGCTGGGGCGGAGCTCGGAGAGCGGCGAGATGAAACAATCGCCAAACTCTCCCGAAGGGTATATATGGCTCTGCCTCTCCCCAGACATCCCTTCCTGCTCCTTCGCCCAGCAAATTACGGGCGGGGCGTTTCCTTCTGCTTGAGGAGCAATCGAGGGCAGGCCTCGCACGCGGGTTGATGTTAGCCCGTGTGACGGAGATGGCCAGCTTGTTTCATCTCTGCTTTAGCCATGTTCCTTGCCAACGTTCGCGAGCTTTTACCCGCGCGTAGAACATACAATGCGCGGAGCGATGTTATTGATTTAGAGTTTATATGGAACATGACGGCGACGGTGAAAAACTGTCCTGAGTGTCCATACAATTTCTAACGCAGTAAAAAATATGCAAGAAATCGTCGAAGCGGGCTCGCCTTTTTCCTGGAAAGCTGCATCGGCTCTACTGTAAAGAGTGCATCCGTTAGAAGAATACCCTTCTTAACCTTCTTACAGGGGACATCTCCTCGCCACTTATTTCTTCATAAAGCACGCGTACAATGTCAGCACTAAGCGTTGAATCATGATTTAGCGCTTGTCGGCTACAGTCTGTTATCTCTGCGTGCGCGCTCCCAAACGCACAAAATTGAGCGAAATCAGTTAATCGCGCACGAAAGTCGTGCGAGAGAAGCAAGAGCGGGTGGGCGGCTGCATGGCAAAGCAGTGTGGGAGACAAATCACAACTGTTATTTCTCGTATATGGACGAGTCGAGAGTACGTACCCTGGTGATGTCACGTGAATCAGTGTTCTGGCATCACGAAGTGCACCAAAAGACAAGACACGCCAAGAAAGAATAATGCGCTCGCTGTTTTTGTTCTTTGTTGTATTTTCAGAGGCTGTTAGGGGCCTTTTATAAAAACAGGGCGTGCAAACACGGACACAGGAGAGTAGTCAGGACACCAGAAAAGCCACTAACTGAAAAATCACAGAGCGGGGGAGTCGAAGGTGGACACATATGTATCTGCGCATTCCCACGTAAGAGGCATAACTATCAGTCAAGTGCGAGTAGTAGTCTACGTGAGATAGCTGTTCACTCTCTCGACTTTTCTCTTATGTCCGTGTTTCCACGTCATGTCTTCTTAACACTGAATACCTACCAACTAGCTCAGCTATATTCTAAGTTTGCCATTCTCTTTACTTCTGTATTTATTTATCGATCATACTCGAGTAAGAATGAAAGGAAAAAGTGTACTAACGCACCGAGCTATATGTATTGCGACGATGACGATAAACGACGATGACGATGGCGAGGTTTCACAGACTAGTTGGACAGTAGGTTTCGGAGTGAAAGACGAAGAAGACGTTCTTCTGTTCAGCAGATTTCAACACGCTGCTTCGCTGTCGCAAGTTGTCCTTCTCGTTTGTTCGCGTTGCACCGCGACATTGGTGGAGGTGCTGGACCGCAACCCTGCCTGATGCTCCACACTCCCACTGGGAGTCGTTCATCCAGCCCGGACGCACATGTCACAACTTCCGTGCATCGCTTCAGTCGTCGGCTGCGCGGGCTTGCTCCAGAGCTCACCCCCTCACCGGAACCCTTCACAAGGCGCCGCTTACCTCTACCAATGGCCAACGCGAGCCCGCAACAGGTACTCAAAGCCAGCGGTCCTCCCAACCCATCTCAGGTAACGCTTTTTCAACCACTGGTGCCTGATCGCTTTGGTGGTGGCGCACACGAAGACGTTGAAGACTGGCTTGAGCACTGTGAACGTGTTGTCAAGATCAACCAGTGGTCTGCTGAGCAAAAGTTCTCCCGCGCCTATTTCTACCTTGACGACAGCGCTCGTACTTGGTATGAAAACCGCGAAGGCAGTCTGTCAACATGAAGCGACTTTCAGCAGCAGATGATTGCCACCTTCGCCGACGTCGATTGACGGGACCGCGCCCAGCAACTAATAGAGTTACGGGTTCAAAAACCCAATGAAACAGTTGCGATGTTCGCCGAGGACATGGCCCCTCTCTTTCGTAGAGCTGACCCACATATGACCGATGTTAACAAGTTGCGCTACCTCATGTGCGGCGTAAAAGAGCAGTTGCTCGCCGGACTTCTGAGCAACCCGCCAAGCACCGTTGCGGACTTTGTCAAGGAGGCCACGGCTATCGAGCGGGCACTTCAAGGATGCCGACAGTACGACCGCTTATCAAGCAGCGCCCAACTACATGCCGCCGTCATGACGTTTGACAATCATAGCTTCTTGCAATCATAGCTTCGATTCGTTTCGCCCTCTGAGGCGCTAGTCTGACAGTCGGCGCGCCAACGACGACTACGTATCGCTCCAACGACGACGCTGGTTCTCAAGGCGCTCCAGTGTCTCAGCCCCATTTTGACGACCACCGTACCAACGATGTCATGAGCATGCCTGATTACCAGCCGGGTTTGGAACGTCGACCACGCTCTCCGTCTCCTGCCCACTCGCCTTCATCGCACCGCCGCACTTTTGCTGACCTCCAAGGAAGGAGGTCACCCAGCCCAAGCCGGGGAAACTGAAGGCGGCGACCTCCGGGGGTAAGGTTGCAGGCCGTCAAGACGACGAAAAAAAGCCCCCACTGCTCTCACTACAGGACGCCGTAAAGCCGACACGACGTAACACCAACGAAACTGTGACCGCAGACCTTGCCGTTCTCGTGGACGGACAAGTGACCGTCTTAGTTGACACCGGTGCCGACTTTTCCATTATAAGTGATGACCTCGCCGTACGCCTCAAGAAAGTAAAGACGCTGTGGCCGGGACCTCACCTAAGTACCACAGGAGGCGTTACTGATGCCTATCGGAAGGTGTACAGCGAGAATCAACATCAGTGGTACTTCTTTCGTGACGACGTTCGTTGTTCTCGCCTCATGTTGCAAAAACTAAATTTTCGGGATGGATTTCTTGAGAGAATATGGCGCCGTCATCAACATTCCGGACAGTTTAATAACATTCCCCAACAGCCCTGGTTTAGTCGATTGTTCAGGGGCGACACATGAACCTCTACGTCTAACTGATGATGATGTGGTCGTCCCGCTACAGTCATGCACTCTTGTTTCGGTGCCAGGGGACGCACCGTTCGACGGCGAAGGCATTGCCGACCAAATCAGCTCGCTGCTCTTTAGCCATGGCATTTCAGTTGCACGAGGTATTGTCATTGTCACTGCTAGACGCACGAACTTGCTCCTCACCAACTGTAGTGCTGAGCGCCGGCACCTTCCGAAGGGCATAGCCGTCGCTTACTTTGACAATATTCTAGAAGCCCAAGGCTGTTTATCGATACTGGACGAAGCGCCTAAACAAGAATCAGTACCCGTTCTTGACGTTGGTACTACTTTGCCAAAGGACGAACGAAGAGACTTCTTGAGTGGCTAGCCGAATTCCAGGACTGCTTTTCGTCGGCATCACGAGTTGGTCGTACGCCGCTAACCAGACATCGAATAATTACCGAAGACACCGCGAGACTTATTCACCAGAATCGCTATCGTGCGGCTCTCAAGGAACGCGAAGTGATACAGCAACAAGTAGCGAAAATGCTTGAAGATGACGTGATTCAGCCATCACAGAGCCCCTGGGCATCACCTGTAGTGCTAGTCAAGGAAAAGGACTGCACCCTGCGTTTTTGCTTGGAATACAGGAAGCTGAATCAGGTGACAAAAAAAGATGTGTGCCCGCTTCCACGTCTTGATGACTCTGTTGACAGACTTCGACACGCTCGCTACATTTCTTCAATGGACTTAAAGAGCGGATATTGGCAAATCGACGTAGATCCGAGAGACCGGGAGAAAACCACTTTTGTGGCCCCATATGGTTTATAAGAATTTAAAGTCTTGCCCTTCAGTTTGTGTTCAACACCCGCTACTTTTCAAAGGCTCATGGATACCGTCCTTTCGTGGTTGAAGTGGAAACCTGCTTGGTTTATCTTGACGACGTCGTGCTCTTTTCCGCAACTTTTGACGAGCACCTCAAAAGTCTGGGAGTTGTTTAACGAGCCATAAGGTTCGCGGGCCTCACGTTGAAACGTTGAAGCCAGAGAAATGCCACTTCTGTTTTGAAGAACTACAATTTTTTGGTCATGTCGTCAGCCACCCAGGCGTTCGGTCCGATCTTGAAAAAAATTTCGCCGTTGCACAGTTCCCGGTACCGTCCAATAAGAAGGCTGTCAGACGCTTTCTGGGCCTTTGTGCCTTATCGGCGGTTTATCGCGGAATTCGCACGCATTGCGTCACCTTTAACTCGGCTCACGAAGGACGACGTTGCCTTTTAGTGGAATGACGAACAGGAAGCTGCGTTTAATGATCTGCGCCAACGTCTTCAAACACCCCCAGTGCTTGCCCACATCAACGAGGAAGCCCCCATGATGCTTCACACTGACGCTAGCAACGTGGGTGTGGGAGCAGTGCTAGTGCAGCGGCAAGAGGGCACGGAAAGAGTCATCGCCTACGCAAGCAGAAGGCTAACACGCGCAGAGGCTAATTATTCAACAACAGAGAAAGAATGCCTCGCCGTGATGGGGGCAGTTTTGAAATTTCGCCGGTATTTTTATGGTCGCCCCTTCAAAGTTATTAGCGACCATCATTCACTTTGTTGGTTGACTAATCTTAAAGATCCCACCGGCCGATTAGCGCTTTGGAGTCTGAGGCTGCAAGAATTTGATATGACGGTCGTACACAAGTCGGGGTAGCGACATATGGACGCCGACTGCCTGTCCCGATCACCAATACAGTCGGCTTCTCTACCCTATGAGGATGAAACTGCATTCCTTGGTGTCCTCGACACGTCCACCATCGCCCAACAACAGCGTGACAACCCTGAGTTGCATGGTTTAATTAATTACTTAGACGGGCAATCTCAGAGTGCACCCAGAGCCTCTGCACGAGTATTGCCGTCGTTTTGTTTACGGAACAGAGTCCTTTACTAAAGAAACTTTTCGGCGATTGCACCTCCCTATTTGCTCGTCATTCCTGCATTCCTTCGTACTGAAGTGCTTCAAGCATGTCACAACGAGGTGACTTCTGGTCACTTAGGCTACACGCGCACATTGGCAAGAGTTCGACAAGGATACTACTGGCCAAGGGCTCACCACAGCCGTGAAGCACCACATTCGTACTTGCCTCGACTGCCAGCGACGTACACGGTTGCTACTGCAAGCATATACCATATCAAAACAACAACCATATGATTCGTAGCCCACACCGCAGAACATCGATAGCGTGCGCGGCTTCATTTCGTAGTGCATCTGGACCCTTATGCATCTTTAACATGACAGAATGAGACTTACCTCGAGGTATACGCCCTAACGGTGTAATCGCGACTTGGGAAATGCATTTCGCTTTGAGTCGGGCGTCGTTGTCGTCGATCATCTGCTCTGCACCGTAAACGTGATTGACGAGCCTTTCTCCTTTTATCAAGTTTGCTTTTCCGAAGTGCAAGTCAAGCTTGAAGATCCTTTTGAAGCCGCACTTCAAGCGGTACATTGTGAGGCGCCGCAAGTGCAGCGCGACAGCTCTGCACGTGCGCGGAAGCGAGCGGCAGCGCACTGGAGAGAAAGGAAAACGCGCGTTGCTTGCACCCAGTGTGTTTTCATGCCACAGATGGCGCTGCCTGTCAAGAGCAGCAGCGCCACTAAGCGATGCTTGGCGAGCATATTGATCCTCCCCCGTCCAACTCCGAAAACTTTCTGCACCTAACGTGGTTTTGCGCTGCCTCCGCGATAGCCCCCATTTGGCCAAGAGACGACGTCATGACGACGCCGCAAATTTTGTCAATCTGTGACGTCATGACGACGTCATATGCTGACGTCATCACGTGAAAGTTTTTTGCACCTTTCGTGTTGACGCTGCCGACGCCGCCGACGGTCAATATTTGCGTTTGATGATGCATCTAAGGCTTTCACCTTAAAAACGAAGAAGTCATATAGAAATGAGTGATGGGTCAACTTAAATGTGATACACATGATATTGAAGCATAGGATCAGTGATAAGGGCTAAATAACTGTCATGATAATTATTCAAAATAAAATGAATGAGTTCATTGAAGGAGCAGGCTATTTCCTTGTAAACAGCTGGGCTCGTTGCGGCACCTGGTGGAGCAGATCTCAATCACGCACTCCTGTCAACGTGTCCTCGGTGATCCGTCTCGGCTGTTTCTTGTGGTATGTGCCTCCAAGATGGCACACACACGCCAAAGAACAGTCTTCTTTCACACTAAAATCTACGCAAGTGAACCAAAAGTTCACCATACACAAGATGCTATAGAGCCGTTAAAGACACTTAAGTGAAACATTAAGGCCATTTAAAATTTTTTGAGGTCCACAGGCCTTTCTGAAAGACTGCAATTAGAGCACCCTCCCTTCGTGTGTTTCTGCTTGTTCTTTTTTTATCTTTAGTGCTTGATTTTTTACCTACCCTCTCCGTATTCTTTCCAACCCATTAAAACAAGGCCCATCACAGTGCAGCAAATCAGATTTTAATATCATGATTAACCTCCTTGCCTTCCTCTTCTTCTCTCTCCCTTCTGCAGTCAAAACAAGTCCGAAGTAAGATGTTCGAATCATCATGAATCAAATATCATGTAGCGTATCAATAAGTGCCGGTTCAAACCTTACTCCAAAACAGTAGCTGTGGCTTGCTATAAATATTTTAGCTGCAATGTACGACTACACTGCTTCGATGACATAACTGCCCTGAAGTAGAATATTTGAGCGGGATCGGTCGTATATTTAGTCGCAAGCAAATGTGTTTTTAATACCCCTTAATGTTGGTCTCCGTTTCTCAAAAAACAAAAAAAAACATCGTTGATCCCTCCGTCATAGGAATCGGAATAACACGAAAGTAAAGCGTGCCCTTACAGAAGTAACTGAATGTTTACTCTACTAATATATACGAGAGTTTGCACAATGTATACTGATGTCTGGCAGCTATGGGCACACTGCGCTACTAACCCTCCGCTGACGGGAACGCCTCTAGCGGCGGCGCGCGCGTCCTTGGGGTGATGGAAGCTTTCAAACGCCGCGGCCGGTGACAGCATGCGTGCCAGCTCCTCCGTCTTTTTCCGCAGATTTCCGAAGCGTTTCTTTTTTTGGCGATTGTTACATGGCTCAGCGTCGCTGCAACAACGAAATTACAGGGGGTCGACGGACATGCACCGATGTTTTTATCTGAACACACCCAGCAAATACGTAGCCAAGCTGCTATGACAAGCTAGGTGACCACCAGCTCCGCAGTGACTCAGTCCCGCGCCACTAGCGCAAGCTGCCGAGATATTTTTTCACAAGTTTATCGTGTTGGTTTCAAAGTTTTACGAACGCTGACCCTTCGCGTGGCCGCACCCGTGAAATACATGCGCCGGTGCGACAACGCTCCCTCAAAATCTACTATATAAACACATGGCACGTAAACGAAGCTACTGTGTCGAGAAAAAACGTTGGTTCATGCGTCAACGCATGCAGGCATTAGTGATCGGGACGTTATAAAGAAAGCGGTGTACTTACGATGAGCTCGACTTCGTAGGGAAGCTTGTTGACGCTTGTCTGTGGCAAACACTTGGCGCGTATAGTGACAGTGTCGTCCAACACAGGTGTGACATCGGACACATGTCCACTATGATAAAGTGCGGCTCCTTTGCGCACACTGTTGCCGCAAAAGTAATTATCTCGGACGCGCACAAGCGGCAAATCGCACGCGCGCACTTCCGTCGTGCTTGCAGTGAAATGAGGCGTCTGCTACGCGACCCACCAGCGGTTCCAACGGCCGCCGCTACGCGGCTTTCAGTGGCGCCCCTAGTGGAAAAGAAGCCGGCTCTGAGTAACTACCGAAAGGGGAAAAATGAAATAAGGAGGGAAAGGTTTTATGATAATTCAAGGGGAAGCGCTTCACTGTTTGAAGCAAGGTCGGGCTGCCTTAGAACGCGTAGTTATAAAGCGAGATTCAGTAACGAAGAAGAACAGTACATGCTGCGGGGAAACTAAGGAAACGATGGAACATGTACTGATTGAATGTGGCGATATTCACCCAGGTATACGTGTGGGCACGAGTCTACATGAAGCCTTGGGTTTAAGGGACAACAATGGAAAGCTGAACACGTCCGCGGTAGAAATAATTAAGAGACGGTTAGAGTATTGGTGGCAGAAAAGTAGAGATAACGTACAAAAATTAATATTGGGGAAAAATAAGGTCATTCTGCCTTAAGAGGCAGAGAGATGGACCGTGAATTTATATTTTTTTGGTATAATAACATAGATTTAATCAATATAGATAAGGTATTATGCCAACTTGAAACAAGGAATTTAGTTTTTTTTTTCTTCGAGCTTGGTGTCAGACATGTCACCGTCCCGTTATAAAGGGGACGCTCATAGCGTCCATCCATCCATCCATAGGCGCTGCGCATCGCGTATACAGTAGGGGTGTGCGAATAGTGAAATTTCATCTCGAATCGAATTCGAATCGAATAGTGCCGAATAGTGGCCAAAAATGTCGAATATCGAATCGAATATCGAATACAAAAGATTTTATTAAAAATTGAAAGAAAAAAAAAGCAATGAAATCTGACCATATCCTCGAGCACATAACGCGGTGAATGGCTACTACTAAAAGACGACAAATAGTCATGCAGAAAGACAAGCTGTTCCACATGACCTGCCTTCAGGCTCTCTCGCCGTGACGATACGTTGTTTCCTGCGGTTGAAAACATGCGCTCACTGGGCACCTCAGTAGCAGGAAGGGGAAGGCATCGCAAAGCGATTTCGACGATACATGGATAAAGTGCAGTTCCATGCTCGGCGGTGCAGCAGTGGCGACTGCACAGCGTGTGCAAATCTTCACATGTGAAGCCAATCTCCGAGGTTTTTGCGGGCCAAATCCGGGACGTTTTACGGCGCTTGCGGCATACGCCACCAAACTACGCAAGAAGTCCGTGCCTTCGTTTGGGAGGCGAAGTTGGCAAGAGCTTGACAGTTTTCTCACGTATATTTTTTTTGCGTGCGGAAATGACATAATATTCTTTTAAATAAATATGTACTCGCTTTTAAACCAGCGTATGGGTGAATGTTTTAACGAAGGCCCTACTGTAACGACGTTAGCGTTAGTTTTAGGCGCCCCAATCTAACCAAGTTGCACCATTGGCCTTTGTCGCGTTTTAAATATTCGTCCTTTCGAATTATTCGAAACTTCAAATACTGGCTATTCGAAAGTCGAATCGAATTATTTCATTAGGTATAACTCCCCCCCCCCCCTTCCCGTTGGAAGCTTTCTGCACCCGACGTTGTGTTGCACTACGTCGGGGATTGGCCCACCTTTGATGAAGCGTTGCTGGCATGTGGTGACGTCCCAACATGAAGTCATTAGTGACGTAGGTAACGTGGGTTACTGTACCACTTCATTCGCCTGCCGTGTTTCGATCAAGGGGACGCTCAGTGAGACACTTAAGGCTTTCTCCTTAAAATATGCCGGTGTCTTCGTGGCCTCAGCTTCTTGGTTACACGGTACATCCTATTTGTCGGCCTATGATGGCTAGCAATATTTATTTACGTATGATATGCTGCATTCGAGACAGCAGAAGAGGATGTTCAGCTGGAAACGATGTGAACAGCATTGTCGTTTAATTTGGGTTGGTAGACCCACCTAGGTGATCTAGTGGTTATTGCGCTCGAATGCTTATGCTATGGTCGAGAGATCGAATCCTAGCCGCGGCGGTGACATCTAGAAATTCGCCTTGATGGAGGCGGAGCGCTAGAGGTCTGTGTACTTAGGTTTAGGTGCGAGTTAAAGGCCTCCAGGTAGTCGAAATTTCTGGAGCCCGCCACTACGGCGTCCGTCATAATCATATCGTGGTTTTGAGACGTAAAACTCTAACAGTTATTATTAATCAAGGTTGCTACTGCTTCGACATAGCGGTAGGATATCCTAATGATTGAAACGATCTGCTGAGATACTTGGCCTTGGCCCATAACTTAACCTTCAGATTGCCCCGAGAAAAAACAATAGACCGATCTCACCAGATGATCTGCGCATGCACGAGTTTCCGACAGCGGCACTGCCGCCATCTTAGCTGGAGTACTCTGAGCGCTGCTGGTGCGGCTGCTTGCTGTGTGTCTCAGGTATATTGTCGTTTGGCATGAATCCTCGGCACAGAAGACAATTGAACGCTGTGTTAAACTGTGTCCGGACCGCTCATGTATGTTATTTTACTTCAGGTTACACTGCATATCCTAGCTTTAATGAAAAAAAAAAAGAACAGTTAGACAACGTTTACATGTGACCAGGTCGGTCTCTTCGTGTTGATGGGCGCGCGTCGCTTCGCTGAATAAGTATTAGGTTAAAAAAAATAAAGACGAGAAATCATGTTGCTGTCGTTATGAGAGCAAACATCTTTAGTGAACGTCAGCACGCGAGCGATACAAGTTACAGTGTACGGAAAACAACTTGCCCAAACGTAGAGCTCTCCGCGACTACGAAGACGGGAAAAAAACAAACCGACGGGACGAAAAAAAAAGAAAGCTTTTTGCGCTTACTTTTTGTTCAAGCAGTACTTTCAATGTACGTACACTCTTATTCAAGTACCGTATAACGTCCGGCACATAAACGGCCCATTTTTATTCCACCACAACGTACTGCATATAAGCGGCCCTTCAATCGCCATTAAGCGTGACAAATTCTGCGGTGACGGATTGGGCCCGCTATATGCGGCCGCGAGCGGTCGCAACGCTTATATGGAGCCCGAGGTGGAAATGGCTCGAGCGGACGCAACGCTTATATGGGGCCCGACGCGAAAGGCGGACGCAACGCTTATATACAGAGCCCCGCCTCCCTGACCTTCGCCTGTGTGAAAAGCCACAAATACGTTTTATTTTTAATAAAAATTATGGCCTGTAGCATATCACGACACTGCTGCCACCTACATTCTTTTTGGTTTAGACTGTAAGCTAACAGTTGCAACAGGTCTCGTACTGCCGGAGCACCACCAGCTTCCCGTGAACACATGTGTGCCGCGCTTACATGTTTATCGTGTATTGTGTGCGTTTATTGCGTGCTTATCGTACGCGACATTCGTCGACTGGGCATTTTCCGCGTGTTGGGGCGTTCTCCTGCCTTGATCCAGTGGCGGATGATGGTCGTTGTTCGTTGCCACTCAACACAGCCTCACGGGACGCACAGCTTTGTGTCCGCGCTCAAAAGTGCTTTCTTGCTTCGTTCATCGATTACTCACGTTGATCGAGTGATCGAGTGTACTTCCGAAGACAATCCGCGTCCGAGTGTTTTGACAAGCGGCGACCGCGGTTCCACAGGAGCGGAAGCTTGAACCTTTTGACGAGCGACTGTGCCAAACTTGGGTAAGTTGAAGAAGGTCGCTGAACTACGTAACTTTGTTACTTCATTGCATGGAAACTGTTTGCAGGAACCGTCGTGTTGGCACAGCGAGGATGATCAACAGATACCCGATAGGCTGGTATGTTTTGTGCTTTGGGTGCTCTTATATACACCAGCATAAATGACATGTTTGAAGGATGCGCATTGCGCTACGCAATCTTATGCTTCGATCATGCAGGCCTCGTGTCGTTGTGCTGTTATTCCTTGACTGTTTACTGTACGAGATCATCGCTTGAGAGTGTTTCTAGAATCCCTTGTCGCCGTTAGAAAGTGTGTGCTTTTAAACACATGGGGTCGTCCCATAATGTTTTCACTGTGGTGATGCGAGAGTTCACCAAACTCGGCAATAACATGCAAAATTATCACAAGACTGGGGACGTGATACAGGGGCGTAGCCAAGGGGGGTGTTGGAGGGGGTTCAACCCCCCCCCCCCGAAAATTTTCAGTTTTGCTTGCGTATATAGGCACGCACACATACAAACGCACGCACGAACATACATAAAGTATGGTTGAACCCCCCTCCCCCGAAAAAATTTCTGGCTACGCCCCTGACGTGATAGCAAAACACACAGCCCTGACACGCGCACACGATGATGGATATGTTTTCGTGGTTGCGTCCCCGAGCTTTTCGCCAGAAATCCATGCAGTTGTTTTGTGGTTAGGATTTTAACCTAGATGCCTCATAAATGTTTTAAAGGAGCTCACTCGAAGTAATGTATTTGAGTGAATTACGTTACGTACTGGTACTAAGTGCACACTCCAACAAATGCGTACTTAATGTGAAGAAGCACATGTTTATATCAAATAGTGTTAGTAGACGAATATGTCAATTCAATTAGGTTAATTAAGCTAACACATGCTACTCTTCGTTTCAATATTGTGTGTTTGAGAAAATATGCGTGAGCTCGTGTTCTGCCATTATATATTTTTTCTTAGCATCTTTAAGCACACGAGGTTCTCTATCACAAATAACTTAGATTGTGCTCATGTTGCGAGAATGTTGCTTTATTGTGTGGTGCTTAAATTATTGTATTTTCACGCTTTTTTTTACTCAGCATAGTACCAATATTGCTCTCTTACTTAAATGCATAACCAAGGTTTAGTATGCAGTGATTTAGGGTTTATTGAGCTTTGTAAGGTCATGAATTAAAAGAAAAAGATCTCAATTCTCATATATGTTTCCAGAAGTTCACAGAAAGTTGGAAAATATTATCGGTTTTGTGAAGGCCTTACATAACTTAAAATGAAATCAAATTGACAGCTCAACTCTACAAGACAAACTACACGGGAATTCGCTTTAGAGAACCAAAAGTTTGTTCCCTGAATGGCTTATATTCATGATGCAATACAATATGCATGGCTCATTCCCACCTCACACCAAGTGCACATGGACCACGCACACTCTTTCATTTTTTTTATATTTTGATAAAAGTGTGCATATCGTTATTTTCATGTGGATCGCCCATAGGGCTATGTGCATATTTCGGGTATTCCTTACAGTCTTGGGCAATAACTAGTTACTAGTAACGCGTTACCGGTAACTAGTTACTTTTTTCGGTAACTTGTAACTGTAACTAGATACTTTTAATTTATAGGAACTTGTAACGGTAACACTGTTACTTTTTTACAGAGTAACTGTAATGGGAAATGCCGTTACAGTTACTTTCCCATATCCTCTCCACCTTTCATCTTTCCACAGCACGGCTCCCCTACCAATTTAGGGGTGGAGGTCGCTTAGAGAATTATCTACCCTGCAGAAGACCGAGGTCAACAGTCAGTCTTTAACACAACTTAAGTTTACTTGTAAACTACATGTCGTAAGTCAATCATGTTGGAACTGAACAACTTGCTAAATTCAAGTAGTTTTTTTTTTCCGGCGTATATATATCCTTTTTGTCACTTGAGCTTCTAGCCCGGTTCTTGGTGTACCGGTGGAACATCACGACGCCAAGTTTATATTCTCCTTCGTCCGAGGCTGCGCAATAATCGTGTTTGACTGACGGCTAGAAAGCAGCAGAGCGCGAAACGGTTGAGAGGCACAAATACTGTGAACTAAGTAATTTTTCAAAACCTCTTTGAAACTAATTGTAAAAGGTTTACTCCAACTTAATACAACAATTATTAACAAAATCACATGGACGTTTTGCCTCCTATGCATGTGACATCCTCAGTATACACTGGCAACAAGAAAAAGAAAAGGAAAGAAAGAAAAAAAATTGCGGAGATCGACCAGTGTCCCATACGTCCGTGTAGACCAGTAGGGGAATGTGGTTGTTGCATGTTATAGTCGGATACAACTTTAGAAGTCAGTGGCATTTTCTCCTCAAAGGCAGATGAACACAAGCCTGCACCAATGGGCACGCACTCGGGACGGACATCATGAGCGGGATGGCGGTGGCTTCGCCTTTGGAGAACATCGGCGCTTGCATGAGCGGGACTATTTCTTTTCTTTAGTCTCTCCTGACTTCTTAAGTTGTATCCGACTATAGTTACTATATATGCTACGACATGGCTCCTAAAGGTGCCATATACAGTAACTATATTGCAAGCCGACGCGTCGCGGCGAATGAACCGCGATTCCAGGAGTTCCTTCCCCTCACCTTCGTTCACGAGCCAGCGTCGTCACAGTGTTTACGTCAAAGCTATGCCCTGTTCTCCGGAAGTGCTAAACAAGCTCCATCTTAGAATGCGTTGCATGAGTTGCATTAACAACATCCCGCTTGCCTTCTTTAAGCCTCGTTGATTCTTTCATTCCCATTTCGCCGATGCAAGTCGCGTCGCAATGCCCGCATCGGGCTTGTATATCACCCTACTCTGATCGTCTGCAGGTGTGCAATCTTTGGGTTTCGCGAACACATGCCCCAGAGTATAACGGGACTTAGAAACGGTTTGTATGCCCAGCGGACGCAAAGCTAACCGAACAGGGTCTGATACACCTTGAACATATATATGGAACAGACACAATGGACGTCGTCTTCATTCGTCACACACTCTCCGTTGCTATTTGCATGCGCTTCTGGGTGTCGTTAATAAACATCCTATGATACTGCTGTCGTTCTAGTGCATCAACCACATTTTCCATTTTGAGTATCAGAGGACATTTGTTATTATTATTTGCAAATAAATTCCCTTTTTCACCAACGGTGCATGAACAACAAAATTGATGCAACAAAATGAGGTGTACACAACAAATGCTTGTGTTTGGCCCCCTGTTAGGTTTACTTCGTCTAGGGTTTTACCACGTGCAATTTTAACTGCCCGCATGCCTTCATACATATTTAATAAATGAATTCTATCGTTTGGTTTGTAATCTATTATTTATTTTATACAGTAACGGAAAAGTAGCGACGTTACTTCGTCACAGTAACTGCAACAAAGTAACGACGTTACTTGTCACAGTAAGTGTAACTGTAACAGGTTACTTTTGGAAACTCTGTAACTGTAACTGTAACAGTTACTTTAACAGAGCCAATGACTTCACCCATCAAGCACG
This sequence comes from Rhipicephalus sanguineus, assembly GCF_013339695.2. Classification (NCBI taxonomy): domain Eukaryota; kingdom Metazoa; phylum Arthropoda; class Arachnida; order Ixodida; family Ixodidae; genus Rhipicephalus; species Rhipicephalus sanguineus. Next base: position 41,285,735 of record NC_051181.1, on the reverse strand, counting down.
TGTTTTTCAGACACCCCTCTCAATATCACTTAAATTCCACATGTGGGCTTTTAAAAGTACGCCGCCCGCTTTCCCCGCCTGTAGTTGCCTTACCCACCATCTTCTGCAGCCCTTTGTGAGGGCTAGACTGCAGCCTTTCCAAGTGGCTTTCATACTCCACTCTTTTTTTTTTGCCTTTGACGGCTGTCGCTCAGTAGACCCCCCCCCCTTTTCCATTTGTTTTTCTTTTTTTCTCTCCTTTTTCTTGCTTTTTTTTCCCTTCTTTGCAGCTCCCCTTACTTCTGAGATGAGAGGCCTGAGCGCCGTTGCAAACTTTCTTGAAATGATGTGGCAAGGGCTACACTCCTCTCTCTAGTTTTCTCTTTCCAGGCAGCAATTAGCAACAGCGACAAGCACCACCGCTAGACATGACGTCATCACTAACCCTTTAAAACTAACACGCCAAGGATGACAAGGTGCCTTCGATAAAGATAGGTCCCCCTATGGAAACGTCGGCCAGCCTGTCTGAGGCACTTTCTCCTGTTTGAAACCTATCCCACTTTTTTGGCTTAGGTAACTGTAACACTGTTACATTTTACTGGTAACGTGCCCATGACTCATTGCTTACTGTGTACATGTGTGAATGTTGAACACGCAATGGCACTCTTTCAATAGTCTGCAAGTGGCTGGTCCACTAATACCTGTTCTTATTGCACCCTGATCCCTTCATTCAAGGATCGATCTCTTTAATATATGAATATAGACTTGCCTGAGGACATGTTTGGTACTCACTATCTGTGTGGTTGGGTTTGTCTTGAGTGAAAATCAACATTTCCTTGTGGTATCTATTATGCATGTATCAGCGATGAGAGCTGTTCATGGCACCGACACAGAGGACAGATTGCAGTACAAGATAGGAGCATACTTCCTGCAAGCCCGGGCAAGCCATAATGAGTGGTAGGCATTTCTTTTCATCACTAGATTGCGACAGTTTGGACACATAGCACCTATAGACCTTATGCAAAATCTGCTGCCATCTAGCGGCCGCTGTGTGCATTTCCGCCATGTTGAAGGCTAAACGCGCTCCGCATGTAGACAAGGAGCGTACATATCAACGTGTGGCGGCTGATAAGAACGAAAATGCCAACATATTTTCGAGTGCTGTGTTGCTGAGATTGAGGAAATTGGGATGCTGAAAGAAGGTTTGCAGGAACCAAGCCTCCATGTTAGTACATTTCCTCGTGGCCGACGAGAATCAGCAGATCGTTCCGTTGCTTCGGTTACTGCTTACGACTAACGCCGTGTTTCCGTTCGCCGTTAATATATGTGGTATGTGACAGCATCGGCACTCATCAGAGAACACTCTTTCATGTCATGCCAGAACAAGAAAGTTTTCGCACCGTGTGCTTGCTGCAGGCACAAACCCGCTTCGTGTACGAGCTTCAAAGCTGCATCGCGGCTACTCGCGCATGCCTGCGCTGCTGTTGATATTAGCTTGTTTATTAAATTGCGATAACAATTACATGTTAGACAGATTGCTCGTGCGCGTCATTGATTTGCAGCGGACGGACCGATTGTGCTGGAGCGTGTTGTTTGTAGTTTGTTCTCGATGGTGGAGTTTAACAAGGTAGCGTCTGGTGGGATGCTTTGCGTGCGTATTTCTTCACTATGCGTATTTTTCAAGCATTTCATGTGGTATCACTGCCAGGTTCAGACGGGTTGCCCGGATGTCCTGACCGCCCCCACCCCTTACTTTTTTTTGTTTAACTTATACCCCAGGAAGAGCAAATCAGGTTCTCCCAAAAGCTGATCCCCCCCTTCGGAAAAATCCTCTGTACACTCCAGTTTGCTATGAAATGTTAACAGGTGCTTCAAGTGCGTGGTACTTTTCTTATGAAACTAAATAAAATGCTGTTCCGGGAAATGTGCTACATTCTACCGTGGGTGCGCTACCGCTGGTTACGCGCTGAGGCGGTTTCAGTCGGCGAAGCAAAACTGCCTTGCCGCAACGGGTTCAAATTGTAAAGCACCAGTAGGCCCCTAAAGCGACAATGTGAACACGAATATTCTTGGCGTTTCCTGTTATATAGGATCACATATCGGAAGGATATTCAATAAAATACCAGCTGATCGGCATCTACTTCTAGGAGACACTACACTTTTCATGTTCACTTTCCACGTGCATGAGATGCGCAATTTTCTGCATTTTAATCGCACGGTAATTCTGTACATAACATAGGTCGGATGACTACAACAGCGAAATAATATTATTTCAAAGATAAAAAGAGGACAACGTTTTATTTAAAATTAGATGGACACTACGTCGGCTCGACATAGGCTGTCCCTCATGAAATATGCTTTCAATTGGGTCAACTGCACTTTCTTACCGTCATCGCTGCGCCTAGCCGCGCTAAATAAAGCCTCTTCCCAACCATCCTACATTATACAAGCATGATATTCAGATAGCTAACAACGCTTTATTCGCTACACTGAAAACAGACAGGCCAATTTGTAACCTAGCGCAGAGCTTCATTATCGACGACGACAGGCCTGCACGTGACTCGCAGTGTCAAACTTGTACCTTCTTCTCGCTGTGAGGCGGTTCTTTACACGTAATAACCGTCAACGTAAAAACTAGGAAATGCCGGTAACGTGTACAGGCCCGCCTGACATTTTTATGCCCTGATTGCCGACTACCAAAGCGGATACAAGCAAGAAGTGATAGCGGCGACAGCAATAGAATTCGGGCACAAGCCTCCAACATGGTGCCGAATCGTTAGCTTCGTCAAACCTCCAACAGATGGCAGCAATTTTGCATAAGGTCTATTGATATACAGCATATACTGGCCTTTAGCTTAGGAGTGAGAAACGTACCTTCTGCACTTAGTGCAATGCATATTATTTAGTTTGCATTCCTTGAACATGGAACGTCGAATAGTTTGTATTGTTGAGCTTGTAATCTTTGAACATGGGATGTCGCTAGAGCCAACGTTTTGAAACTTGGAGTTGTCTTCATAAAGGGAGCAACTGTTAATTCTTGATGTTGCCATCTTGATGAAGGCAAGTCTACTCGTACAAGAGTTGGCTGCAGTGACATACCGTTTGAAGATTTTTTTTCGTCTCTTCAAGCCTCCTCCATCTTCCATCGAACATCTGTGTTGTTTGTGCTGCCATGAAACTGTGGTGCAGCTGCCATGAAAAAAAAAAATTGGGCGTGCGCAGGCACAGCTCCATCGAAGAAAAATAATTATTTCTTTGTTAAAGATAGTGAAGGCACACTAATGCAAAGTGCGTTCGGGCATACGTGTGCCTTGGACTGCTGTCAGTTTTTTCTTAATTGTGACAATTCCTGACGCTCACTGATCGTGCGAAACGGAGGACGTCATCCTCCGGGATGGGGGACCAACACCCCAACGAGACCGCGGGCCCCAGTCGTCTGCCTACCGATGGACCGAAGACGAGTGACCGTGCCGTCGTATCCGTTCCTTGTGACTCCACCGACAGCTCGTCCGTGGAAGAGATGGAGTCGGAAGCTGACTTCGCGACGTTCACCTCCCGCCGGTTGAAGCGAAAGCTTCGAAGGACGTCATCTTCAAGGGACTCGCAACCGGCGCTGGATACCGGCAAGCAGTGTTTTACAATCTCGTATGTGCCTACCTCTACAACAGACAACTTGAACTCGCTTAACAGGCAGTCATTAACTGAATATTTTGAGCGAGTCGCACCTGCGCAAGTGACTGAAATTCGTATAAATGGCAGGAAGAACATATTGTCAGTCGACGTGACAAACAAGACTATTCTCGAGAGGCTGAAGGCCGTCACACAATTGGGGACTATCTCAGTGCGTTCGTTCCTCGCTCGCGGAAAAGGAACAACGACTGGTGTCATAAACGACGTGGACAGTGACATCACTGACGCTGACCTCCAGAGACTTGTAACGTCGACCGTGCGAGTCCTGAATATCCGCCGCTTCGGGCAATCTCGCTGCATCAAGCTAGTATTTGATTCCGAGATTCTGCCTAGCCACGTCAAGGTTGGATACGTCCGACATCCTGTGCGCCCTTACGTGCCACGGCCTTTGCAGTGTCACAAGTGCTGCAGGTTGGGACACGTCAGCGCAGTCTGCAAAAGTGAGATTACTTGCCAGCGGTGCGGCGGACCTCATAAAGTCGACAACTGCGATGCTGCTGCTCCTTTGAAATGCCCAAACTGCTCTGGTGCACATGAAGCGACCTCGGAGGACTGCCCCAAGATAAAAGAGGAAATGCGCGTCCTGCGGAAGATGGCGAGGGACAACTCGACACACAGGGAAGCTGTCTCATCCATCCGCCGTCATAGACGCCGCTCCGAACGCAGGCGCCAACGGAACCACAGTGGCCACCGGAGTGATAAATCAACAGTTCAGGACAAACACATGACTGCGCAGCATAACGCCTCTACTCCCATCTGTAGAGCACCCCGTCCGAGTGACGCACAAAAGGAGGCCGAGCCAGCGAAGCACGCCGATGCTTCAGATGCTGAATGGCCTTCGCTACCATCTGGAGCAATAGGCAAGACCACATCATGGGCTGCATCTCCAACGGTGGCTCACAACGATAGGCAAGACTTTGAAAAGACCCAGAATATACTGAAGAACCTGCTGAAGTCCATTCGTGCAATTCTCTGCGAGCTACAGACGCCGGGCGCGAAGGCAGCAGTGCAGATCCTCAACGTGCTGGAACCGCTCCTGGTAGCGCTTCCATAGAACAATATGGCAAATTCATTCGAAGAGCGTGTTCGTGCATCTGCAATAATGCAGTGGAATGCAAGAGGTTTGCGAAGCCGGTTGTCTGACTTTCGACAACGGATGTTTAAATACCAATTTCCCGTGGTTATTATATGCGAGCCGAATATGGTGTCGTCTTTTCGGCTTTCCGGATACGTGACACTGTGGTCTCGCGACGACCGAAGTGCGAGTAAAGTGCTGATATATATACGTCGTGACCTAACGTTCGTAAGGCATGACGTGGCCTCTCATGCTTCAAATGAATATATATGCCTCACGGTGAAGCACAAACGGCGTTCACTCTCAATAATCGGTGGATATATCCCCCCCAGAAGCCGTGCGGACTGCACTCACCTCTTATCTGTGCTCCAAGCTTGCCCAGGTCCACATGTATTAATTGGTGATTTCAACGCACACCATCCCATGTGGGGCTCAGCTTCAATGAACACCCGTGGCAGGGACATTGCGGATCTTCTACTAAATCAGGGCCTGCTGTCCATCAACGATGGATCGCCAACTTTTCTTCGTGGCGCATCGTACAGCAGCTGTCTGGACGTTTGTTTCGTGTCTAGGGCTCTCCTGCCAACCACCTCCTGGTGTGTAGACATGGAAACACACGGAAGTGACCATCTGCCGACATACATTCAACTGAAAGCATTCCGCCGTTCGGCTCCTCTTTCAGTGCGAAGCGTGGAATGGCAAGCACTCCAAAGCTCTGTGGACACCCAGTGTACCAACATCCAATCTTTCTCTGAAATAGAGAGTGTCATCGCATCAGCCCTAAGTGCAAATACGAGGCGTGTCACTGTACCACAATCAAGATCGCAGATTGATGCACAATACGAACACCTTCGTGCAATCCGTCGTCGTGCAGAGAGAAAGTACAGGAGGACGAGATCACCATCAGACTTGTCTGCATCTCGCCGAGCACTACGACATATATTACGACACTTAGATAAACTCGACAGACAACGGTGGAGGACATTTTGTGGATCTCTGGACCCCAGGAAGCCTCTGTCGCGAATATGGCAAGTTGTTCGGAGCCTTCAGACACCTACGCAGCAGTTGTCTCCTTTCCGAGCTGTCGCACTAAAGCAAGGCCGAAGTGAAGTAGAAGTAGCAGAAGATTATTGTCAATTACTGGTAGGCACTTCCTCCTCACCGGTATCGCTTTCATACTGCGCCTCACCACCATCTTCTGACGATCGCCTCGACTTGCCGTTCACTATGCACGAACTCGACGCTGCGATTGCCGCCTCCCGACGCTCGTCTGCGCCAGGGCCTGATGGGATCACCTATTCGGCTCTCTGTCACCTTGGCCAGGAGGCGCGGAAAGTTCTTTTATCTTTCTACAATTCTACGTGGGACACGGCAACAGTCCCAGACAGCTGGAAGTGCAGTCGCATAGCGGCCTTACTGAAACCAGGCAAGTGCTTGCACGAACTTTCTTCGTATAGGCCAATTGCCCTAGCCAGTTGTGTCGGCAAAGTAATGGAACGCATGGTGCTGACGAGACTGGAATGGCTATTGGAGAACAATGTCATCTTGCCAGATTTTATGCATGGCTTCCGAAGGGGTCGATCGTCAATAGACGGCGTCGTTGACCTAGTTTCATCGGTAGAAAAAGAAAAACAACGTCGAAGATTAGTAGGCGCAATTTTTTTGGATATTAAAGGCGCCTACGATAACGTCCTTCATGAGGCCATTCTTGATGCGCTTGAAGACATCGGCGTAGGAGGCCGCCTTCACGCGTGGATAGTCAGCTATCTTAATGGACGTACCATTTTCATGTCGACACCTGATGGTGACACGGGCCGGCACCACGTTAGCCGTGGAGTTCCACAAGGCGCGGTCCTCAGCCCCATACTTTTCAACATCACCCTCATTGGTCTTGCGACTGAGCTCCCTAACGTCGTCAAAGTCAGCGCCTACGCTGACGATATATGCATATGGGCATCTGGAGCAACGCGTCCGCAACTGCGAGCAAGACTTCAACACGCCACATCAGTAACGTCAAAGTACTTGCGCCGTCAAGGCCTGCAACTCTCAACAACGAAGTGTGCTGCATTGGCATTTACAAAGAAATCAATGACGCGGTACCCGATCTTCGCTGACGGAGCAGTGATTCCTGCTGTCACGCACTACCGATACCTAGGTGTCGTCATTGATCGCAGCCTATCTTGGACGAAGCATGTCGCTGCGCTACGGACCAAACTTGTTAGTTTTGTAGACGTTCTTCGAGTTGTAGCAGGACTAAGATGGGGCCCCTCTGAGAAGAGTCCCCTGCAGTTGTACCAGGCATTGTTCGTTGGCTATTTACGGTACAGTGCACCTGTGCTCTCGAGTATGCGTGCAACATGCATCCGTACTTTGGAGAGCCTTCAAGCGCGAGCGCTGCGAACGTGCCTAGGGCTACCAAGGTGTACAACAACCTCTGGCACCATAGAGGAATCACGTACATGCCCTATAGAGGTTTACTTGTCGTGTGAGCCCCTTCGAGTCCACCTTCGACTGCTGACTCGACACGCAAACCATCCCTTGTCTTCGCTCCAGAGAGATCGACCAGGCTGCACCTACTCAAGATGCCTCGATACACACAGGCACGTCATCCCTTCTGACATTACACCAGTCATCATCCCTACAGTGCCACCGTGGACGCTGAACAGGCCACTGGTGTCCCTTCAAATACCCGGGATTACAAAGAAGCGTCGTGTTCCTTGTGCTGCGCTCAAACAACTCACCTTGGCATATTAGACTCAACGATATGACGACACTCTGCACATATACACCGATGGATCTGTGACTCCGTGCGCTTCGACTGCGGCCTTTGTGATCCCTCATCTGGGTACCTCCCGGCAGTACAAATTAGATCACAGGTCGTCTTCAACAGCTGCAGAACTTGTTGCGATACGGGAAGCTTGCCAATTCGTGTCCAGACAATCACCACGTAAATGGACGATACTATCAGACGCAAAATCAGCATTACAAGCTATTGACTCTTGCTCAAGAAGGGGACAATATTATGCACTAGCTTTAGAAATCATTGACGCATTCGACCGTGCGCAGAAGATCGGTCACTCAGTTACATTGCAATGGATTCCTGGACACTGTGGATTGGCAGGCAACGAGCTTGCTGATGCTGAAGCAAGAGCTGCTGTCTCTAACACCCCCACCGACGTGAAAGTACCGTATACGCGAGGTGACGTGAACTCTTTATTGAGATTGCTCATGCGAGAGTGCATAACCACTTATTGGTCTCAGCCAGACCATCGATACAGGCGTCTGCGGGAAATAGATCCGGCAATGACTTTTCGCCTCCCGGCTAGAATGAACCGAGGCAACGCCAGTTTGCTGCACCGGATTCGTCTGGGAGTTGCATTCACTCGCCGCTATGCATACCTCATCCGCCGTGCGGCCAGCCCGAACTGTGAACGATGCCACGTACATGAAACAACAGCACATATATTTTGTGACTGCCCACTTTACGTGTCGCAACGTAATACACTTGCTTCAACGTTGGCAGGAATAGGTGTGGCAACACTAAGCGAGACGGGTATTTTGTCAGCTATGTGCGACCATACAAAGTCACCAACTGCTATCAAGGCTGTGATAGATTTTCTCAAGAGCACAGAACTGGACACAAGACTATAGCGAAACCACTAAGTCACGTGGTTATTGTAATATTGTATATACGCATAACTCTTTCCTCTCCCCATCATCACCCCTCATCACTCCTTTTTTCCCCTTTCCCTTTTCCCCTGTGCAGAGTAGCAGGCTAGAGCGCACTAGCTCAGGCCGACCTCTCTGCCCTTCAAATAAATTCTCTCTCTCTCTCTCTCTCTCAGCCAAGATTATTAATAGTTGCTGACTCAATTTTAATGTAGTAGTTTCGTTGCTGTGCATACGCACGATGAAACTCTCATCAAAAAGTGGGAAGCAACCACACATGCTCCAGTGTTCAGCTAACCAGTCATCACTGCCTTTCTTTATGTTTCAGTCTTCCCTGAGCCTTTCTTTGATACACTGCCCCATTTGCTCCACATAATGCTTATCCCATCATCTGATAAACGATGCCTTCCTTACAGAGCACATAATGTGTCCTGTGATTCCTATTGCAGCCAAGTGAGTGTCTGGGTTGCAACCTTTTCATAGTTTAGCACGCTTATTTGAGGCCGTGAACACTATGCTGATGATTGCCCGAGCACCAACCGTTCTTATATTGTCGGATATCCCGTGCAGGTATGACATAGTGGCAAACGTATTTTGGCCATCACGATTAGCCATTTCTTTGGCCTGGCAGCTGGAAGGTGTTTGTTTAGTAGGGCTTCTGCAGCCAATACAGCAAGGGGAGCAGGATATCCTGCTTGCATCCAGCGAGTTCTTGAAATCAAGCCTCGTCCACAAGAAATAGGAACATGATTATTTAGTACAATATGCAAGCACATAAGTTCTTAAATGTTTTAGATATGAGGATGACTGCGTCTTTCTTTATTAAATACCACAAAGGTTCTTTCGAATCTGAAGCCACTAACATATTAACACTGGCACATGATTACTAACACCCACTGGTGCTTACCCACGAGCATCCGGGCAAGGATTGTACCATATCAGGTTCCTGAATGTACAATTTCATTTGCATAAAAAGTGCATGAGCTAGTTATACGAACTGATGGGAAACAAGCCATTGCTGCCTCTTAGTTTCTCCCACTCAATAATGGTAGAAAGGTGCATTGTCTGACACTGCTTGGACAGTGGCGTAGCGAGGGGGTAGCAGACCGGGCCCATGCCCCCACTCGCCCTCTTCCCCGAAATGAATTTCTGCCTATGCCACTGTGGCTCGCTAACGCAGTAAAATTTCTGTTCCTATTACTTGTGGACAAGCCTTAATTTCCAAAGAACTCCCCTGACACAAGCAGGATATCCTGTTCACCTTGCTGTATCGTTTGCATATGCCCTACCCAGAAAACCACCTTCCAGTTGCCAAGCCAAAAAAAAAAAGGCCAAATCTTGATGGCCGAAAAATGTTTGCCACGATGCCATATCTGCACGGAATATTCAACAATGCAAAAACGGTTGGTGCTCGGAATCATCAGCATAATGTTCATGGCCTCAAATAAGCATGTTAAACTATGGAAAAGCAGCAACCCAGATACTCAGAGGAGAGGCTTGGCTGCAATAAGAATCACAGGACACGTTACGTGCCCTGCATATAAGGTACCGTTTATCAGATACTCCTATCATGGGGTAAGCATTATAGAGGGCAAATGGGGCAACATCTCAAGGAAAGATTCAGGGAACATTGCAACAATGTAAAGAAACGCAGCGATTGCCTGTTTGCCAAACAGTAAAGAAACTATACTACATTGATTATTGAGTCAGCAAGTATTCATAATCTTGGCCGAGATTGCGTTAGTGTGTCATTACACTACTTGTCAAAGAAATAACTATTTTTCCTGGACGCAGCTGTGCCTGCGCATGTTGAAGTTTTTCTTTTAAATTATAAATATGTGTGATCTGAGTCCAAAAAACACTTAAAAGATAGCGCCTATCTGTGTCCCTTCTTGTCCTGTCTTCACTACTCTCTGCAATAAACGTAATGGTTAAAAGGGAGCCGTTCGGCGACCTAACAGCTTGTCACTATTAGTGGGTTAGTAGGCCTTGAGGCGCTCCACGTTGACTATGTCGCGCCCTCGACGGCGCATGTCCAAAGCTGGTTCGATGGGTTCGATCAGGTAGTTGACCGGTGATGTGCGCTCGATGACCCGGTAGGGGCCTTCGTATTTCGGCAGTAGTTTTGAAGAGAGGCCAGTTGCAGTGGTAGGGACCGAGAGCCATACGAGCGCTCCGGCGACTAACGTGGACTCAGAAGTGGTGGTGCCACTGCGAAGGCTCTTCTGCCGCTCTTGTTCGTGCGTTGTAAAGGTCTTTGCAAGCTTGCGACACTCTTCAGCAAGCCTGGCTGTGTCAGAAATAGGCGCACACTCAGATGGATCCGGCTTGTAGGGTAGTATCGTGTCAATGGTGTGCGACGGGTGCCTTCCGTACAACAGGAAGAAGGGTGAAAAACCAGTAGTGTTCTGAGGGGCGGTATTATAGGCGTAGGTGACGAAGGGCAGAATGGCATCCCAATTTGTGTGATCGGCGGCGACATACATTGAGAGCATGTCGCCGAGCGTGTGGTTAAAGTGTTCGGTTAGGCCATTCGTCTGCGGGTTGTAAGCAGTAGTTTTGCGGTGAACAGCATGGCACTCTTTGAGAATGGCTTCGACGACTTCCGACAAGAAGACACGGCCTCGATCGCTGAGAAGCTTCTAGGGTGGACCGTGACGCAGCATGAATCGGTGTAGCAGGAAGGAGGCAACATCGCACGCTGTAGCCGCTGTGAGGGCAGCGGTTTCCGCAGATCGCGTTAGATGGTCAACGGCGATGATGGCCCAACGGTTACCAGCCGAGGTCAGAGGAAGTGGTCCATACAAATCGATGCCCACGCGCCCAAACGGATGGTTAGGGCAAGGTAATGGTTGTAGACCGACTGGTGACACGTGCGTTGAAGGTTTTCGGTGTTGGCAATCGAGGCAGGAGCGGACGAACTTCTGCACGTAACGGTACATCCCTCGCCAGAAGTATCGTTGTCGAATGCGGTGGTAAGTTTTGGATACCCCAGAGTGCGCGCATTGCGGATCAGAGTGGAAGGACTCGCATATTTCAGCACGCAGACTTCGGGGTATCACAAGTAGCCACTGGCGGCCGTTGGCGTTGTAATTGCGTCGGTGCAGTAGGTTGTCACGAATGGCGAAATTGTGGGCTTGACGACGCAACGGGCGAGTGGTTGGTGTTGCCGACGGATCAGTGAGCAAGTCTATCAGCGAGGTGATCCATTTATCCTTGCGCTGCTCGGTAGTGATGGTGTGAACGTCGATGGAAGAAACAGCAATTTGAGATACTGAGCAGGAGGCATTGGCGTCAGGCAAGGGGGAGCGCGAGAGGGCGTCGGCATCAGCATGCTGGCGTCCGTTGCGGTACAGCACGCGGATGTCGTAGTCTTGCAGGCAAAGTGCCCAGCGGGCGAGACGGCCCGAGGGATCCTTCAATGATGACAGCCAGCATAGTGCATGATGATCGGTGACGACATCAAATGGGCGACCATACAAATAATACATGAAAATTTACTACTTTGAAAATTATTAGAGAAATACAAATGCAGAGGTTCATTATTCACATAAAGGCCTATTCATACAGCAAATATGAACAAACTAAGATGTTCACAGAAGTAACCATAGCGTCCCAAATTTGACTAATTTTCACTAACGCAGCGTTTGTTGTGAATTTTTTAAAATGCATAATTTGCTCAGAATTCCATCAAATTATAAGAGCTATTTCTTCTTCACTTCTACTTATGCTAAATAGAAAGATATTTGTAATGTATAGCTTCAGTAGCTGCCAGCATGGTTGCGAATTTACGAAAACGCACTCTTCGTAAGATGGTCGTCGTCAACCGGCGACGCTCGTCGAATTTTCCTGTGTTGAAAAAAGTTTTTATGTGAAAACAAATTGCGATTTCGTGCTGTGCAGTCATATGTGCACAACATACAAAATTATCAGGAAAATAGGAAACATCAAGTATACACCTTTTTTATCTTTCGTGGAATCGACCATTGTAAATGATGTTATCTCTGTGAAAACACTTGGGTTCAGGTGATATCTTAAGTATCTGCGTGATTTCTAGAAAAGTTAGTCGTGAGTTCAGCACTGCTATGTGCTCTTTTCTTGAGTAGCTGTGCTATCCTGTCAAGATGTTTAACAAGTAACAACGCACTTGAATGTGGATTCTTCTTTGTGGCAAAAGAGCGCAGACAACGGGACGAAGAACATACAGGGCACAGAGCTGACTATCAACTGATTTCCTTATTGGAAAGTCTGAGAATCTGTAGGCAGGCGAGCAAAAATCGAAAAATGGCACAAATGCTATCAAGTGACTCGGCCGCCCGGCTTTTTTTTGGATAGGGTTTACAAGATGCGGCAGAAGCCGATTTCATTAAAACATAAACACAAGCAAAAAATGGCAAAAAAGAACAATGACATGGTGGTCAATACCAAACTGATTAAAACCACTAAAAGTCTGACATTCATAAATCAACAAAAACGAAGAACCAGGGTCTGAAAAAAAAAGGTTTTTAAGCAAGTGACAGCAAGGCTAGAAAACTGCAACCACTAACAATAAAACAGAAAACAAAACAAAACAAAACATGTGACAACAAGCTTAGTGATCACAATTGAGGCTCATGGCAGCTAATTTCTTCGTCAAATAGTGCTAGTGATAGCGCGCTAACGCGAGCTGCTCCCCTTTTGTGAATTATGTGCGCCTCACAAATTTTGTGAGCACATTACTCCCGATATTTCATGAGAACTTGCACATTGTCAAGCAATGGGGAGCAGCCGCATGATGTACAATGCCAGATTCCTGCCTGTTGTTGCTTTTAAAGATTTGGCATGTTCACGCATTTTGTAATTTATGCATCGTCTGGTTTGTCCTACATATGATTTTCTGCATGATAATGGAATGTCATAAATGACGTTCTTCATGCATTCAATGAAATGATTTCTGTGCTTCTTGTCACAGCAAAAGGATACTGTTTCATCCCTGTTAACTAGCCTGCATAGGGAGGCCAGATGGTTTGGGATGGAGCACAAAACTCTTATGCCTACTCTGCCTGCAGTCTTCTTCAACCTATGAGAGAAACCGTGAATGTAGGGAACGTCAGCCAAGGGAGAGCGAGTGTGCTTGTTTGGCCTGTTATTTCTGGTCGTTCTAAGAGTGACGAGCATCTTTTCAGCTAGGGAGCTCAAAAGAGCACTAGGGAACCCCGCGCTCCTCGAGCGTTCCACTTGAATCGTAAAACTTGTTTCCGTCCACTGAGGGCATGATCGGATGAGGGCGTTTTCTCATGGCAGAATAGCCTATTCCTGGAGTCATCCAGGAGTCATGCATGGAGTACCATTTGAGTAGCGAAAGGATGCTGTTATGCAACGTTACATCAAAGAAGCTGACCGAGCTAATTGGCCTGTATATGATAGCTGGCCTATTATGACACCACAGCCCTCAGAAGTGCTGTATAGCGGTTTGTTTTCTTATGTTTTTGATCAAAGCAGCATTAAGCCAAGGCTATGGGGTTGGGCATTGAATACACGTGGATTATTCAAGTAAAATGGTAAAAATGATATCACTATTTCGAAACAGAATGTCATCAATCATAAATTGCAGCATCTGTTGATGTGTTGCGCTAAGCTGTTCGCTTCAATGCCAAACTACATTTTCACACTCTCTCTTGCAGGTTTCAAATACAGCAACTGTACCACCACAACAGTGCAGCACAGGAGAGCCTATCGTCAGTGCCGCGTCGAGAAATTAAATAAAAAAGCACTTACTCCTGGAAACTTCTCGTATCATCTTATTGGTTTGTTTGTGATTATAAAACTGCACTTTCATGGGAATTGAATCAACTAGCCCCATTTATTGTCCCATTGAAACTAAATATATTGACAATGTAGAGCTTGTTTCCAAATGCCTGCATCATAGGCCTACAAGATTACTTATTGGCTTCAAAATACTCTTACATGTAAAGAACGCTGTTGATATAGTCATTGCTGGAAATGTTCTGCTGATATTTTTGTTACAATCCTCTAAAGCCTACACACTTTCGTATTGTTAACCACAAAAAGATTTATTGACCTGTGTGCAGCAAACATGCTGTTGCAGGCATAAGGCTGCAATACGCTGAAACTCATACATCAGAATTCTACACACTAACAGCAGCCAATTCCTTGTAGACCCTCATTAGGTGTGCATGAGAAAGCGCATTAGACTGGCAAAAGACAGTCTAATGATTCTGATGTCTAAAGACATTAGTCTCTTTATTGAAATACATTATTTTTTTTTCTGTGAGATTAGCTGATGCATGCTCCTTGTGTTAAGTAAGATGCAATTTTTCTAGTTCATGAAGTTGACTGACTAACTTTCTGTTACTACCTTTGGTATGTAATAGCTGCAGGTAGTAAATGACATGGTAGTAACTTTACTACCTTGCCGTTTACTACCTGCAGTTACTACTTAGGTAGTGAATGTTGTGACAGCAATTTACTACCTCAAAGTTAGTAAGTAGCACTACCTTTTCTTTTAAGAGTGTAGAATGATGTGTCTTGTACTTAATATTGTTTGGGACACAATTGCAAGGAAAGTGCACACGTTCAAAGCCAAATTCCTAAGGTAGCTTGCTAGAAAATAACAAGTGGACTGCCCCCTTATTTGTTTTGAAAGGATAAGTTCATGAGATTCAATTAGCTTAATCTAATCCAATAGCAGCTTTGAAAACCACTTCAGAGAAACTACTGCCGAGATCCTTTAGGGGGCCATTATGTGCACAGGTGCTGAAGTGGAACACGTGGAGGTTGAAAATTGAGCAATAAGAATATGGCATGTATTTTAGGGTGATTTTATTTTTACCTTCGTTATTTTGTTCACACAATGCCCTATTACTCCAACAAGAGAGCATATAGGTGAAGAACCCTTGCAATGCATCCTATTGTATATGTAGTGATGCGTGTGCTCTGCAGGTGAGAAAGACAATGGGGACATCAATGAACATCAATGTCTAGTGGGTCTTTGGATTTTGCCGAAGACATCATGTTTGTCCATGATGAACCGGCAGTGCAACCACACACGGACATAGGAAAGAAGGCACATAACACAGTGCTGTGTTTCGTGTACCTTTCCTCTGTGTGTGGTTGTGCTGCTGGTTCATCATGAAGGACAACCAACTAGCCCAAGTTTCAGTCTTGCTAGACATGTTTGTGCCTGCTATTTTTTTGTGTCAACAAGCTGTCCTCCTACTCTTGTAGAACTTCTCACTGTCTTGTGTTTGCGTTGTAGCGTGACAATATTCTCTATATTTTCTCTCATGGCTCTACATTTCATTGTTCTGCTCAGTATGCAGCTGCGCAGCAGCATAACATGTTCCTTCATTCACTTAGTGCACTAAATACTGGCATGGGTACTCGAAGAAATGGCACAAAATGTAACAACAATTAGCGGTGCCAGATGGAACACCTAAATGCCACAGTTCTACAGTAATGGGTGAAGGGAAGGGCTTGAAGCAGAGAATGGAAATAAGGGACCCATGCGTACATAATTAAGTGCCAGGCTGGCACAGTGATGGATTTGGACTCGATGCCTGACTAACTTATTGCAAATATATGTCTCAACACTGCAAGGGAAAGGTCATGTTTTGAAATGGTACCAGAAAAATAACAAATACATTTCAGGTCTCAACATTTAGTGAAGGACAAATCTTGTACTATATGCAAATACCCTTTATGTGGCACAATGTCTGACAGATGGTGTGCCGTGGTAACTGCCACGGAAAGGGGCTGCACGTAAAGGATAATATTGAAGAATTGATCGCTGGGCAAGTTGGTAATCCATGACTACAAAGAACTGCGCGAAATAAACTGGCACAAGGAAAACGCTTGTCCGTGCGTCTCCTTGTGCCAGTTTATTTCACGCAGTTCTTCGTAAAAAAGAATAATAGCTGCACATTTAGACGTGTATGTCTGCATGCTTATGTGAGCGCTATATGAGCTGCTAATTCTGAAAAAAAAAGCTGCAACACTTGCGCTTGAACTACTGCAGAATGTTATTGTGTATAGCTAGTGTTGGTACTGGCAATAAATGTTGGATTCTCAAGCACAGTTTGTATTAGCTGCTGTACCAGCCAAAGCTAAGGATGTTGCATGACAGCTTATATTTAAATAAAGGTGCACGTAAAGCTACATGGTATGGAACAGGGGCGTAGCCAGGGGGGGGGGGGGCATTGGAGGGCGTTCAACCCTCCCCCCCCGAAAATTTTCAATTTTGCTTGTGTATATATACACACAGACATGAAAACGCATGCACAAACATACATAAAGCATGGATGACTCCCCCCCACCCTGAAAAAAATTTCTGGCTACGCCCCGGGTATTGAACATGAGGGAGGTTGACTGGGACACGTAAAGCTCAACATTTATGGGTGTGCTATTAGTGTGAAAGCGTGCTTTTTATTTGCAGCTGTTATTTGCAATTGTGACACCTACTGAGTAAAAGAATTGTTCCTCTATATCTACTATTTAGTATTTTACGTTTGCAGGTCGTGTCCCATGACCCGAATCAAGCAGGATGCTACTGACTGCACATTTTTAAGACAGGTGAACATTTATTCCTAGAAGTCAAGATTACTGCCCGAGTTCAGCCACTTCTAGCATTCTGCTAGTTTATACGTTTAAGCGTTGTTAAGCTCAAAGCATACTCGACTGGATGACGTGGAGTGAAGTAATACTGGCCCTTGTCGCTCCGATCACATCTCGTAGCCAAGGAAAGAATCACTTTCACTCGTCGACAATGGGTGGAATACGAAAACAACCTTCAACCTGCTATGTTTCCCAACACAGGGCCTCCACCAGATCGCTGTTCGGCGCTGATATGTAGTCAACTGAGGCATGTTATAGAGCTTAACGTTCATGAAGCTTCAAGGTGCAAACAAGTGCATATTTAATTTGGGGTTATTTAGATTTAACAGCACCTAATAATATTAGAATGTTTCAAGTTAATCTTTGCATCATTCAGTATAATTGTTCACATGATCCTTCTGAATCCTTCAGGCCACTTCTGACTTTTGAAGAAATAGCATGGTTTTATCCTTGAAAGCTGGATCATATTGTGACTTCATTCGATTTCAAGCATTGCTATTTTTGATGCGACGCTTGGCAGGAAACATATGTTCTAACGGGTGATGCAAGCGATTTCATGCGTGCTCTTTCCGCGCCAGTCATGCACTATACGTTTCATCGTTTGTGGAAGCCACGGGGAGCATCACTTCCAACTGTCAACAACGAACGAACCACGAGAACGAACAACCTCAGACCCGCCGTCCTCCCCAGCATGACAATCCCACGGCATCGCTCGTCCGCGCCGTCAGCCTCGAGCTCGGGAGACTGTATTCTTTTTCTGCGAAGGCTCGTTGTTCTTTCGACTCAACAACAACGTTTCTTCATCGCCTATGCTACACTCGAGAGAGAAATGAGCGCGCCCGTTCTGAAAGCTGGTCCGTCGCCTCGTACGCGCTGCACTACACCAAACCCATCAGTTGCGCGAATAAGCGATTATGTGTTTTAAGCCGATTCTCTGAGATGAACCTCTACATAATACTGTCCGTATAAACGCACCGACATCAACGCGATGCTCGCGAAGGACGTGGGAGACTGTACTTCGCCAAGTAGAGATGAGATCAGCTGACTTTCACCGCCTGTACTGCGTCAAACATCGCAGAAAACTTTTCTTTGGCGGCTGGTTGCACATCAGGGCACGTTCGGCTGCTGTATGATGCCGGCAAATGGAAATGCACTCGGAAACGCATTGTTCATTGTTCACCTCTGTCTCCGTGCGGGATGCGCAAGCCGTCGGACGAGAAACGTAATTCCACACACAAACTGACTGTGACTGCCCGCGAGGGTTCGCTTAAGGTCGTGCACACGTATACACGCGCATTATACGCGAACGATGCCTCTCATATATGCAAAATTATAGCGTTGTAGCCGATCGTAAAATCGTCCAAGATAACGTGAAGTGCATATATAAAGCCGCGGAAGTCCACCCAGATCGTGTGGTGCGGTGGCGTAGTGGTTACAGTGTCTGCTTGTCACGCGGTTGGCCTGGGTTCAAATCCCTGTGGTGGAGTGTGTGTGTGTTGATACATGGTTTGTGACTCTCGGTGCAGTGTTCTTGTGATGTGTAAATGCATATTCATGAGTTGAAAGGCTGAAGAGAACAAAAGAAAAAAAAAGAGGAACACTGCACGATCAACTACAACGTAGAAGAATTTCTTTTTTTTTCTAAAAATTTGCGAAAAGTACCGCATATATTTCGACCGCATATTGAGCCGTATATAAGCCGGACAGATATGACCTGAAATACCGCTTAACCACATCGACGGTATGCGTTACTTTAAGCGGTCACTTTTAAACGGCCTTCTGGCAACGAGATGGCCGCGCATAGGGAAGAGCCGCATAAATTTAGGCCGCATAAGAAAGAGCCGCTTAGCCAGAGGCCGTATAAAGGAGGGCCGCATGAAAGAGCCGTATAAGTAGGCCGCTTAGAGAGCCATTTATAAGCGTCGAAAATTTGACCTACTTTCCGCCTTATATGCGTTGTTTTAAGCGGTCGTTTGCTAAGAGTGTACACTGTGTTGTCAGCGCAGGACTTCGAGCACAGTGATGCGTTAAACGTGAATGAATATGAGATGGTCACCGTGAAGCAGGTTAGAAGCACGCCCGCGGGGCGACGACTGGCCGCATGCCGTTTGTAAAAGTTTAACGTCACGGAAATCTTCTGCACGGCAAAATATCTCCTGCTGCACAAGGGATGGATAAGTCAGTAAGAGGCTTTGGTGACACACACACTGTGGCGGATGAGCAGTGCCCCCCGAGGCCGGGGGCGGCAGGCTCAGCTGATTGCTCGGCGCCGATATCGTCGCTAGGCCTATACTGCTTCGAAGCCGCAGTGTATAGGTATGTATACGTACGTTAAGAGCCGTCTACGCTTATATAAGAAGCTAAGCTTTGCTACCGCTGTTGCTGCTTTACGCTGCGTTCGCGATAATATCACATTTCGAAAAGAATGGGAAAATCCCGGCGGCGAAGTTGGCTGCGATGCCGGCACGGTCGAATTTTCGCCGTGCACTCCATGGCGCGAGCTGTAAACATACCTTGCTTGTATCACAGGTATCGTTCACGCTAGACACTTCACAGTCGTGATCGCTTTTGATGAGAGGTCGGTTTAGGTGTCGCTATATATTTAAGCGATCTCTATTTTGCCCGGAAAACACGTTGTATCCAACCTGTCGCCGCTGGCGGCGATCGCCCCGACGAGGGGATCGAGCACACGTTGTATGAAGTTTTGCTGTCGCTGACCGGCACATCAGTAGCGCAGAAAGCTTGTTATGACGCAATAGATTGTTGCTAAATTACCATGCATTACACACACACAATTCACAAAGACGGTGAACAACACGTTGAAAGTGCGCCGTAGTTGCCGCTCCGTCCGACTTCGTTGACTGTCGCACACATTTCTTTCGGAGCTTGACATCCTTTGAAAACACGTAAAATCCGAGTCCTTTTGCTTCAGTTTGCTGTTGTAGTATCTCAGCTTGCAGCACGTGAACCCAACCATCGCGATTCATCCAAATACGGCCCCTAAAGCTTGATAATGCAGCTCGCCGATGCACCAGCTATATGCAGCTGAACGTACCGAGTACTCTAAGTACCGGCATGCACTGCGGCAGCGGTGGCGTAGTGCAACTCGCGGTGAGATCGGTCTATTGCGGTATTTTTGATGAGTAGACAAAAGAAAGGCAAGTCCCACATACTCCTATACGTAATACATACATGCATACATACATACATACATACACACACACACATACCTATATATATATATATATATATATATATATATATATATATATATATATATATATATATATATATATAAAAGGAATGAAGAAAGAAACTACGACTTTCGTTGATTCGGCACTGTATATTTTACTAACGTTTCGTCTGGTGGACCAGACTTTGTCAAGTAACAAGTACATGGCGATGTACTTGTTACTTTGACAAAGTCTGGTCCACCAGACGAAACGTTAGTAAAAATATACAGTGCCGAATCAACGAAAGTCGTAGTTTCTTTCTTCATTCCTTATGCTAGCGGGGTCCGCGTGATTCTTTTCCCACTACTATATATATATAGATATATATATATATATATATATATATAATATATATATATATATATATCTATATATATATATATATATATATATATATACATATATATATATATATATAGATATATATATATATATATATATATATATGTATATATATATGTATATATATATGTATATATAACCTGATTATTATTTTGCTCAGTCGGGTGACTCAGGCTCACGGGTCGATCCGGGTCTTGGTGAGTCTAAGTGAGTCAACGCAAGGCAGAGTTTGCCGACTTACGCTCGGATGAAACGTTTAAAAGAATGGAAGTCGAAAGATGTGCCCTTGGTTGGGCGTTAGTAAAAATGGGAGTAACCGCACATCTCCTTACACCATATCAACAAGACATTGCCAGTCAGTGTTGCCCAGAGGATGCGAGCAGGAAAGAAAGTGCTGTCGCTTTACTCGCGTTCACACTCACATCATCTCACTCCCATTTTCATTCACTCAGCCTCGCTGTCACACCTTTTAAGTGAGTGAGGGGATATGGCAGTCATAAGTGAGTGACCTGACGTACAATAATAATATCTATGACAAAGCAATCATTTATTATGTCCAAAACTTTGTATTCACATGCGCTAAACGTCCTCTACACATAGCTGAAGTCGTTGAAAGCATCAAAGGTTGAACGTGTTAATGTCAGGTGGTTAGCTCATCGCACGTGCAATATGGTGGCACAACATGTAGTGCGCGGCGGAGCAATGCGGTAACGAATATATGGAATGATTTGTTCCGTAGCAACTACATAGGCCCCTGTGCCAAGAAAGTGCCCATGAACAATATGCAGCTCATTATTCTGGAAAACACTTTCGCTGACGGTCGGCAAATAAACAGAACTCACTTATGGTCACTCACGCACAAAATGTCTTCTACGCGCTCACTCTGACTCATGCCCTAAAGAACTTCATTCTAGCGGATTCACTCGGACTCACACTCGCCAAAATCATGCTCAACTCTGCTCACTCGGAATGGAGCTCGTAAGAATTAGGGCCGGCCGAACTCAGTTGCACTCAGATTCAGCAAAATCGCACTCAGCTGGGCTTACTCGGACTTAGACTCACCAGAATATTTCTCAATCCGACTCGCTATGCCTCAGACTCACGGTTGTGTGTTTGAGCCGGAGTGAGTCGAAGTAAGTAAACATGTGAGTGAATTTGCTGCACTAAACTTGCAGGTAACGCTATATGCCACCATACCAAATTTGTTTCCGCTCCGAAATGAAGTCTAATTTTCAGTTTATTAACTATATCGTGAAGGAATGGGAAACTTAGGCATGGATACTTTCCGATACTAATATATCGTTCATGTTGGTGAGACTCGTATGCTTGACTGCATGCCAGTAACAGTCGCTCGTGCTTGTCTGCCTTGTGCTTTTTTTTTCCTCTAATATACATTCACAAGTTGCCACTTTTGCTTACGTGCCAAAAATGAAAAAAAAAAAGCGGATTTCATAATATTTTACGCTATTATTGGAATAGCTGTTTTATTCCGACCTCTAACACGTCACTCTCAGGTGTGTATTTAGCTTGTCACAGGCTCACAAGAATTCAGATTGTTGATGATATACGATGGCTGCATTCATGCAAAATTTGTGTAAATATAAATGACAAAAACAGCAGGTGTGCTTGGTAAGTATTGCGCCTGATTACTTCACACCCACAAAGTAAGTTTGTTTTCCTTCATAATTCACAGGCAGCAGTTATCTCTCCCTCGCTTTGGAAATTACGACCCAAATGGAGGGAGAGATTGCCTGTTTGTCGACAATTATTTTGTTTGTTGCAATAAGATTCCGCTTTCCCATGAATATTTGTTGCGTATTTGTCTCTACAGCGGTCGTGCATGAGGGTTGCGCTTGAGGGCTACTTTACGCCAAATTGGGCATTTTACGACCCCGCCTGGCGACGGAAGCCTCAGGTTAGACCCGTGGCTTTGTCTGGCTGCTTCAAGCTTTATTTTGGCTCATTGATCAGCCAATGTTCTTGGTATCTGCATATAGAATAAATTGCTCCCGAACTTTTTTGCCGTTTTCTGAAAAAAAAAACGGGTTTGATTTTTGGTTTGCATTTGGGTCCACTTCGACTTACTGCTTTCTACTCGGTTTCATTATTTTAAGCATAAAGGAGAAGAAAGCACCGATTGATCTATGCCTCTACATTTCATGGATGACCAGCAGACTGTTGTTGTCTTTTCAGAATTCATTTAAAGTCTCAAACACACTTGTCTAGAGCGGCCAGCCGGCCGCTTCAGCCGCCGTTTTACAGCGAAAGCTGTCATGAGATCACAAGGGCCGTTTTTGGCGCCATAGTTGTCCGCCGCCACTACCGCCGCCGGCGTCCGTAACCACTATCACTCGAAATAAGAAAAATAGAACGAGGTTCGAACATGGGCCCTGTGCCTGGGAGCTCAGTATTCTAGCACACAGCCATGCCGGTGCTTGAAACTGCTTTGCAAAAATCCCCTATCCTGGCTTCATATCGGAAAGGAACCACATTAGGATATGTAATGTACTTTATAAGAAGAGTAAAATAACAACCAGGCGTCAACAATGCGAATTGGGCAACGAGTGGGTTGTTGAATGCTTCCGACCCATTACAAATGCCTCTGCCATAATTCTCCATCGTCATCAGCCACAGCATCAACAAAGTGCATATAATGCCTTACAGGTGTTTAGCGGGTACCACAGTTCTCCGCAGGATGACGAAAAATTGTATAGGGCTGCTTCCCTACATCCCAAAAATTATGATGACTTATAGCGTAGTGGGTTCCTCGCAAGTTCACTTCTATTGGTTGCCAAGGAAGCCCATAAGGCTCCCTTGATCCATTTCCTCGGGGTCTCAATAAAGTTAATTCCCTCTATCTCTCTCTTTCCCACGTTAACGTATGTTATAAAGCGTGGTGGGAGAGTTAAATAACGACCGGGCGTCACACAATGCGAATTACTTTTTTTTACTTTTATTTTTTATTTACTCTCGTACCCACAGCGCCATTTAGGCATTACAGTGGGGTGGTCATACATAGCTGTTTGAACACCCATTGGTAGTCCACAATAAACAGTCAATTACAACAAGCTTGATGAAAAAACGACCCACTAGAATCTAGTGGGTGTTTTAAAGCTGTCAACCCATTACAAAGAGCTCAGCCATAGTTCATCGTCACCAACCGTCGCATCAACAGAGTGCACACAATGCCTTACAGATGGTACCTCGCTTCTCCTCAGAATTATGAATAATGGCGTAGTGGGTGCTTCCCAACTTCCCAAAAATTATGATGGCGTAGTGGGTACGTTGCTAGTGTACTTGTATAGTACAGGGTAGCCAGCCGGTCTAAGAACTGGCTAACCTCCCTGTCTTTCGGCTTGTACTTGTATGGTATGCCACAAGAGAGTTTATAGCGGGCTCTAGAAATGCCGCTCTTCCAGCTTTCGCTGTGACTGTGCTGCGCTTTCCGCGCATTCCTGGCGTTTTTTTTTTGTTTTTTTTTTGCAAAAATATGCAGACGCCGATGCCGTAATGATACCATAGTGAAAGCGCATGCTGGATCTTTGTGCATTAATGCAAGGATAACCGGAAATTCGTAGCACACGCGACGTAGCAGCTGCGGGCGGTGTCAGCATCCACAGCCACGCGCTCGACCGCTGTAGAAAAGCTCGATTCCGACTGTACACGGATATGTGTGGTGCCAAATATATTAAGTCCTTCCGCGGCTCCGGTGTGTTACAGTTCATGACAGAAATATTATAACATACCTCTATTGCTAATAGTAATTAATAATTGTTGGGTCTTTACGTCCTAAAACCACGATGTGATCATGAGGGACGCCGTAGTGGAGGGCTCCATAATTTGGACCACCTGGGGTTCTTTAAGTACACCTAACTTTATGTAAACTGGCCTCTAGCATTTCGCCTCCGTCGAAATGCGGCTGGCCGCGGCCGCGATTCAGCCTGCAACCTTCGGGTCAGGAGCCGAGCACCAGAACCATTACACCACTGCGGAGGGTGTTTGTGTATTCCCGGAAAGCAGCGGAAGTATATTTGTTCGTGTAATGTAAATTTTCAAAATACACCTCAGCTTCTTTTTGTTCTTTGCCAGGAAGTACCTTTAGAAAGCCACTTAGTTGGTTTGAACTAATGGACATAAACCAGATAACATCGTATACCTGTGAGTACCTAAAGCATACTAAGCGCGTGTGTAGTGCGAAAAAGATGTCCTAATTTTAAAACAAAAGACTGCACGCCCCTTGCTTTGATGGAGGCGCGTTTTGAGGTGGATTTGTCACATACACGCATGCCTACGTAACAGGTCTTTTACAGCGAAAGCTGTTATGAGATCATTTCACCGGCCGTTTTTGGCGCCGTAGTTGTCCGCCGCCGCCGCCGCCGCCGCCGGTGTCCGTAACCAGTATCGCTCGAAATAAGAAAAAAAACGAAATAAGAAAAAATTCCAGGATGGAACGAGGTTCGAACCTGGGCCCTCTGCGTGTGAGCCCAGTATTCAACCTCTGAGCCATGCCGGTGGCTGAAACTGCTTTGCAAAAAGGTCCTATACATGCTTCGTGTCGGGAACGAACCACATTAGCATATGCAATATAGCGTGGTAGAAGAGTAAAATAAGCACCAAGCGTCGCACAACGCGAATTCTATAACCAGGCGTCACACAATGCGAATTGCGCAACGAGTAGGTTGTTGATTGCTTCCAACCCATTACAAAGGTCTCTGCCATAATTCTTCGTCGTCATCAGGCACAGCATCAACAAAGTGCGCATAATGCCTTGCATGCGTTTAGCAGATAGCACGGCTCTCCGTAGAATGACGAAAAATGGCACAGTGCCTGCTGCCCTACTTCTCAAAAATTACAATGATTTATAGCGTAGTGGGTTCCTCTCAAGTGCACTTGTATTGGTTGCCAAGGAAGCCCATAAGCGCATGATCCATTTCCTCGGGGTCTCAGTAAAGTTCTTCGCACCCCTCCCCCGTCTCTCTCCCACGTCAGCGTATGTTATACAGCATGACGGCAGAGGGAAATAGCGACCGGGCGTCACCCAGTGCAAATTACATAACTGGTGGGCCGTTTAAAGCTTCCAACCCATTACAAAGGGCTGAGCCGTAATTCTTCATCGTCATCAGTCGTCGCGTCAACAAAAGTGCACATAATCCCTTACAGACGTGTAGCTGGTGCCTCGCTTCTCCGCAGAATGACGAATAATGGCTTAGTAGGCGCTTCCCAACTTCACGAAAATTTGATTTATGGCGTAGTGGGTACCTTTCTAGTGTACTTGTATTGTAGCCCCAAGAGAGCTTACAACGGGCTCTTGAAACGCCGCTCTTCCAGCTTTCGCTGTGACTGTGCTGCGGTTTCAGCGCAGGCCTGGCGTTTTTTTTCACAACGTCACTGATCATGGCACGAGACTTTAATACTCCGTACAATGCAGAGCATGCAATGCCGCCAGTGAAAATGCTCTGCAAAACGCAATAGCGGGGTGATAAAAAAGGAGGGGGGGGGGCTGGTTTTATCGACATGACGCGTGTCCTTTCTCTCACGACATGGGATAACGCTCGGGAAGTGCACCGCTTTTTGGAGGTAGCATAGGCGGAGGGAGAGCTTTGGCATTGAAGATTTTCTTCCGAAGGCACACGGTACCGTAAGAATTCAGTTTCTTCCAATTTGTCCAATAATGCACCCATTCGAAAAACGCTCCCTAGAATGTGCTATCTAGCTTTCAGCGTTTTACCAAACCTTCCACAGAGGAACAAAATTCAATAGAGCTTAAAACTACTGGCATTGTTACCTTGAGAACCATGTGGATCAGTTATCTGTCGCAGTGGAAACACGACGTGGAGCGAAGGCGTTTTCTTTTCTTTAATGTACAGTGGCACTTCGCTGTAACGAAGTAACATCAGGACTATAAATTAGTTATACCTGATATTCGTTTTTACAGTCAAGATATAGATGGGCTCTAGAAAATCGGAAATCTGACTGGCGCGAACATCGTACATACAAAAACGCATTATTCCAGGCTTACAAATCACTATAAATGAGGTACTTCTGACCTGCCGCCTTGTGGCACTTCAAGTAATATACTGGAACATGAAAAGGCAAAACAACAGCACAAAGTTACAAGAGAACAAAGTTCGTGCGACGGAGCAAGTCTGCGTGCACAAATTCGCGCATCTTTTTACAATATTTATAAGCAAATATGTAATACGCTACAGCCACACTTTAAAAAAAATGTGCTTGTGAATTGCCTTTCAATATTTACTTCGATTATTATGCTACCTCTCGACTTTTGTCCCGCGTGCGAAGCAAACATTTATTCGTAGAAACTGATGTCGAGACGGCTCTCGCCTTTTCGGTTGCGTTATAAATAAGATAATTGTCCTTAAAGAAGCGCGACCAACCAAACTTTGTATTTGGTTTGCAATAACTGATAATTTGCTATACCAGTGTTCGTTATAACGAGGTTCATCTTTATCATTATCTGTGGCATCCACCCAAGGGTAGTGTGCCTGCCTTAAAATCACGAAAAAAATTGCGTCCGTTGTTGCCAAGTTCATTATGCAACTCACGGCCGTAAGAATGAATTTTTGTTGCATTGAAACAGGCTCAGGAACGACGACACCCACGGTCTCCGATAAAGAAATGGAAAGCGCTAACTCGGTCTTTATAGTGTCTGGAAGCAGCAGACTTACTGGATGTGCAAATATACGTGACGGTTCCCCGGTAACATGAGTATGATGAGCAGGATCTGGCACAGCATCTAACTTTAAAAGGTTCTGTCTCTTTAGAATTATTTAAACCTCCTAATAAAATATTGCGTTATAGATGCAGCAATCGGCGACAATATCGCAAGTAGGATGATAATTACTGTCTCGCTTTTTTTTAGATAGCAATAATGGCTTGTTAATTCGGAACAAATTTGTGCAAGGACCGTCATAACGGCAACGTTTCAGTCTGCAAAACCGACAGTTGGGCTTGCCCATTGCATTGCTGCCATGGAAGCTGTGTGAAAAGCTGCGCCAGAATTCTCGTCAGTAACTGCGGATACCTCTGGGCATTAACCATTTGAACAAGCCGCTGTGTCAACGTTTCTTTCAGTGTCGTCGGTGGTTAACGCTTTCCCGCGGGCTTTCCTTTGGTGCCCATTCGGTGAATGCCTTTCTCGTGTTCTACTTAAGTGACGCATTAGCACACCTTTCGCTCACTACTTCTGGACGACTGGTTGGTCTTCTATGCTAGGCGGAAGTGTGTTCCGTCACCCGCATGAATCTCGCTTCCATGTGGGCGTTGGGCAACGCGCTCGTGAACCACCACGCCGCGAGCTATTTTACGCCCGGAGGTCGCCGCCGCTCTCTGGTCGAGGCTTCGTTGTGAGGAAGAAGAAAGAGGAGAGCAGGGCGCCGCTTCGAGGTTGACGCAATCTGGGTTAGGGCTCCGGCCCAACTGCCACGGTCACATGGTGCCACCGCGGGCAGCCTCTCGAAAGCCGGTGTCTCGGCCCCTGCTGTCGATGCCACGTTCGGAGCCTTGGCTTTTGTGGAAACCGAGAAATCGACTTGGCGCGGCGTTTTCTGTGAGCTTCGTGAGAAATTGCTCGACGCTGTGTGGCTTTCGTCACAAGGTCTAGTGAAGTTGCACCAACGCGGCAGCGCACGTCGGCGTCAACTGTGTGGCTCACGCGGTGAGTGGTTCGTAATGGTGTGTGTGGTTGTCACGCAGAGCAATGAACGGATGGTACGCAAGGTAACAGGTTTGTAGGACGAAGTATGATTTACCTTCTATGGCCTATTGTTTCACTGATAACTTGGGAGAGGCACGTCCTGACGCTTTGTCTTGCAGTCCCTTATATTCAAGGTATTAATAGTAACGACACGGTACAGTGTATTGGCGAGATGTTACAACTCTGAGGATTGCGAACACACGTACGTGTTTGAAATTAGGTTAAACGATAAAGTTTAATAATATAGGTATGCTGTAATTTATCTGCCATTAAGTGCGATAAACACAGGAGCTGCTAAAGGATTAATACCTATTTGAGACAACACTTCTTCGTGTAAATGAATTCTGAAAAGGCTAACGATACTCGGATGGCTATCCTTGAAATCTAGTGGCATAGAGAAAGTGGTGATTTCTTGTACTATATGCCTGAAATGATAAAACCGAGTAGGTATCAAGGTGTTGAAATGAACCGAAATCCGAACTGAAAAATGAACCCATTCTGGAATTTTGATCGGGAGTGAAGTGGAGCCGACATTTTCGGTACGTTCATGAAGCCTAAATGAGCCTGAACTGAAAAAAAAAATGAAGTACCGGTTATCGGTTTGCAACAAACGGTTCGATGTCAAAGCGGCAACAGTTGTTATAGTTTATATGGTGAGACGAATTCAAATAGGATCTCATCCATGTGACTATTGTAGTTTTCAGCTGTTGCGCCAAAGACCTAGTTGGCGAACAAACAGAGGAAGGGGCTCACTTATGGAAAATAGTTATCCGTCGGTAAATGAACGTGTATAGCCTTTATGCTGCCTGTCAATTCCATTCCTCGATTTGGACAACGTAACTGATTGTTTTACCAATACCAACAAGTTCATTTCTCTAAAATGACACTCGATGCTTATGCCCGTATCTAAGCGATCACTGAGCCCCACACCAGGTACATGTATGGCATGTATTACGAACCACACTTTTTATGATCAATTTCAATTTGATCACAAGATATAATCCTGCTATGTCCCACGTCGTGGGCATATATCAAATTATGTAATGTGTTTTGTTGCCGAACAGTCTCCACAAAACGTTTCTGTTTATTGCACTTTTTTAATGATAGTGTTTTATTGCAAAATAAAAATTGTACAGAAATATATTGATAACCCAACTGGATTCTTAGCCAAATAGGCTAATATCGGATCCATTACATGAAACAGTACGTAATGAAGTGAAAGCAAAAGACAAAATAAAAAACATGCACATCATCTAAAACGAATGAATACATATAAAGCCATAGTTATGTAACTTATAATGAATATAAATAAGCACATGCGTTGCATAATGAAAAACCGGAAGCGCAAAGACAGCATAATTCTCAAATACGCATATATAAATACACGTATAATCATACATACATCTATTTATGTAGAACAGTTTATCAAGACAAAAAATTACATGCACTCTTTTAGTTTAATGATAATAACATAATAAATTTTGTTGTGTTATGTGTTTTTTTTAAGCGACTGGGAAATTCCGAGAGTGCTCAATCCCCAGGGGTAGTGCGTTGCACATTTCAGGGCTCGCAGAAGTTATTATACAGAAAAAGTCACCACACTTCAATTCTTATTCTGCGGTCCTTTCTCTCTAAAATGCTTATTTGGCTCGGCTGAAGAGTTTGCTCAAAGAGAAACCATAAATACAGACGACTCGAAGGGCCACGTATCTTTGTCATGCTATACAGTGCTCATAAGATGAACGTGCTCGTGAGGAAGTCTGTTGTAGCTATTTTCAGAATAATATTAGTAAATTTCTGAATTATAACTAAAGAAAACATCGGTCGCTGTGCGCAATCTGATAGCGAACCTATTTCTTCCACTTTCTGAAGACCATGAGCATGTTGCCCTGCTTTAGGCATAACAGGCGATACTACCTGGTTAAGTATTGCGGACCGGTTCGCGAACCGTTATAGATTCATATTTATTCGAACCAGAACTCAATCGCAAGGAAGTGGAGTGCGTGGAACCTGAACCCGAACCGAACCCTTGCATTTTTCTGCGCCACACCCCGGCATAGATACGCAGTTGATTGGTTGCTTCAGTCTTTCCGCAGACGGGTGTCATTTATCTTGGCGTTGTAATCTAATGAGGTCATGTCTAATAGCATTTGCTGATCCTGCGGACGGCGTTGCCGGGTTTGGTTACATTGCGCCAATTTGGCTACTTTTTTAGGCCGATGACGACAAAGAAAACGCCTTGGCAACTTGGCTACTTTTTCGCTACTTTCTTCTTCCTTCAATTTTAACCAAATTATCAATATCTGGTGATGTCGCAGCCGCTCAGCATCTGTTCAGCAGTTCGAGTATGCGGTGTCAAAATGTGGCGGCCAATTCGTGTTTCCAGCTAACAAAATTTAATTTCGCACTTGAGTGAGGCAAATGCAAAGGCTTTTGGATAGGTGGAGGACACTCGGGGAAAACGGTTGCATGGTGCCTCCATTTGCAGACCGCCTATTGCTGAACGCAAGTTTAAACTACAATTGGGCGCCAGCAGAACATTCGAAGGCGCTCCGCATCCAGAGCGTTTGCACTCATCGAGATTTGAAATAGCATATCCGACTAACTATTTTGTGTAATTTTTTGTAAATATTAGACACAGACTGCGACTCTGGAACTGCTCGGACTCAGTCATCACACTATCGATCGTTGCAAAAATTACTACAAATTGTGGTTCAAACCCAGCAACTGTGATCTTGAGCACCCTCATGTCGTACTTATTTTTTATTATCGCCAAAGGGGCGGTACTTTTAGTCCTCTTGAGAAAAGTTATGCAAGACGTGTTACGAGTGTCATTTTTGCAACAGCTCAGGAATTTTCGCCATTCTGCCCACAATGATCATTAAAAAGAACAATTTATGCTTGAATCTCAGAAATTAAGATTTGGAACGTTTCAGGCTGTACTTGCTTACATTTTCGCCAAAACGCTCTCGAAATTAGTCATTTAAATAAAAACGTCGCAGTCGTTTTCGCACAGGCGTTATTAATTTTGTCAACTTTTACTGCTATTGGCTAATGTTGGGTGCTTTTTGGCTAGTGTTCCCCAATTCCTTGGCTATTTTTTTTGTCTTTTTACCTGGGAACCCTATTCGCAGTGTGTTTGCTAGTGCCGCGAATTTGCGCTGGGTATTTGCCATTTACTCTGGAACAAAGCAGGAAATGCACAAAAACGATATATATATATATATATATATATATATATATATATATATATATATAAATATATATATATATATATATATATATATATATATATATATATATATATACGTATATATATACATATATTTTTTTTTCAAACATGAAACATGCTATAATTTCCGCACACATTATCAGCAGATGCCTACAAATCTATCCACTGTACGGCGCACGTCGAAGAAAACACCACTTCACGTGTTTCCTTAGATTGCTTTTGTGCCACGTTGGAATACAAGCGCCGATACGTTCGCAGAGTCACAGCTACGGCATTTGTTTACCAGTCAACAGGTTTCACGCGACCTTAGTAAATTAATGAGCTGGAGAACTTCCATAACTACTGAAGCTTAATTAGGTAGGCAGACCTTGTTGTTTCGTTGCAGCCTCTGCGCTCTCTGTAGTCCACTGTACAATTTGTGCATGGGTGAACGGCGCGTTGTGCATGGTTCCACAAAGGGTTAGAGCTACTTTACTTTCAAATATAAGGAGGGCTGCCCTATTCAATGCATTGGAGGAGCGGTAGTCAAATAGGTTATAAAAAATACCAAACAATGGGATTTGTGCGTTATTTGGAATGAACTGAACCCCTATACGATATATAATAAGCGAATGAAAATAGACCAGCAACATGTTTTACTTACAGACAACGAATGCACCATAATATTCAGAAACGACCGCCTGGAAAAACCTGGGTCGCTGTTGACCCTCCATGACAAATTTATTATTGTCGCAAACGGCTAACCTTCACTGATTTCGTAATGAGAGGACTGGTTTGCATGAATAATTTCAAGACAGTGCAGTATCATCTGCTGAGATTTCACGTGGTATATCTGTACGAGCAGCCGCAATTAACTATAGGCCTAATTAAGCAAACTGCAAAGCGACAGCCCCGAACTCACGGTAAATAAAGAAATAGCACGGTCAGCAAATTTTGTGCATACGTGAACAAGAGCAGAAGTCACACGTAATAGCATGAAGGTCGTAAGAGTACCATTACTGTATCTAACGTCGTAGTGTTCTTTAGAAGCAACGTGCTGAGGATGATGTTTACCTCTGGGTATGCTTTCGTGCCTCAGAAACAGAAAGGTAGAAATAAATAAGGGAAGCACTTCAACGTTATGCAAAAGGTTTACTGTTTCTAGCAAGGTCGGCTTGTCTTAGAATGCGTAGTTACAAAGCGAGATAGAGTAAAGGAGAAGAAAATTGAACATGCTGTGGGGAACCTAAGGAAACGGTACAGGATGTTCAAATTGAATGTGGAGATATCCACATGGGTCTATGTTTTGGCACGAGCCTACATGAATTCTTGGGTGTAAGGGACATCACGGGAAAGGGGAACCATCCATGATAGAAATAAGTAAATAGCGTAAATGTAGGAAGAAAGGACAATAAATAAAGAAAATTGCATGAAAAACAAAGTTACACCAGCGTAAAGCTCAGAACGTTAAGAATTGGTTAGGTTTATTTCTTCGCGGAACGTATTTAACAGAAGTGGGCTTGGCATTAGGACGAATTAAAACTGAAGTTCGATGGCTCATGTGTTACCGCCCTGCTATAGAAGAATAGATGGATAGATCCATATTCTTATCCATCCATCCATCCATCCATCCATCCATCCATCTTATCAAGGGCTGACTTCTGGCCTTGTTGGTACGACATATCTGAAAGGTTTAGCGCAGAATTATGAAGACGGTACAAGAAGGAAGAACACGTACACAGGCGCTAACTTTCAACAAATGATTTATTTCAATCCGGATCACACATATTTATACACTTAGGAACCAAAAGTCCCGCATGCGCAGGTACAGTACCATCGAGGAACACCAGTTCTTTGTTAGTCAGCGACAGTGACGGCGTGCTAGCACAATCTTTACCAAGCCTATGAATAGTTGCCGATTCGATGATTAAACAAGTAGTTTCGTCAAGGTGCCTACGGACAATGAAACACTTATCAAAAAGTGGAACGCAACCACACGCGCTGCAGTGTGTGGCTGGTTAGCCACACACTGCAGCGCGTGCAGTCATCCATCCGTCCATCCATCCATCCATCCATCCATCCATCCATCCATCCATCCATCCATCCATCCATCCATCCATCCATCCATCCATCAATCCACCGTTGAGGTTTAGCGGAGTGGCTTCGTGCTCCTAAGCATGAGGGCGAAGATTCCCGACAACGGTGATTGCATTTCGAAGAAGGCGTAATGCGACAGCATCCTCTTAAACGCCAATATGCACGTTATGGAACCCCAAGTGGTCGAAATTAATACGAAGAACCCCACTATAGGGCTTACCTCATAATCATATCGTGATTATGGCGAGTATAACATAAAAAGATGACTGATCCTTCTGTCATAGGGATCGGTATAACACGAAAGTGAAACGTGTCGTCACAGAAGTAGTTGATTGTTTATAGAGCATTCGTATATGAGAGCTTATACGATGTCTACTGCGGTTTGGCAGATATAGCACCGCTTGATGTGGACGCACTCACGATGACGCCTAGTGGCTAGTGATGCAGAACTATCGGTAAATTGACTATCGATAGTATCGATAGTTTCTTTGAAGCTATCGATAGTGTAAACAAACTATCGATAGTACTACTATCGATAAACTATCGATAGTCGAATCGGTAGTAGCATCGGTAATATTACTAGCGATATTACTGACATGCGTGTTTATTACTTTGTTTTGATGTATTCGGATTTCACCCACAGACTGTTAGAAGCGTTTGACGCAGACCGCGCCGCAATGTTTGAGAAGCTTCGCGATTGATTAACATTTTACGATTACGCGCCGGACGCGAATATACAAGTTTATTCGAAAGCTTACGCGAGCACCAGCGATAACGCTGGAAGGTTTGATGACTGATGTATAAAAGACAAAGCGTTCTACCGATTATCAGATTACTCGACGGCCGGCGACTGTTCTTGCCTCTATCAGTGCGCAGCGTGTATCGCTTGTATTCTGAGTTTTGATTTTCTGGGCACAAGTTCGACCAAATTAAGAGCTTCGTATTTCCCAGTCTTGCTGCAGCATTGTTCACCGCCACAACCACGTGACAAACTATTCATAGTGGTGCGAATAACGATGCTGTTGCTGGCTGGCCAAATTGCCAAAATATTCGCGATAGCCTACTATCAGCTTCGCTTAATTTATGAGCAAACTTTTGGCGAAAGAAATTATTTGCGCAGTGAAAATGGCGGCATATGTCCATCAATAAATTCATATTTAAAAGCAACCAGTTACATCTTTCAATTACCAAACTTTGTTCTTGATCATTTTTTACCTTGAAATCATAAAATGCAATATAAAACTGAAGCCGCGCAGTTCCACCCCATGCAACGGCTTCGTTTCCGCTACAGCTGAATAGTTTGACTTTATGATCATGTGTCAGCGAAGCACTCTGGTGAAGAACACAAGCATGTCAACTTTCTTGCTCTTCAGCCTGCTCCTCCGGCTCCAATATGTACTACGCGCGAGGGAAACCAACTTTATTCTGCAATGAGTTCGCGCTGTTGATTTTAAACTATCGATAGTACTTACTATCGATGGCGCTATCGATAGTATCTTTTACCATCGATAGTTCGATAGTGACTCAGCTATCGATAGTATCGATAGTACCATCGATAGTTCTGCATCACTACTAGTGGCACATCTCCGTACCGATGACTAACGCCCGTGATCAGGATTTAACCCTTGCGGTAGCTGAACTCATTAACATATACGGGGACACCGCATATGGGGAATCCCGCGCAAATATGGCATCAACAAGCACATAGTAAACACTGATACTCGGTATGCACTCCCGCAAAGCATCGTGAAACACGAAGAGAAACGCAACGCGCGTCGCGTCTTCCCTCTAGCCTGGCCGTTAATTCTCACAGGGCGAGCGGGGAACGTGGTCCGACAGCCAGGTGAGCATGGGAGAGCTATTTTTCGATATGGATGGATGATGTGAGCGAGTCTATGTCTAAAGCCGCCACCTCGCGGTGCGTTAAAGCATTGACGTAATTACTTTTCCTAGAAACGCGCCGACTGGGGCAGTCGTAGCAACGGCGCGTTTTTTCTTTCTTTTTTTTTTTAGCCTGGTGGTACAAATGTCATCAGCCCGTTATAAAGGGGACGCTCATAGCATCCATCCATCCATGCAAGATCATCGAGAGAAAAGTGTGAAAGATAAAAGGCGCGTTCATGTAGCTTCCGTTATGTGTTTGGCGGTAGCTCAGTGGGCAAAACGCCCGCTAGCCATCGTCGCGGATCGAGCGGTCATGGGTTCGATCCTATCAACGGAACTTTTTCATATAGTTTTTTTTCTTTGCCATTTGATGACATTCATTTTGCTGACGTATTGCCGTGACGGAAATACGCCATGAAAGTCTTGGTGGACCCCGGCATAAAGCACTTTCCTGTTAAAAAATTAAATAATTTTTATAATTCACAGAAAGCATGTTTTGTTGCCGAGTCGATTACTGTCCATTTGATCAGGTATTTGAATTCATTACGGACCCCATTCGTAAATGGGAGCACTATTTGGAGAGATCACTCATATTTCAAGATGTCAACAGAAGCCAAATAAGTACATAACTGACCCAAATGTACGTCAAATTTCTGCTCCCGTGGCTATAGTCAAGGTACATAATATGATAGCTTATGTAGTAATGCCGGCAATGTCTCTCGGGTAGCCAGACTTTACCGGCTATACCATAATGGAACGCACTGTCTGAAGAGCTCTGTGCAGTCGTAGAACCTGATTAAGGGTTTTTGGCTCTCCCTTTGTTGATCTGCTGACATCACTTTCTATAATTGAGAACCGCGGTTAAGTACTCGAAAAATATTCCGAAAGTGTTCGTTCCTGGATTCCATTCTCTCCTGGCACTATTCCATTGGATTTCCATTTTGTCTCTAAAATATCCATTTGCGTACCCCTACCCAATACCCTCGCACCACGATATCGTCGTGATAGCTAAATACAATTGAGGGGCGCTCTCACGCTTACCCATGGCGTTTACTGCACCCTTTACAAAAAGGTGGGATAATCCAGTTCACGAGGACAGCGCTGTCCTCGGCAGCCCGTGTGGTCATCCAGTACGAGTGACCTCTCGGGCAAAGCGTCCAGCTTTCAAAGAATACTTAGGTCGTTATGCAACAAAAGACACTATTTCTTCCTCACTTCCTCCCGCGGCCTTCTAAATATACGTCGTGCGTTGTTAGAAAGAGTGCCAAAAAGAAAATGCGGAGGCGAGTGAAGGTCTCGCGCTGGCTCTGGTTTGCTGTTATTGAGGCTGCATCCTGAGTGACCAGAGTGCTGCGTCAGGCGCCGCCGCTCGAAGAGAAAACAAACAAGAGGCGTCACGCGAAAACTTAACGCACTCGCGAACTGCACCCCGCCGCTTTTCTCTGCCCACATTTTACCCTTTAGTGACAGCGGCGCTGACTTTCTAAATCCTGCCTCACATTCGCAATGCGGCTATAGCCCTTGCACGCTGTAAACTCTCGACCGGCGAAAACTGGAAACTTGTAGGAAGGCCAAACGTTGACAAGTCCGTGCGTTTGAAACCTGCCGAGTCTGTTCCCGCCCAAATAGTGCCAAATTTTAGCGTATATTATGGTTTTGTTGTCTATACTATGTCAGGTCACATTGCTGCGTGACTGATGATCCCACAAAAATGCACCTTTAAAGGTAATTTCTTTGATAAAAAATGTGTCGAAATTCGCAGAAGGCATAATTTCGAGAAGTTGTGTGACGTATTTGAGAAATAACACGCTGAGTTTTTGCGACACTTTGAAGCCGTAGTTACACTGTGGTTGATAGGAAAGCGATTTTACGTACTTGGCAGGTTTGGCGAGCATTATTTAAGAATAATTTGTGATGTTTTTCGGGCCGAAACTCCGACCTGATTGTGAGGCGCGCCGTAGTGGAGGGTTCCAGAAATTTGGACCATCTGGTTTTCGTTAACATTTAACCGGCACTGACATCGCATAGTGCACTGCCTTCCAGCATACCGCATCCATCGAAACGCGACGGCTGTGGCCGCGATCGAACCTGCGACTTTTGGGTCAGCAGCCGAGTACATCAACCACTGTACCGCCCAGGCGGATTATTGCCAGAATAATCCATTCCTGTAATGCTGCCCTAACACCTTCTACCTGATGAGTATGCTGCTTTTCAATATACGCCGTCTACGTAAGAACAGAGGAATTCAACTGAAATAAAAACCTTCTATAGGACTATCTATAATTAGCCAGTTTACGGTATAACAGTATTATTTATGCAAAAAAAACCCGCTCATTTCTGTGCACAATGGCGTCTGCAGCCAGAAAGGTGAACCAGATTAGACGGCTTGGGCACTACGACAATGTTTCGGCCGCCATAACGATGTAGTTTCAAAAGGTAATACAAACGCTTCCAACCCATATACCGGCAGTGAATTTGCTATTTTTTCAAGACGCTGTTCATCCTTGCGCTGCTAACAACTCGCCCCAACGTTTTTCACGTTCGCCAGGGCTGTCTCTAAGGCTCAAGTATGGCTGGTTTTTTTTTTTTTAAACAGTAGCGTTCTTTGCTGGTTCTCCTGTCATGGTTGATGCTGGTACTTTCAATTGCTGGGTCATTCAATAGACCGGTTGACATGGCAGTCGATCATAATAAAAGAAGAATTGGTTGGTTCCTAGGCGAACTGACACGACCCACACTGGCAGATTAGCCATGAAGTTTGCGGTATGCAATAGTTGATGAAAACGAGGCGTAACAGGATATTGAATGGAGATTAGGAACTGGTAACCATTATATAAACAAGTGTGCGCGCCGTATGGAGCCGGCTAAACAAAGGTGCGTACGCGCGGATGGAGCATGCGAGTGAGTACCTTGTTTCTTCTTACGAATAACAAGTTCAACCTATAACATTGACAAAAAATTTGGCAGATCTCACGTAACGTGGGAATCGGTGTGATGCGAAGCATGCGGCGGGAAGGTGACTGTAGCGTAATTTTGTACATTGAGCGAGACGTTACGAAATGACGCTGAAGGAGGCGCAAATGGTATACGCCCACACATATGTTGAAGAGTCGCACATGTGTTATGTGTATATGCTGAGCAATTGTTTCTGGACTCGTACAATGGTGTTACCGCTGCATTGAGCAATGCCATTCCATATCTCGAACACATACTCAAGTTGAGCAAGACATTTGCGGTGTACAATTTGTGGAGGGCTATAGGAGAACTGAATTCTCGAGATATTCTACAAGCACATCCGAGTGAACGAAGGGCCCGCATAGCAGCACGCTTAACATGAGCAGAAAAGATTAACGTGCTATCAACGACAACACGAAGATCACTGATCTCATACACCTTGCATAACGGCACAGAATTGACAGAGTATTGAAATGACAGGCTAGATGTTTTGCGAGTGATACACAAGAATATTGTCTTTGAAGTATTCAGAGAAAGGTTATTGCCGTTGCACTATTCGGAAAAAGAACACAAATCTCACTGCAGCAAGCCACAGTTGTTAACTGAATTACTTTCCTTAAATATTTTGATGTCATCGGCATACAAGAGGAAAGAATAATTACGAATTTCAAAGAAACATCATTAACGTAAATTTATTAGGAGTGGGCCTAATACCGACCCTTGAGGGACCCCACTAGTCACTTTACACAAAGAAGATGTTTGGCCATTTACGGCAACATAACAAGGTCTATTGAGCAGATAGCTGTGCATGAGATTCACAACCGACAAGTGAACATCAAAGTGCGCAAGTTTAACCATATTCAGTGTTTGGCTGACAACGTCAAAAGCCTTGCTCAGGTCACAGTAGATTACGTCAACCTTTCCTCCCTGAGAAATAGGCGTGGAGATCTGCGTCATGACACCAGCAAGATTTGTGGTAGTTGAGCGGCCAGCGACAACACCATGTTTATTGGGAATCAATGAGTTTTCCACACCAAAAGACAATTTGTTGTGAAGAGCCAGCTTGAAGATCTTTGATATAGTAGAGAAATCGGGCGATAGTTAGAAACATCTGTTTTAGAGCCTGTCTTAAATACTCGGAAAACACGAGCAGTTCTCCACATGCTAGGAAATGTGGAAATGTCCAGGCAGTTATTAAATATCGTAGTGAGTACTGGGGCAAATATACTGCCATAAGCATGACGGAGGGGATGCCATCTGGGCCACATGATAAGCATGGTTTTAGGCGCTTAATGCATTCGCAGATACGATTTTAATCCAGCGAAATAGCACTGGATAAGCTAGCTACCTTGGGGTGTTGTCCGATATCAGTGCTAGAGTCTGAGGCCTTATAAACGAATGAGAAGTGCATGACAAAACCGTCAGCGACGGCATGCACCTCTACACCATTTGAGTCCCGAAGTCTGAAGGACTCTCCCCTTTTGCTAGACCGTTTACGTACGTACTTCCAAAACTCAGCCGGCCTGTCAGAAACGCTTTTTTCTAAGAATTCAATATACGAACTATGATACCGTTTATACAGGCGTTTAGAGAGAGTTAAAAAAAAGCTGAACCCTTCCTTCCACTCGCTGGATGGAGAACATTTACATTTCCTGTGTGCCCGATCTTTATGCTTCAGCGCACTCATCAGTTCAGATAAGAACCAGTGGGGATATTTACGTTGTTTAAGTGTATATTGTGGAATAAAATTACGCATGCTGCTCAGTACAAGCTGCTTACAACCTGGTCATCAACATTTGGTTTGTCAGTAACCTGTCACCACTCAACGTTGGACAAGTAATGATAGAGACCCGTGTAATCACGGGTCTTGAACCTACATCTTGGAGATTTGTTCACGTAACTGCTGTAGCTCGTTGTTTCGGCTGATGCAGATGATCTTACGTTAAGTGGTGGGTGGAATTTGTCAGGACGTACAAGAGAGATGTTGGAGCGGGAAACTTCAAGGGGTTGGTCGTTTGACACACACAGGTCTAAGACGTTCCCACTGGAATTGACGACTCAATTATGTTGAAGTAGGGAATTAAACGCCAGAAAGTCCAAGAGCAGACTGCACTTTTTCTGTATGAAATGACTGTAATGAGAAAAGCTAAGCGTGCTCCAGTCAATTCCAGGTGCATTGAAATTAGCCAAGACGAATACTTCTGTGCCCACTATGAAAAGATATCACAAGTTCAATGGAAGACATGACATCATGAAACGAGGCTGGGAAAATGCCTGGCGGTAAATGGAAGCATCTAATCAACAATGTTTCGCGGCGCTCAAGGTTGGTTTATAGCCAGATAGATTCTTGGATAGCTTCGAGGTCTTTCCGTCTAACCGATTTCAGTGGCAATCAGCACGCCACCGCCTTTCTCTTTTGTTTCACTGAAATCTCGGTCACTGCCGAAGGTGGTAATAATAATAATAATAATAATAATAATAATAATAATAATAATAATAATAATAATAATAATTTTGACGCGCCTCTGCTTGTGAAAGCAGAAGCGCTGCCGTGGAGGAGGAAGAAACAGGCGGAAAGACAGGGAGGTTAGATATTATGAACGTTGTACGGTGGGCGTGTCTCGAGATTCCTAACCGGTCGACAACTCCGTAAAGCGAACGCAAGTGCGAATAACTGGCCAACAGTGGTGTCAATATTGCCGTTTCATTGTCGGATGCGTTGGTGATGAGGACGCGACCGCGACCTTTCAGTGGTGAGAGCGTCACCAGACACAGCATATCGTCCGCTCGATTGTTTGCCCGAATCTCGAGCCGTTGTTCGGCGGTCATTGACGAAGGACACTCGACAACGACCAACGCGTTCGGCGACGAGTGGAACGAAACGAGCGCTACCGGTTGTATTATTGGCTTCGAGGACAGGAAGTGGAGGCGCCACTGTAGCGATGCCCCCTGCGCGGCGTAGTAAGCAGGATGCTGCAGCAGACTGCAACAGGTAGGACGCCGAGTTTGTACTCGATTTTGTTACACACTGATCCAGTTCGATGATTCTTAAAATATTTGCGGAGCTTTCCAATGAGCTCCGGTCGTGACAAGTAGCGTTGAGATACATTCGGGTAACATAGAGCTGATCTTAAAAAGAAATGCCAAGGTACCCCTAACTATCACTGTACGTAACTATACAATCAGGTTAACTTCGTGCAATTTAGGAAAGTCAGGAATATTTAATGTCACGAGAAATGTTTGCGGGTATTAAGCTTAAATCTGAGCGCTACCAAGATAAGGTCACTCCAGTGTAACAATGCGGGAAGGATAAGAAAGAAGAAGAGGTAGAAGGCAGAGAGGAAGCCAGGGAAGTGGCTACACTACGCTGCGCTGTGGGAAAGGAGAAATGGAAAAATGAGAGAAAAGGGAGCGTAGCAGGAGAGGTAGCAACAAGCTTATGGACTAGTTAAGAAGTTCACAAAGTGATAAATCCCTGCCAGACACGAAACTTGACACACACGTCGTTCCAGCACACTCATCGTCTGGGAGAGAGCTTTGTTTGTTTTTTTGTTGTTGCTTTAGGCAATTTGCTCAGCATCGATTGCTGACAAACATAAACAGGTGAACACTGTGCAATACGTAAACCGCGGAAGTATTGTCCAAGAAGAAACTTAATTTACATGGATTGGGTAAAACGCCAATATATAAGCCTCATGTTCAAAAATATCACAGCCGGTGATTTGGGACGAAGTGCTCATTACACATGGTATTGACATCTGTCAAATCTAAAGCTTTCGCGTTGCCAAGCATAGGTTAAAGATTTGTAGTAGCTTCAGTGCTAATAGCATTATTTGTGTGGTATCTTTTATTTTTTATGTTCCCGTAGTATGATTTATATTTGTAAAGCAGGGACCGAATCCATAAAGCTTCTCGTTCGTAAGCGTTCTTTGCCAGTGGCCGGCAAACTTGGCTTATTAAATATCTAGAATCCCGACTGGCTGAAATATTCTCTCACCAACAATTACAAGGTAAGTTGTTTTTGTGAATACAGGTCCAGGTTTCTAACGGCAGCTAGAGGAGTGGGTGCCATCTCTCCAGCTGTGATAGAAGTCGCACACTGCCTGGAAGCGGTGGAGAAGAAACGAGCAATTGGGTGTATCAGAGAGGAAAGAGTGAAGTAAAAATAGAAAAGCTTTATAACTGTGCAAGGGGACGTTCTCTGCTCTTTGAGGCCACATCATAATGTATGTGAGCGGGAAGCTATAGAAAAAAATTTTCTTACAAAGAGAATTCGTGCCTAATATGTGAGAAGAGTCGAGAGACCATGCAGCATATTCGAGTCGGATGTAATATTCAAGGAAGGAGTAAGTTTGATATTAGGCTTCAAAGACAGTAGTGGGAACGCGAATGAATCTGCGGTAGAGACCGTTACGAACAGGCTTGGAGATTGGCGGCGGGAAACTGTAGAACATACGGAATGAAAATATGTTAAAGTAAAAATAGAAAGTGGGAGGAAAGAAGAAACAAAAGAAGAGAAAAGGCAGGGAGGTTAACCAGACACATGCCCGGTTGGCTACCCTACGCTCGGGGAATGGGAAAGGGGAGTAGAAAGGCGAGAGATAGAGAAGGGAGAAGGTCAGAAGTGTGAACTTGTTAGTACAAATTATAGTACAGAAAGGATTAATAAAGAGCTTTGTAAGACCAGCAGTGACCTCGCTTCAAAGGGGTAACACTTAGCATCCATCCATCCTTGTGTGGCGAACAATTCCAAGAATTACCGTCCAACCAGACGCTAACATTTTCGCTGTAGAACTTTCTGTGCTTTGCTATAGCAGGCTTGGTTCAGTGTATCATTTTTATGACGATATCACCTTTGATTATGGAATGTATGTTGTAAACCCATGAAAGAACACAAAATATCTCTAAATGAACCCCGTAAGAGTTGCAAGCTGCCCGCACACTCTGAAAAAAAAAATAAAACATTGCGGGTTATTCTTTTGGTGAATTCTGACTTGCCACATATGGAACTCTCAATATACGTTAGCCCTGTTCAGGGAAGTCGCGGAAGTCACGCCTATTGAAAATGCCGTTAGAAAGAGTTATATATGTGGCAAGTAAGGAGACACTAAAAATAGCAACAGATAACTGTTTATTTTCTTAAAGTGTAGTCGTTTTGATCATGTACTGTAGCAGTTTGTACAGACCCATTCATAGCCATTAGGACTTAACGAAACGATTTGGTAGGAAGGAATACTGGGACATTGATTAGAGATTTCCAATGCGCCTCGCACTTTGCAATTATATGTGAACATGAAATTAGGGAGACAGTTTTACCATATGTATGGTCTGGTTTGTTCGCAACTACAATTAGGGAGAAGGACTACAGCTTTACTGCAGCCGGTTTGCGTGCCTCTAAAACTCATTATCCTATTATCCTCTGCCTCTTTTCTCAGGGACACGTGTCCTCTGGACGGGCAGCGGGCTTGTCACTGAAAAGACAGTGAGCAATGACTTCCCTCGCTCCTGACAAGGAGCCGCAGCCAATGGTGGATGGTGTGATCAGTGACGCTACAAAAGTGCGCAAGGATGGTGGCTTGGCGTGGCTCGTGTGTTTAGCTTCGTTCTGGGTACACGGCGCTGTGTTTGGCATTATTAACTGCTTCGGTGTCCTCTACCCGGTCATACACGACCTTGCACCTGACAAAGAACAGGCCTCTTTCCACGCATGTAAGTATTTATTATATTTTTATATACTTGGTTCCTGCAGCAAAATGGGACGTTCAAACAGTCGCCTGACTAGGCTTCTAACATCATACACACATTTAATTGCACAGAGTAATGACATTAGTGTGTTACACAATATACAAAATTAACGCCGTAGCACTGATAAATAAACAGTAGAAATGAAATACAGACAGTAGTGGAATTACTTAACACAAGAATGCTACTATAACATAACACAAAATAGATAA
This sequence comes from Rhipicephalus sanguineus, assembly GCF_013339695.2. Taxonomy (NCBI): domain Eukaryota; kingdom Metazoa; phylum Arthropoda; class Arachnida; order Ixodida; family Ixodidae; genus Rhipicephalus; species Rhipicephalus sanguineus. The sequence continues at coordinate 41,241,319 of NC_051181.1, read as the reverse complement.
ATACACCATTAATACAGAAGCGACAATAAGTAAAGAGTAGTAATGCCATATCGACAGTAGGTGAACTGCATAACAGATTACAACTAAATGAAACTTTAAATGGATATGCGTTCAAGAAATCCAGTCGCAAAAGTTCACGTGAATCGCAGTCAAGAAAATAGTTCTTAACACGCAAGTGTTTTATGCCGGGGTCCACCACGGCTCCACTGAGGTATTTCCGTCACAGATATGACGTTGTAAAATATAAAGACTAACAGATGGCAAAGAAAAAACTAGAATAAAAAGTTCCGTCACCGGGAGTCAAACTTACGACTCCCGGTGACGGAACTTTCTAATATATTATTCTAATTACCAATCTGATAAATTCTGTAACCAGGAGCTTACCACTAGTACAGGAGTAGCCAAGTTAGCAGAAAAATAGAATATACTCGTATCATCTGGATAAAGAAGTATGTCTGGGGTGAGTTGAATTGAAATGATGTCATTAATATAGAGGAGAAACAATGTCGGACCTGGAATTGATCCTTGAGGGACGCCATACTATATGGATTGTAACTCATCTCGTGTAATGAATTCTAACAAATGGCGCTAGATTACATAAATAGCTTTGAATTAAACTCAGAGACGTACCACGTATTCCATACCTTGGTGACATTGAAAAACGAATATTATCTTTGATAGAATCAAATGCCTTCTTAAAATCTAAAAAGATCCCTAGGGTATATAAGCGATTTTCCGTGTGGGTTAGTAATTTCTCCTTTATATAAAGTAACAGTTCAGTTGCCTTTTTGAAACACATACTGATGATGTCATAGTACGTTGTACTTACGTAAATATTTTGGAAGTTTTGAATGAACCACTTTTCTATTATTTTCGAAAAAACACGTAAGTAAAGATATAGGCGGATAGTTGTTGAAATTGTGAACTGAGCCTTTTTATGCAATACAGCAATTCTTGAGATTTTGATCTTATCAGGAAATATTCTAGCAGTGGACAAAATAACATTTGTTATGTCCGATAACACTACACTCAATATGTCGGAAACAGCTTTGATAGGTGGTAATGCCATGAAAGCCTGCTGAGCAGCGTTTTTTAATCTAAGAATAATCTTTAAGTTTTCACACGCTGAGGTGGGGTCGAGAAACAACGTACTCTGGTTCGGAAGTTTTAATAAACCGGTGGGCATCGTGTTAAGTACTATCCGAATTGAATGACCCCGATGGGAGGAGGTACGAGTTAAATTCATTGGAGAGATCCTCTTCGGAGTAAATCTGATTACCTGAGAGAATTTTGGTAGGTAAACTAGTATGTGTATCTTTAAAAATGTCTTAGCTTAGACCCTGTTTTATGGGGATCAAAATCTATTTCAGCGAATTTGTTTAAGTAGTACCGGTGTTGTGATTTTTCATATCCGTACATAAGGTGTTTCGAAAACGCTTATATTCTTTCAAGATCTCGATTCCTCTAGTTAATAAAATTTGTTTAAAGAGTTTATTCCGGTTCGAAATACGCTTTGACAGATACGCTTTCGGTGACAAATGATCTCTTTTGTCACACCAGCACTAGTAAAATTGATATCTGAGGTAGTTAAGCATAAATCAATGATTCCATGCCGGCGGCAAGTTATCTTTTCGCCTACTTTACTTTCTTCACGTTTATATCCTAATTACTACAAATAACATCCCCTATACTTTCCTTGGCATTATTGTCTCTTAGTTCTCAATAATATTCTGTCTAACAAAGAAAAGAACGAGCCCTTAAAAGTCATCTTCTTTCCTTCATTCATAGCGAGGATCTCGTTTTGGCAGACTTGATGCCTTCATGTAGTATGCGAGGGATTATTGGTCATCTGCCAGCTCGTAAAAAAGATCACGTGCTACGTCACGCCAACAGGCCAGAAAGAGTCTTCCACACTCGCCGTCATGGCTGCGATTGGCGCTGACTAACACTTCTAGGTTTAGATGCACATATATACCCCATAACATTGGACGGGAGGATGACCGGTGCCGTAGTTCAGATAATACAGCATCTTACGCGTCATGCGAAGGTCACAGGTTCTGTTCCTTCCGCCAGAAGGTTATCTTTTCGGCCATTTTATTTTCTTTACATTTATATCCTGATTACTACAAATAACATCCCCTATAGTTTCCTTGGCATTATTGTCTGTTAGTTCTCATTAATATCGTGTCTAACAACGACAAAACTAGCCCTCAAATGCCATTTTCTTTGCCCTAAAAAGATCAGTTGATCCAGGGTTTTCTAGCTTTTTTGCATTGATGTCTTAAGGGTACCGAAAAATCATGGTCATATAATTAAATTTATTTGTCTAGAAAGGTATCATATAACTCACTGGAGTCATTTTTGTCATTTAGAAGCTCCTTCCTGTTTACATTAGACAATAACGCACGTAACCCTTCAATGTTATCAGTGGTTATGATCCTTGAAATCACTTTGTCAGACCAGCACTAATAACATTGATATCTGAGCTAGTTAAGCATAAATCAATCAAATGCTCACTTAAAGGGGCCCTGCAACAGCTTTCTTAGTTATATTGGAATAGTCTCATTATTGACGTATGACCCTTCACGAGTCATATGACGCAAAAATTTTTCGAATCCGTCAAGTCTAAGTGGTGTTACCAAATTATAGAGATCACGTTCCGCAGCTTTCTTCCTCAACTCAACGCCGCGAGCGCGCGGAAAGCAAGGCAGCGAGTCAAGGGAGGGAGCACAGAGGAGCGAGGCTCCGCCCAAGAGCGCCGGCGGAGTTTTTTTCTTCATTTTTTTCTCTCTGACGTCTGGGCGCAACCACGTGGTCTGTGCCGCCACTTCTGGTCGGCTTGCGTCGTTCTCGTCGAGCGGAGGCGATCGCACTGTGTATCGCGCGTGCTTGAAAACTGCGCGTCGGTTTGGTAATGTTGGGTGTGCACCTCGAACGCCGTAGTGTTTTCATCGCTCTGCCAACCGTGGAAGCAAACCTGCGCGCTCGTTTGGAACGAATGACAGCTGAGATCGGTTTCGGCCCATACTCCGATACACCGCCTCGTAAGACGGCACTGGCAGACGACCGCGAAGCGCCGCCATTACCGGACGCCAGCATTGTTATCGGGACTGCTGACCCGAAGGTCGCGGGATCGAATCCCGGCCGCGGCGGCTGCATTTTCGATGGAGGCGAAAATGTCTGAGGCCCGTGTACTTAGATTTAGGTGCACGTTAAAGAACCCCAGGTGGTCGAAATTTCCGGAGCCCTCCACTACGGCGTCTCTCATAATCATGTCGTGGTTTTGGGACGTTAAACCCCAGATAAAAAAAAAAAAGCATTGTTATCGGAGACACGCTGCGCCCCGGCCTCGGTCGGTCGTGAGAACGTGCCGACGATGCATTTCCCAGCTGACGAGGCAACACTCGAACGGCTGCCACTCGCAACGGCAACCGGCGATGGTCAAAAGCACAGAAATATTCACGTTTTCGGCACTGCGCATGGCGAAGAAAACGGAACCACGCAACCACGAGCAGACGAGCTGTCGGTGAGACCGGAAGTGCTAATATTAATGTTTGTTCGGTGTTTTTAACGCGATAACAGAATATAAACATACATATTATCTACTTATTGAACTCAAAATTAACAACGAAAGTAATAATGAGGGTGTTATCGTGATTATAACATCAGCCAATGGTGGAACTGCCGACAATCGCGTCATATTTTGCGGACTAATACATCATTTGTCGAGAGAAGAGGGAGCGATTTTCAGCTGATTTTGAGAATTTATTGTAAATTCCAGGCCGTGCGCATCGCTATAATATTTGGCTCGCGTGTTCTCGGGAGCCTCGACTACCGATCGGCAGCGCTTTTTGAGCATGCTCGAAAAGTGTTGCAGGGCCCCTTTAAGGTATAATACGAGAAGGAAAATCAACAATAGTAAATCCATTTGAGATTGTCATATTAGAAGACTGCAGAACTGTCGGACCAATGTGCAGAAGGTTAATATTGAAGTCACCAAAAATAACAACCCCAACATGAGACGCGTCAAGGTGATGGAGTAGGGAGTCAAAGAATTTTAAAAAAATCTATCAAAATCCAAAAGGTAGTCGGCAGTGGCGTAGCCAGGGCGTGACACACCGGGCCCGTGCCTCCCTCCCCCTCCCCTCTCGATTTTTTTTTGCCATGGCATACAGAGCAAAAAAATGACTCTTGCCTGTCCAGCTCCCACCTCGGATCAAAGAAGTGCACCCTCCCCCCCCCCCCCCCCCCCGAAAACAATTTCTGCCTACGTCCCTGGTGGTCAGTAAACAACCCGTAAAACAAATGACCTACATTTGGCAAACGAGGTTTCATGGCTAGGAGACGTAATGAAAAATTCAGGAATAGCATCATAAGTAAAATATTTATTTAAATGAAGTACAGGGTCATCTCCTGTCTCATGGTCTCTGTTTAATGCTTCATATTTATATCCCGAGAGTGGCAGTACGTCACAGCTACTGGCACACCATGTTTCGCAGAAATCTAGCAGATCGAATTCTTGCCGTAAAGAAAAAAAATAGATGTTCAATTCATCTCCCTTATTTCTTAAACTACGTGCATTTAAATGAAACAATATGACAAAGTTTATTATCTCTAAACACAGTACTATGAAATATTCCACATTGATACAGCGTTAGCCGGCCATTGTTGAAAGAAAGAAACTGATTAAACGTGATGTCAACGTGTGGGACGTCACACCATTTTTTTCAAGGTCACTCTCGTCTCCAATGCGGATTTCTCTGTCGCCTTTCCCCCTATGTACGAAAATGTGCCCACTCTTCTGCCAGAGGAAGAGGTAGTTCTTTTGCTCCCCTTTTTATCGAGGGAGCCAAAGAAGCCGTTTATTCATGAGAGTCAAACTATCAAGAATTCTTAGATGAGGTTGTTTTTCTTTCAGGCATGAGCGATTTTTCATGCATTTTTCTTTCAAGAGCTGCGACGAGAGTCGTGTGAGAACAGCTGGTTTCTTTCCAACACGCAATAGCAACCGGTGCAAAGCTTCCAAATCTGATTCCTCAAATCCAGGAAGCTCAAGTTCATGCGCTAAATTCTTCGTTTTTGTTAGAAGGTTTCCATTTTCCTCTTGACGGAGACCGTGCACTTCAATGTTTAATCGACGGCTATACTGCTGCGTATCGTTGAGCTGAAGCTTCAGCTCGTTGCTGCCGGTGGTCGAGCCCACCTAATTGACCTCGACACGCTTCTTCGGTGCTGACATATTGCTGTTTTGCTGATGTCGTATAACTAAGAGCCTCTCATACGTCACAGAGAGAATCTTGATTTACTTTTCAATGGCAAACATCACTTTCATTGCTGCAGTGAGGAGGTCAATTTGATTCAACTAATTTAGCCTTCCAGCAATATTTAGGATCTGAGGGCTATCTGTCACAACAACACCTTTCTGCGCAATGCACAGGTTCAAACGTTGCAAAAGGTTTCGTTCTTACTGCACAGATATGTGGCAGTTACACCAACAGAGCACTTCCCAACATGGTAAGAGTATTTGCAAAGCGTACCGTTTAGAAACATCGAGGTGCCGGCTATCAGTTCATGGCATGAAAAGCCCCGAGGTTGGTTGGTGTCCGTCAATACAAGAACAGTAAAACAAAATTTGGGGAGGGGCGAAGCATGTAGGGAAGGGTGTTTCAGCTCCACTAACGTGAAACCTGTGGAGGGGAGAAGCATGCAGTGTGCGCCTGTGTTTCGCCCACAGGAAAATCCCAGCTAATGGGCAGTGAGAGACAGAAGAAAGATTAGACACAGAGACCCGCAGTCCGATTTTAGTTAACGTGCACGCTGCGAATGTTTATTCGTCGACTACGCACAAGAGAATTCTCCCACCGGCACTGCATTGGAGGTCAAGATCCAGTATCTATATACATGCGGTGTCCGGTGAACGGCTGTGCAGCGCCAGCATTCGTTCTTTTTTTTTTTTCCAATCAAGAAACCTGCTAGCAGACGCTGCCTGCGTCGGCGTTGTCTCTCGCAGAACAGGGCGTGCTGTCGTTCCTTGCGAGCTGGTAGTTCAGCGTTCATCGCAGAAAGAGCGTTTCTATAGTCAACGAGCGCCGTTCGCTCTCTCCCGCCATACAGCGAGCTCTGAGGCGGTGGTGCCCTCTTATGCGCTCAAGCAAATGGACCGTCACGACAGGATACGATGAGCACGCCGACACGCCGAGATCCTAAGGTGGTTCACCCCTAAATTCTCAGTACAGCGAACAGCTCAGCATAGCAGAAACTTAGGACACGGTTTCAAAAAAATACGGAACAAGACCATCCTGCAAAGGCAGTATGGTATAGTCAGTCAGTGTTGTCCCTGCGTCGCAACCACTGCCACTGCTGTGCGAGAATAGGTATGAAGTATTGTGTTATTTCCTTCTTGCATCATGGTGGCTCAAAAAGAGCAGAGATTAATCGACCGTGCTGACGATTTTTTGCATAGCAATACTAGAGTACTTATAGCGTGCGCGCGCGCGTGTCTGCGTGTCTGCGTGTATGTATGTATGTATGTATGTACGTACGTACGTACGTACGTACGTATGTATGTATGTATGTATGTATGTATGTATGTATGTATGTATGTATTGTCACGTGGTCGTGACGTCGACGAAGACAGCAGTCGGCGTTTGCAGGATGAAACTGTTTATTCGGCCGAACTTGTGGCCGGAAAATGAGAACTGGAACTACAGCAATATACGCTGTACAATGATAGCGGCGAACAGGGCGTCGTTCGTCGATCAACTGACAAGCAGTCAGGCGCGTCGGCTTTTATACAGGAGCTATCGAACTTTCCAGCGATATCGCTGGTGGCGGCGTAATCTCTAGACAAAGCTGGAACATTCGCGTGCGGGGCGCAATCTTAACAAACCGATCTACTACAATCGCGACGCTTCTAGAACACTACTTCGCCGACAGCGTCGAGCGTTGATAACCGTCCCTGCCGGTCAAACCCGAATACATGAAAACAAGACAAAAAGTGGGCGTGGCATTGCCCCCCTCTGAAAAAGCATCGTCCCGATGCTTGTGAAAGAACATAGAAGAGAAAAAAAAACAAGTGCATACACAAATAAATCACAATAACAAAGGAAAAAAAAATAGAGTCCCCAGGCTCGCTAACGCGCAAAATACGGCTTAAGGCGCACGACATGGACGACTTCAGGTCGCGCACGGCGCCGCTGAGAGTTCGTAATGCCGTCAGGGACAACCTCATAGTCGAGTGCGCCGAGGCGTCGAAGTACCCTGTACGGTCCGAAGTATCGTCGAAGAAGCTTCTCATTAAGTCCTCGTCGGCGTATTGGCGTCCATACCCATACACGGTCACCGGGTTGGTATTCCATGTGGCGTCGTCGAAGGTTGTAGCGGCGGCTGTCAGTCGTCTGCTGGTTCTTGATCCGTAGGCGGGCGAGCTGTCGTGCTTCTTCGGCGCGCTGTAGGTAGGTGGTCACGTCGATGTTTTCCTCGTCGGTCACGTTTGGTAGCATGGCGTCGAGCGTCGTTGCCGGGCTCCGTCCGTAGACCAACTTGTACGGCGTCATCTGCGTCGTTTCCTGTACGGCCGTGTTGTACGCGAAGGTCACGTACGGAAGGATGGCGTCCCACGTCTTGTGTTCGACGTCGACGTACATGGCCAGCATGTCGGCGATGGTCTTATTTAGACGCTCGGTGAGGCCGTTGGTCTGTGGGTGGTATGCGGTGGTGCGGCGGTGGCTTGTGTGGCTGTATTCCAGGATCGCCTGAGTTAGGTCAGCCGTAAACGCCGTACCTCTGTCGGTGATGAGAACCTCCGGGGCGCCGTGTCGAAGGACGATGCTCTCAACGAAGAACTTGGCTACCTCAGCGGCACTGCCTTTGGGCAGGGCTTTTGTTTCGGCGTAGCGGGTGAGGTAGTCGGTAGCCACGACGATCCATTTATTTCCGCAAGTCGACGTTGGGAACGGCCCCAGGAGGTCCGTCCCGATCTGCTGGAATGGTCGCCGAGGAGGCTCGATCGGCTGAAGGAAGCCTGCTGGTCTTGTGGGCGGTGTCTTCCGTCGCTGACAGTCTCGGCACGTCCTTACGTAGCGAGTGACGTCGGCTGCAAGGCGCGGCCAGTAGTACTTTTCCTGCACTCGTGCGAGCGTTCGGGAAAGTCCGAGGTGTCCAGCCGTCGGGTCGTCGTGCAGGGCATGCAGAATTTCTGGTCGCAGTCCCGAAGGTACAACGATAAGGTAGCTGGCTCGGGCCGGAGAGACGTTCTTCTTTACGAGGACGTTGGTTTTCAAGAAAAATGATGCCAATCCTCGCCTGAATACTTTTGCGACAGCGATGGTCCTGCCCTCCAGGTAATCCACTAGACCCTTCAGTTCCGGGTCGGCTCGCTGTCGTTCGGCGATGTCTTCGGCACTTATGGCTCCCAAGAAGCTGTCATCATCCTGGTCGTCGGGCGGTGGCGGGTCGACGGGGGCACGAGACAAGCAGTCGGCGTCGGAGTGTTTCCTTCCGGACTTGTACACGACAGTAATGTCAAATTCTTGAAGTCTTAAGCTCCACCGTGCGAGGCGACCTGAAGGGTCCTTCAAGTTAGCTAGCCAACACAAGGCGTGATGGTCGCTCACAACTTTGAAGGGCCTGCCGTAGAGGTAGGGGCGAAACTTTGACGTAGCCCAGATGATGGCGAGGCACTCCTTTTCTGTTGTGGAATAGTTGACCTCTGCTTTAGACAGCGACCGGCTAGCATAACTGATAACCCTTTCCAGTCCGCCCGTCCGCTGCACAAGGACGGCGCCGAGTCCTATGCTGCTTGCATCGGTGTGAATCTCTGTATCGGCGTATTCGTCGAAATGCGCAAGTATCGGAGGCGTCTGCAGGCGTCGTTTCAGTTCAAGAAATGCTTCGACTTGCGCTGTTTGCCACCTGAATTCGACGTCGGTCTTCGTGAGCTGCGTTAGTGGTTCGGCGATCCGTGAAAAGTCTTTGACAAAACGTCTGTAATAGGCGCACAAGCCGAGAAATCGGCGCACGGCCTTCTTGTCGGTGGGTAGCGGGAAAGCGGCGATGGCAGCTGTTTTCTGCGGGTCTGGGAGCACTCCAGTCTTGCTGATTACGTGACCCAAAAACAAGAGCTCCTCGTACGCGAAGCGGCACTTTTCTGGCTTCAGGGTGAGCCCGGAGGTCTTTATTGCTTGAAGTACGGATTGAAGTCGCTGGAGGTGTTCGTCGAAGTTCGAGGAATACACAACGACGTCGTCCAAGTAAACAAGGCAAGTCTGCCACTTCAAGCCAGCCAGCACGGTGTCCATGACGCGCTGGAACGTCGCAGGTGCCGAGCAAAGACCGAAAGGCATGACCTTGAACTCAAAGAGGCCGTTGGGTGTTATAAAAGCGGTCTTTTCTCGGTCTCTTTCGTCTACTTCGATCTGCCAATAGCCGGTCTTGAGGTCCATCGACGAAAAGTACGTCGCGTTGTGTAGTCGATCCAGGGTGTCGTCTATCCGTGGGAGGGGGTACACGTCCTTCTTCGTGATTTTGTTCAGGCGCCGATAATCAACGCAGAAGCGCAGTGTCCCATCCTTCTTCTTCACTAACACCACGGGTGACGCCCACGGACTCTTTGAAGGCTGGATGATGTCGTCGCGTAGCATTTCGTCGACTTGTTTCTTTATGGCCTCACGTTCTCGCGTCGAAACTCTGTAGGGGCTCTGTCGGAGTGGTCGAGAATTTTGTTCTGTTATAATGCGGTGCTTAGCAAGGGGCGTTTGTCGGACCCGCGATGACGACGAGAAACAGTCCTTGTATTGCAGGAGCAGGGTTTTCAGCTGGTCTTGCTTGACCTTCGGAAGGCTCCGGTTGACGTCGAAATCTGGTTCGGGACCTCGATTCGTTGAAGCAGGTTCGGCAGCATCGAAGAGGGCGAAAGCACTGCTGGCGGCCACACATTCGTCGATGTAGGCGACCGTCGTACCAATGTTGAGGTGCCTATATTCGTGGCTGAAATTTGTCGCACTACCTTTGCTTTACCGTCACGCAGTTTGGCTATACCTCTTGCGACGCAAATTTGACGGTTCAAGAGTAGTTGCTGATCGCCCTCGATGACGCCTTCAAGGTTCGCAGGTTTTTCGGTGCCGACGGAAATAATGACGCTGGAGCGCGGTGGAACGGTCACCTGCTCTTCTATCAAGTTCAATGCATGGTTCCCTGGCGTCGCGTGGGGCGGGAGCGCTTTGTCTGAGGTTAGCGTTATCGACTCAGACTTCAGGTCGATGACGGCGCCGTGGTCACTTAGGAAGTCCATTCCAAGTATCACATCCCTAGAGCAATTTTGTAGGATTACAAAGCTCGCAGGATAAGTCCGGTTATTGATGGTGACTCTCGCCGTGCAGACACCAATCGGCGTTATCAGGTGGCCTCCAGCTGTCCGGATTTCGGGTCCACTCCAAGCGGTCTTTACTTTCTTCAGCTTGGTGGCGAACGGTCCACTGAAGACAGAATAGTCGGCTCCGGTGTCAACGAGAGCTGTGACACTGTGGCCGTCGATAAGAACGTCGAGGTCGCTAGTTCGTCGTCTCGCGTTGCAGTTAGGTCGTGGCGTGGGGTCACGGCTGCGTCGGTGTGTTCCGCTGCTTCCATTTTGCGCCGTCGGGTCTTCTTCAGTCCGCGAGATTTCGTCGTCAGGGGTCTGTCTGGTTCGCGTCGTGTTCTGAAGGTTTCGTCGCGGCGTCGTCGTCGGCGGCGGAGGATCTTCGGTAGTTCGTCGTACAGCAACCGCACCTCCATCGGTTGCTGCCCTTAGTTTTCCGGATACGGGCTAGGCGACCGGCCCCGGTTTGGGCCAGTGTACGGTCGGCGGTGCGGTGACATGTAGCGGCCGGGCGACGGCGAGCGGGAAGGTCGTCGTTCTTGCCACTGTGTTCCGGTGAGGTAGTCGTCAATGTCGCGCGGTCGTTCGCCTTGCTGCGGGCGCGGCGCGTTGATGGCGAATCCGCGTAGTCCCATCTGTCGGTACTGGCAGCGGCGGTATGTGTGGCCGGCCTCTCCGCAGTGGTAGCAGTGCGGGCGGTTGTCGGGGGTACGCCAGACATCGGTCTTCCTCGGGGTGTTGCGCTGGCCGACAGGTGGTCGGTAGGGCGTCGGTGGCGGCGGCGGCGTCCGGCGACGGTACTGCGGCGGTGTGGCGTCTTGGCGCGGGCGTGGAGGAGGAGCATGACGGCGAGCTGCAGCAGCATAGCTCATAGCTTGCGGCTGCGGCTCTGCTAGCTGAGGCGCGCCGAGTGAATGCTGGATCTCCTGGCGCACGACGTCGGCGATGGACTCTACTTGAGGTTGCGACGAAGGTAGAATTTTTCGCAACTCTTCTTGCACGATTGCTCGAATCGTCTCACGCAGGTCGGCGGGTCCTAGGGCTTGAACGTCGGCGTAGCTTGTAGCCGAGAAGCTGCGGTTGTATTGCCGCGTTCGCATCTCAAGCGTTTTCTCGATCGTGGAAGCCTCCGATGCAAATTCAGTGACCGTCTTCGGCAAGTTCCTTATCAATCCAGCGAAGAGTTCCTGTTTGACACCCCGCATGAGGAACCTCACTTTCTTCCCTTCGGGCATACTTGGGTCGGCGTGTCGAAACAGGCGATTCATCTCTTCCGTGTAGATGGCAATATTTTCGTTGGGCAGCTGCACACGGGTCTCCAGCATAGCCGCGGCCCGTTCCTTGCGGACCACGCTCGTGAACGTGCTTAGGAACGTCGTCCGAAAGAGATCCCATGTTTGTAGGGCGGATTCTCGGTTCTCGAACCACGTCCTCGCGGCGTCTTCTAGGTAGAAGTACACGTGGCGCAGCTTGTCCTCGCAGTTCCAGTTAATAAATGTTGAGACCCTTTCGAAGGTCTCGAGCCAGGTCTCGGGGTCTTCACATGGCGAACCTCGGAACGTCGGCGGCTCCCTGGGTGGCTGCATCACGACCGTTGTAGGTTGCAGGGGGTCTGTCATCGTCTCGGCGGTCGATGTGACGGTCTTCGGCTGCCTGGCGTTTTCGGGAAGGAGTCCGTACTCTGGTTGTAGTCCCTTCTGCCGGCGACTGGTTCGAGGATCCGGGTTGTCCTTAGAGTCGCCTTCTTCGCGGCTTGGGCTTGGGTCAGCGCTCCGCGGTGGCGTCCGGATCATGAAGCAGCACCTCCACCAGATGTCACGTGGTCGTGACGTCGACGAAGACAGCAGTCGGCGTTTGCAGGATGAAACTGTTTATTTGGCCGAACTTGTGGCCGGAAAAAACTGGAACTACAGCAATATACGTTGTACAATGATAGCGGCGAACAGGGCGTCGTTCGTCGATCAACTGACAACCAGTCAGGCGCGTCGGCTTTTATACAGGAGCTATCGAACTTTCCAGCGATATCGCTGGTGGTGGCGTAATCTCTAGACAAAGCTGGAACATTCGCGTGCGGGGCGCAATCTTAACAAACCGATCTACTACAATCGCGACGCTTCTAGAACACTACTTCGCCGACAGCGTCGAGCGTTGATAACCGTCCCTGCCGGTCAAACCCGAATACATCAAAACAAGACAAAAAGTGGGCGTGGCAGTATGTATGTATGTATGTATGTATGTGTGTATGTACGTATGTATGTACGTGTGTATGTACGTATGTATGTACGTGTGTATGTACGTATGTATGTACGTATGTATGTACGTACGTACGTACGTATGTATGTATGTGTGTACGTATGTGTGTATGTATGTATGTATGTATGTACGTATGTATGTATGTACGTACGTATGTATGTATGTATGTACGTATGCATGTATGTGTGTACGTATGTGTGTATGTATGTATGTATGTATGTATGTACGTATGTATGTACGTATGTATGTATGTATGTATGCATGCATGTATGTATGTATGTATGTACGTATGTATGTATGTATGTATGTATGTATGTATGTATGTATGTACGTATGTACGTATGTATGTATGTATGTACGTACGTATGTACGTATGTATGTATGTATGTATGTATGTATGTATGTATGTATGTATGTATGTATGTACGTACGTACGTATGTATGTATGTATGTACGTATGTATGTCCGTATGTATGTACGTATGTATGTATGTATGTACGTACGTATGTATGTATGTATGTACGTACGTACGTACGTACGTACGTACGTATGTATGTATGTATGTATGTATGTATGTATGTATGTATGTATGTATGTATGTATGTATGTTTCTACTGAGGCGGATGCCGCCCGACTGGAGGTATGGTAACACATTGATTTACACGAGTTCTTTCATTGTCATTCAAAATAGCAGCGTGACTAAGCAAGACACGAAGGAACACGCAACTACACAACAAGCGCTACAAATTCAGAGCGCTTGTCATGTGCAATGCTTGTGATGTGGTTGCGTGTTTCCTCGTACATTTTTTTCAGTCGGGCTGTGCTTTTGAACTTATGGCTTTTGTGAGTCCTAACAATTTTCAAGCAAGTTATTTACAGAACGCCGACAACCTATACGCAGGAAACACACGTCATCCTAAAATGTCCGCCAAAAACGGTACTGAATATGACATAGGATTGAATGATTGCCCCATTTTCTCTGTACAATGCGTTAGTATGCTTTCTCTCACACCAGGTGCCCTGCTTGAATATGTGTTGTCTGTCTGGTTTTAGTGAACAATAGCCTTGTATCTGCAAAATATTTCCTTTCTTTGTGGTTTTGTTATTTTTTGTGCAAACAAACAACCACAATTTCACCGCGAGGGCGCGGCAATGAATGCGATAGCAACAAATTGCAATGTTATACGAAGTGAGGCTGGCAACTGGCTCTTTTAGATACGCTATCGCGTAACAATACAAAGCGCTGGTGTAACAGAATACGGCCGCTTCAAGGAGAGAAGCGGTTTTCGTCCATTCTCTTCGCGTTCAAAGCACAGCACGTAGAAATGTATACGAGTGTTTGCTGATGCCTGCCGAGATAGAGCGCGCGCCAGCGTTCGCGACACAGTGGCTGCTCGAGTTCACAGTGGCTGCTCGAGCAACACAACCCCACCCTGACTCCACCTCCGGCATCTTTTCATGCTCCTTCAAGAAGGGCGGAACGTTTCCCCTCCGCTTGAGCAGCAGTCGACGGCACACCTCGCACGCGGTCTCATTATCGCATGTGCCTTCCATGTGACGGAGAAGGGCCGGTCATTTCATCTCTTCTTCATCTACTACATCGCACCCGCTCGCGCGCTTTTACCCATGGGTAAACCAAACGATGAGCGGAGGGTCGTTGTCGATTTGGACATTATACGGAACATGACGGCGACGGCAAAACCCCGTCGAGAGTGTCCATATAGCTTGCTATCGCAATAAAAAAACTTGGGTATCGCCAATTTGTGGATTCCAGCGAATATAAGAGCACCCTGATAAAACATCCCATCGTGTTTGTAGTATTTTCAATTATAAATAAAGAGAGAAGGTATGATACTCATTACGACGAACTTCGAGCTGACATGTTCAGTTAAGAATTTTTCGGTAAGCGTATATGCTTTGTACATAAAGGAGTACAGAACACTTATCGGGGCGCTGTGGTCCGAGCAACGCGGTTCGCTGTTCCTTTAGAATAAGCATCGCCAAACAGTTATAGCCTGAAGAAGTTGCGCACATAACACTTTACAGCCCGGTACCTGTAAATGGGCAAATGAGCGGTCTTCTGAAACGCATTACTGTGGATATCGGAGCACGTGCACGTTGAGTCAATTCATTAATAAAGGTGGTTTCACACGATGGGAGGGCTTACATATTCATTTAGGAGGCGACCTTGCAAACCGCGAAATGCAAAGAAGCGTAGCGGGCCTTGTGTGATGTGGGACGGGGCTGCTCTACTATGTCATGCTTATCCCCTGAATCCACTTCAAGGTGGGAGGTGAAATTTACTATGGAAGTACTGAACGACAACCACATCGGACTGTTCTTGTTTCTCGCATTTCGTGTCGGTATTGCTTATTATACATGTAAGAAACACAGTTTTGTTGTAATATGTGGCCGATATTGATGTATTTCTCAGAAATAGGACTAACTCGACGTATTCTGCATGCGTGCTATATAATCTATCATAGCGGCCATCAATTAAAAGTAAATGGTTTATTTTGGTCTCTACTAACAAATAAAGGTATGTGGCACTTGGCAGATTGTGAGCCCGCAACAGTTACTGCGCTGCCCAAGTAGGGGCGATATTTGGCCCTGTTTGGTCTCTATTGGCTCTGAAAACTGTAGTGCAAGAAATAGGACCTTGCCGAAGAATATCCTGTTCTGAGAGGAGTGATGAAGAGATAGAAAAAAATAATAACATGAGTTTCCTTAATTGATGGACCATTAGTACTATATTTAAAATGGTTATGTATACTACATTAAAGATGCTGGACTGTAAACAAAAACGATGACTCGCATGAGAGTCGTTATGGTGTAGTTTGATGAATTTACAAATTATTTTATTTCCTAGTTCTCTGCTTTATTAAAGCTTGCCAAAGTCTGCGCCTGTACCGTTCATGTTGCCAAGTTTCTGTTATGTTCATAGCGTGTATCCCGTTGCGAATGCGCAGTGAACCTTAATTTGATTTGGCGACGCACCGCGGAGATATGCTCCTCCTGTGGTGAGGTGTCGCAGTTGACAATAGGGCGTGATCGAGCTGTCGTTACTCGTTACTTGCAGGGTATGGATATCAAGACTACTCAATTGAAAAGCCGTCCTCATGCTCTGTTGAGTGCTGAATGCGTATTTCTTGTTTCTGTCGTAGCCCTAGTCGGTTCACTATGCGTGGGCGCGACGTTCGCCATGTCTCCAGTGGCGAGCCTGCTGGCTGACAAGTTCGGAGCTCGGATAACCGTGGTCTGTGGTGGCCTCATTGGATCCACAGGGCTCCTACTAAGTTCGTGGGCATTCAAGGCAAGTATGTGATTTGTACAGTCGAGCACGATATGAAGGTTATCGCGCGAGCGTCGACCGGCCTAGCGTCCCAGGGGCCTAACGGCACGTTTCGGAACAGTGAAAATCAAGATTGCGCATTCTTCTCGCCCTCGTTAGCTGTTCTATGTTACAACAATCACCCCTACGACGAGCTCTACTCCCTTTCTCTCTGTTTTAAGCTTTCCATTCGTTGCGATCGAGTGTATTCTTTTGGGCTCTTATCTTCCAGGACGATAACAACATTGTCGCGGACAGTTTTTTTTCTTCGGAGATCCGAGCACTGATAAAGGCCACATGTGTGGCATACGGCCCCCGGGTGCGTAGCCTTGAAGCACTGAAAGGTCGTCTCACTGAATGGGCCGTAAAACGGGGGGACAATGCCACACGTGTCGGTGGTTGTTTGTGTGTGTGCGTGTGTTTGTGGTGCGAGGAGGAGAGCCCAGCGGAGTCGGCACGGAGCATCAGTCGCCAGCGAGCCACTTGAGCTGTGTGGACGTTTCTTTCTTGGTGTAGCAAATAAATCAGTTCGTTTTGTTTTTAAACACCGGCTCTGTACGTTTCACCTTTAGATGTCTCACGACTTGATCTAACGATTCGTAGAGACACTACACTCTTGGTGCCGAAACCCGGGACTTTCTCGCCGTGGACTTTGTGTTGTTTATTCAACCGTCAACGACTCCACGCCTTGAACGCCTCGGCAACGACGGACGTGAACCTACTCCGGTGAGCGAACTGTTTAACGAATTTGCTTAACGATGGAACGTCTCGTAAAGAAGAGAAAGGTCATACGAGCTCAAATTACGCGACTCATCAACGACTACGAGAATCGGCCACAGCCACTCGATGAAAATGAAGCGGCTATCCTGCACGCCAGACTTGCCAGTTGGCATAACGAAGTGAACACTGTCAACGACGAAATCGAGCCGCTGGTGACAGATGAAGACGCGGAGAACGAGTTCCAACAGACTTGCGAATATCAAGACCGCATCGTAGCTTGCCTCGCTCGCCTGCAGCGGCAAATGACTGTTACGAGTCGCCCAACGAACGCCGAATCAGCGGGCAATGGCAGCGCTTCACAGACGACGGCGGAACTCAGGACAAGGGTGATGCTCCCGAAATTTGAGCTTGTGAAGTTCAGCGGGCGGCGCTCGGACTGGCAACCATTTTGGGAAGTGTTTGAGCAGGTGGTTGACAAGAACGAAGAACTGTCACTTATTGACAAATTCCACTACCTGAGGTCGTCAGTCACGGGTGATGCTGCTGCTGCTCTTGCGGGACTACCACCTACGTCTCGATGCTATCGCGACGCCGTAGAGCTTCTGAAAGGGCGTTTCGGGAACAACGAGCTCCTGATGCAAGAGCACATGAGGAGTCTGCTAGACATCAAACCGGTGCGCTCTTCGGATGACGTACGAAGCCTTCGCCGCCTCTACGACACTCTGGCAGCACACATCTGCGGACTTGAGTCGCTGGGAAGGAAACTCCACACCTACGGTGCAATGCTGCTACCTGTGGTTCAGAGGGCCATGCCTCGGGACATTCTTCTCGACTTTGGAAGGAAGTGCGCCACGGACGCCAACTCTACTTTCGACGATCAGCGGAGTTCATCCACAGAGGGACCGGAGCCAACAACACCGGAGGGAGACAGAGGTACAGTGAACACTTTCAACAAACTCCTGTCTTTCCTAAAAGTAGAAGTCGAGAGCCGAGAAAATCTTGCTGCACTTCAGAGTTTGGACTTAAAGCAGCCCTCGAGGGAGATTCCCAGTCAGAAGCAAAAATCGAACTCAAGAATGCATGGCACAACTGCCCAATCGTCGGCAATGTTGCATCAGAACGTGACACCGCAGGACTGCTTCTTTTGTGCAAAGAGCGAGCATGCAACGACAAACTGCGATGCCGCAAAAGCACTTGAAGAGAAAAGACAGCTTCTGCGATCGTCCGGGCGATGTTTCAAGTGCACGAGGCGAGGGCACTTATCGAGTGCATGCCGTGTGAATGTGCGATGCGCGAAATGCCAGCGGAAGCATGCAACGACCATATGTGACCCATCGTACCCGACCAGACCACCAGATGCTAACCATGCCGTCACTAACACGCAAATCAGTCTCGAAGCTGTCACCAAAGATGGGACTGTTCCTAAACAAACAGTTTTGCTGCAAACAGCAACGGTTCAGTGTAGCGGAAAGTCGTCAAATGCTCGCGTGCGAGTTATGTTTGATGGGGGTAGCCAGCGCTCCTATATCACCTCACTTACCGCACAGAAGCTTGGATGTGAGCTTGTAGGACAAGAGAGACTGAGTGTTGGCTTCTTTGGAGGACACCAAGAAGAACGGCCATTTTGAAGAGTAAAGGTGTTCCTGGAAGCGAAAAGGGGTGAGAAGCGGGAACTTGAAGTGCTTGAGACGGATGTGATATGCGACCAAACGATTCCCGAACCACCAAAACAAACATGGGAGAAATTGGAAGCTTTGGGATACGCATGTGCTGATTTCAGCAACCGCGACGGTCCGAAGGACATTGGCTTGCTGATTGGAGCCGATTACCTATGGGAGCTGACCACTGGCCGAACGGTCAAATTAGGGAAACGGCTCAGAGCAGTGGAAACAGCAGCGGGATGGACGGTGCAGGGTCCCGTTGAGGGAAGCAAGAACGACAGTCACTGCACCCAAACCGTGATGCTCCGCACTTCGGTTATCGAGGGGACAGGCGATATGCTCAGCAAGTTTTGGACGCTAGAGTCGATTGGCGTTCTTGAAGGGAAGGAAACAAGAAGTCCTACGCTGGATTTCTTTGAAGGCACGGTCGCCACGGTCGACGGACGCTACGAAGTCTCGCTGCCCTGGAAAAACGAAATAGCTCTTGGGGACAACAGGGCAGTCGCCATGAAAAGACTTAATCAGCTGACTAACCGTCTCAAGAAGTCCCCCGACTTGCTCGAGGAATATGACCAAGCAATTAGGCGGTACCATGCGATGGATATGGCGGAACGGGTTGAAAGCGATGCTAACGACAACCACGTCCTCTATTACATGCCGCACCAGGCCGTCGTTCGAGAATCCAGAAAACTCCGGGTTGTATTCGACGCTTCGTCAAGCATAAAGAATTCGAAGAGTCTCAACGAAAACCTCGAGACTGGACCAAATATGACGGCAGATCTCGTCGGCCTGTTGCTAAACTTCCGGAGCTATCGTGTCGCCCTGGTCGCAGATATTGAGCAGGCCTTCCTACAAATCGGAGTAAGACCAGAAGATAGGGACGCTTTGAGATTCATGTGGTACCGAGATACCCCTCGGCCTGGAGAAACGTTGCCTGTCATTGAGACATGGCGCATGAAGCGCGTCCCATTTGGAACCACGGCCAGTCCGTTCTTACTTTCGGCTACGCTGCAACATCATTTAAAGGCATGCGAAGTTCAGTTCCCGTCAACCGCAAGTCGTCTGAAGCGAAGCCTCTATGTGGATGATCTTTTGACTGGAGCAAACAGCGAAAAAGAGGCTCTGAGGTTGTACACGGAGGCCAACGCTATATTCAGCGCCGCCTCAATGAAGCTCCACAAGCGGTCTTCCAACAGCGAGCGCCTACGGCTGCGGTTTGAGGGAGATGGCGTTGCACCCAAACATCTGGGATTCTTACCCGGCGTGCTGAAAGTTTTGGGCCTGGCCTGGGATCCCATAACAGATGAGCTGACTTTCGTCCCTTGTGTTAGCGACAATGCCTCAGAAAGGGCCACCAAGCGCTCCATGCTCCAAACAACAGCTAGGATCTACGACCCGCTGGGATGGTTGTCTCCCTTTCTCGTGCGAGCTAAGATCTTGTTCCAGGAGCTATGGCTGAGAAATATTGAGTGGGACGACATCCTGCCGAAAGACATCGAAGGGGAGTGGAGCGCATGGAGAGACGAGCTGCAGCACATTCCTGACATACACGTACCACGTTATTACGGAGCAAACGTAAGCGGCCAGCAGATGACATGTTTGCACATATTTGCCGACGCCAGCCCAGTAGCCTACGGCGCAGTGGCCTACCTGGTTATCGAGACAAGCGAGGGAGTCACCTCAACAATTGTTATGAGCAAGTCCAGAGTTGCACCTCTCAAGAAATTGACCCTCGCAAGACTGGAGCTCATGGCATGCCTACTTGCATCTCGATTATGTCAGTACTTGTTGACGACGCTTGAAGAACGTCCTGAGCGAGTTGTTTTGTGGACAGACTCGGCAATCGCTCTCTGCTGGATACGTGGGAACGGTCATAAATGGCAGGAGTTTGTGCGCAACCGCGTCCTCGAAATTCAAGCCAGCACCAGTGACTACACCTGGAGACACTGTCCTGGCAAGCAAAACCCGGCGGATCTCCTTACTCGCGGCCTGCCTGCCTCTCGTTTGGCAACGTGTGAGCTGTGGTGGACAGGACCGTTATGGGTGCTTTCGCCGGAAAGTGAGTGGCCTCAAGGTTTTCCGGAGACCACGTTTACCAACACCGAATTAGAACAGAAGATGGAGACTGAGGTGTTACCGGCAACAGTATCTTCAACTCCTCCCAATGATCTTGTGGACGTCAAGCGATTCAGCTGTTTCACCAGGCTGATCCGTGTCACTGCTTGGGTGCTGCGCTTTGTTGCAATGGTGAGAAAAAAAGACTTTGAATGCGGAGCCCTCTCGACAACTGAATTGAATCGAGCTGAGTTGTTTTGGATCCGTCACGAACAGAAAAAGGGGCTGCTAAAGGAGTTCAAGAGTATTCAAGAAGAACGGCAGCTTCCATCAGATTCCCCACTGAGAAACACATCACTCATGATTGACGAAATGGGAGTACTGAGAATCAGCGGAAGACTGCAACATAGCAACATGAGCTATGAGGCCAAACACCCAAGCGTGCTACCCAAGGAAAGCAGCGTAGCAAAGCTCCTAATTAGACATTGTCATCACCAGGTGCTTCATGGAGGAATTCGCGACACTCTGACGCAACTTAGAGAGAAGTACTGGGTGGTTGGAGCTCGACAGCTCGTCAGGAAGTCCCTGAGAGAATGCGTAACGTGTCAGCGCTTTCATGCACTACCTGCCAACGAGGTACTCGCTCCTCTGCCGAGAGACCGAATAACGGAGGCTCAGCCCTTTGAGGTAACTGGTCTAGATTTTGCCGGACCTCTTCTCATTAAGGGGGCATCTGCTGCGAAATGCTACATCGCCTTGTTCACTTGCGGAGTAACCCGAGCGGTTCATTTAGAGCTAGTAAACGACATGTCAACAACCTCTTTTCTTCTTGCCTTCAGGAGATTCATAGCAAGACGTGGCATTCCGAGCACAATTTACAGCGACAATGCACCAACCTTTAAGAAGGCCAACAAGGATTTGGCCTCTCTTTGGTCGGCAGTCCGAAGCGAGGAGGTGCGCGACTACATCGCGAATTCCCGTGTTAAATGGAAGTTCATTGTTGAGAGTACACCATGGTGGGGCGGGTTTTACGAGCGCCTCGTAGGACTTACGAAGCAAGCATTGAAGAAGACACTTGGAACTAGCTTCGTTGGTTTTGTGGAAATGGCGACATTGTTGACAGAGGTTGAGGCTGTCATGAATTCTCGCCCCCTTACTCATGTTCACGCAGAGCCCAATGAGCCCGAACCACTCTGTCCAGCATCGTTTCTCACGGGAAGGCGATTGACTGCACTGCCTGCATTGCTGCCACGAGAAATCGGCGTCTTATCCTGTATGAACCTGAAACAAATGATTTCGAGAAGAGACAGGTTCCTGGCGGGTTTCTGGCGCCGATGGACAACAGAGTACTTGCACGAGCTACAGGCGACCCGCACGAAGCGGAACCAACGCTTTAAACAGATAAACATCGGCGACGTGGTGCTCCTGAGAGGGACCGCCCAGCCAAGACAGCGGTGGAAAATGGGCACAATAGAAAGGGGACTCACTGGCAGAGACGGCAGAGTGCGGGCCTTTGAAGTGCGTATGCCCGGCGGATCGACTCTTCGTAGGCCGATTCAGCTGCTGTACCCGCTTGAACTAACGACTTAAAGAAGGAAATGACATTGTCATTGCGGCGGGGAGTGTGTCGCGGACAGTTTTTTTTCTTCGGAGATCCGAGCACTGATAAAGGCCACATGTGTGGCATACGGCCCCCGGGTGCGTGGCCTTGAAGCACTGAAAGGTCGTCTCACTGAATGGGCCGTAAAACGGGGGGACAATGCCACACGTGTCGGTGGTTGTTTGTGTGTGTGCGTGTGTTTGTGGTGCGAGGAGGAGAGCCCAGCGGAGTCGGCACGGAGCATCAGTCGCCAGCGAGCCACTTGAGCTGTGTGGACGTTTCTTTCTTGGTGTAGCAAATAAATCAGTTCGTTTTGTTTTTAAACACCGGCTCTGTACGTTTCACCTTTAGATGTCTCACGACTTGATCTAACGATTCGTAGAGACACTACAAACATTGCTGGGAAAGATCTGGTAAAGTTGGTCCTTCGCATTGCTTCGTTTAAAAAGCTTGCTAAGTTGAACAAAATATATCACGTTGTCATAAAAAGAAAAAACAGAAATGAAAATGCGCCTTACTCGTACGGGAGTGATCTAAGCTAAAGTACATAATATAGCGGAACAAAAACAAGGACAGAGAAAGAAGCACACAGGACGACCGCTTCTTTCTCTGTCCTTGTTTTTGTTCCGCTATATTATGTATTTAAGTCAAGACCAACTAGCCCAAATTTCAGCTTTAAGCTAAAGTAACAGCAAAAAGAATGAGTGATGCTTGCCTGATACCTCCCTCTCCTCGAAAGAGGATTCTGGGCCGTGGCGCTGTTGTAGTTCTCGGTCGGCGCTCGCGCGATAACCTGCAAATCGCGCTCGACTGTACGGCTTGGTGCACCGTACAGTGCAGCGCACGCGTAAAACTGATGTTGGGGTGGGATCAGCTTGCATTGCTTGCAAAGTACTTTTTCGCCCACTTTCACTTCGTGCTGTCTTCAAACTTCCACACTTCAATTAAAAACTGAAAGTTACTTCCTCCTCGCGTTCTTTAGCAGAGAAAGTAGAAATATATCCTAATTAAACATCTTCTGTAAGGACGAATAGTTGTTATTAATAGTTAGGACAGCTTTGTTACCGAGTGTTATTACGGGCTTGTTGGTACATACTGACCTACCTGTAAACAGCGCTACAAAGGGACAAAGAAAGAAGGGCGCTTGGTCCTGTCCCTTCCTTCTTTGTCCCGTTGTAGTGCTGTTTACCCGTAGGACAACTTTGTTATGCGGCGAAATTGATGAACTCGAAAAAAACTGAGTGCCACCACCTATTGTAGATTATTGCGCATATTTTGCGTGCTACTAATGCATTGTTGGCAGAGTGCCAGATGTCCAGCTCAAGTAGAGATTACGTCGGCGTTTCCGTTTTGGCGATGGAAATTCAAATCAAGGTGCGATGCGAGTATTCTTGGCTTTATAATTCACATAATGTTTCATATTTCACTTTAGTTGTAGGCTCTGAGCTTACGACGACGTGTTTTGGGTGTTCAAAATTCCAAGTCTTCGAATTGTATACAAGTAATCTTGGAAAGCGACATACATAATTGGAATGAACTGAGGAATATTTTCTCTTCAATGTGGAAACGTGAAGTATGTGTAGAGATTAGTGATGGTTGATTGCATTATTTAAATGATGCAAGTGAATATTCAAGCAAATAGGCCTCAAGCTAACTGAGGAAATGTAGCACTGTAGTACCACCGACAGTTTCAAATTGATAAAAATATTTAAATGCATATAGTCCTACCGTAGAAGACATTGAAATATATGGGCTGTCTAAAAGTGAGGCATGGTTAATGAGCACATTGAAATTACAAAAGCAGAAGTTGTCTGGCCCATTCGTTCCCTAGGGAGATAAAAAAACACAGATGCGGACGCTATTGGAAGCTGATGGTGATCTTGTCGAAGTTGGCAGCGAAGTTCGCCTTCTGGCGGCACGCTAATGCGAAATTTCGCGTCTTTTTCGCAGGTTCTTCCCTAATCAAGAAATCTGAAAATTTCTTACGGTCAGAGGCACCCTGGGAGGTGCCTAACAGCATACGCTGTGTAAAGCTACTCCACACATTGCAATAAAATGGCAGCATATTGAGCCAACAAGACCTGTGGATAGCGTGTGTTTCGGAGATAGTGTTTCAGAACGTCCGCAGATATTACCTGGTCTGCGCGAAGGAAAAATGCGTGAACGTAGAGGGTCGGTGGAGCCAAATTTTCGACAAGCGGTCTTGCCTTCTTGAAGGCTGCAACCTTCTTTTAGTCTTGAAGAAGGCAGGACCGCTTGTGGCCACGTTGGCTCCAGCGATACTCTACGTTCACGCATTTTTCATGTTTTCAAGCTTGCATCTTTCCCCTGGACTACTGCCTTTCCTGGATTGCGTAAGAAACGTGATACGCAGGAATGAATGATAGGTGTTGATAACAGTAAATTATGAAAGCAGAAGCCTGAATGAATAGATATAAGAGATAGTTGGGATATTGCACTATAAGCACATATGGAGTAAAACATGATTGTGATGAACGGGTTAAAGGGGTGGTGCCACCAAATTTGTGGCTTGCGCGTTCTTTGCTGTAAGCGTTTCCTATAGCTCCAGGAAGCATGATGCACGCACCAAGGTTCATATATTCTCGCTAAATAATTTGATATCGCCTTTTGATGTGGACATCTTTCGGTTTCGGTTTCTGGGCGCCGAGGTTGGGCAGTGACGTAGAAGTGTAGGAGGCGTGGTCACGTGACCACACAAGGCTGTGACGCACTTAGCCAGGAAGTTATCGAAACTCGGCGAGTGATGTAGCAACCGATGCTTTGCCGGTACTGTAGTGAACTAAAATATATTCTAGTTCACTACAGCCGGTACGTGCGTTGCGGAAGTGGCGGAGGTCCGGAGGACACTCACGTTAATACAGCAGATTTGGTGTGACGTCACTACAACTTTCGTTGCCCATCCTACAGATCTACGTCAGTGTTGGCGCGCTAGCGATGGGTTTCGATCGGGAGAATGGGCATTTAGGTACACTTTGGAAGTGAATTAAAATATATTCTAAACGTTTGCTGTGCCCGACCCTTCGTGTGGAATGTCCTTGCATACAGAGGAAACCCACAACAGGCTTGTTATAGCCTCGAAATTTGATGGCACCACCCCTTTAAGTGACAACTGCTCTGCCACGTCGTTTCGAAAGGGATGCTAATAGAGGTCATCATTTCCGTGTATACCGATAATTAGCAATGAGGCCAGATGAAGGTCCCTTAAGAGCGCGGTGCGCACGCAACTGGACTATAGTGTATCCGTTGACAGCAAAAATGGTACATCGCTTCATTTGCGAATAAGCTGCAGCGCTTCTAACCCTTATGGAATTAGAACTATTCTTTAGAATAGCCATCTTCAGATATGCGACAATAACGGTCCCGGCTCCTCATTATCATTCCCGTTTTTTAGATGAGTACAAGCAGACTTTCAACTCCACACAATGAACTGTGACCGACGGGCGCCACTTTTTGTGGCATTCTGTATATCTTACTCCACGTAGTAGTGAGAAAGTGTGGAATTGGGAACGTCGAGGTGCCAAGCATTCAACATGCGGACTTGTCTTTGGTAGGGTGGTAAGTGCTTTCCGTAGCAGCGTTTTATGTCCGCATCACTTAATAGCCCCCATCTTCATTTATGTAGGAGGGAAACAGTAAGCTGGTACGCGAAGAAAAAAAATAAAAGCAAGAAGGTAATGAGAGGAGACTGAACAACGCTTGCGACAAAGGTTGTTCGTAGTTGTGCAGTACACCCTGAATAAACGGAGAACGCTCTTCGTGGCTTCTTTCGTAAAGGAGACGGAAACTATAAATGATGAGAATGAGCACGTGGGCCGCATTAGTTAATGTAGTGTCCAATTCACAGCTAGTCGCGATGACATCCCTATCGATCACTGTAGAAAAAGTTCAATTCGTAGGACCTAACTTGATTGAGAGTGACGCTGTTCGCCGTTTAACAGATGAGTGCGATCATTTCGTTAACTTGAGAAGGTTAGTGAATCTGAGGCACATATTCTGGGACATTTCTGAAAGCTATAAGGTAAAATATTTTGTTTCCAGCAGAGGCGAATTTAGCGTACCATGAATTATTTATATTTTGCGATTTTTAAAATTGAAAACTTGTTTGATATCTGTCTCCGCCATTGCAGTTGTTATTGATCCCAAAAAACACTGATAACTCATCCCCTCCTTGCATTTGTTTCCAGAAGACCGCAGAAAGAGATAAAGAGCTCTCCCTATAAAGGCCCAACTTGATTTGGCATCTCGCCGTGTTGAAAGCTTGCATCCTACATAAGCCCATGATCACCGGAATCTATTTTCGTTAACGCATATTTTCGTGACAGGTTGACTAGCACTATGGGCGAAGCGTTACAAAAAATCTGACGCTCATGAAAGAAAAGTTATTCAAACGCACGTTCTTTTTAACCTAAACTGCTACTAAGACGAGACAGTGCCTGCTCTGGGAAGCTGTTGGTCTACATCGGCCAACGTACGTGTCTACAAAACGTTTGCACAGTTATTATACACCAACATACCTAGCTTGCATCCCTTGCGAAAAACGCGCATTAGAAACAGGAGGTGTTTCAAAGCTTAAGCTTATTCAGCAGCGCAGTTATCGTATTTTACGTTGTCCGCTGCTTCAGTCTTAAATTATTATACTTTTGTAAATGCTACAGCCAGGCGCAGACCGCACAACGCTGTGTCGTCTGCCCGGGAAAAACCAGATAGCAGCTACAGTCGAAGCTAAACCTCCGTACAGCTCTACATCTCCTAAGCTGAAAGGCCTTAACCGTCGACAAGTTCTTGGGATCATGCGACGGTGCATCGCATTGCGAAAAGCAACTAAAAGCCTCCTGCAATTTTTTAAGCATGCCGGATCATCTTTGATATCAAGCTCGGAACTGTTATTACTTCGGCGCTAGCAACAGTGGCCTTTCGCTTCTCTACTCAAAGTTTTCATTTCCCTACTCTCGTGCAGGGTAACCAACCGTGCTCGACCCTGACTGACCGCCCTGCATGTATTTTATTCTTCTTCTCCTCCCTCCTCCTCTGACATTCCTTACCCATTACATGTGTACAGGTAACAGAGTTAGCATTTTCTTGAATGTACTGCTGCTTCACTTGGATCTTTGGTTTGACTGGTCAATTAGAATATCTTTTAGATTAAAGTCGCAGCGAAGATAATGATCGCAACAGGGTATATATACGCGAGGGAACGCGCGAATTCTCTCTGCATCTACGCCGATGATGTCATCTTGGCTCCGTGTGGAACATCGTGTAAAAGAGAACTTCTGTATGCAGGTACCATACTTGTGGATCACATATGGTGGCCTTCTGGGAGTCGGCTCTACAATGGCGTACGCGCCATCTCTTGCAGTGCTGGCGCACTACTTCAACCGGAGGTTGGGCCTCGCCAATGGCATCGCCACGGCCGGAAGCTCTGTGTTCACAGCCCTTCTTCCGATTCCACTCGCTGCCATGATGGATGCAATTGGACTCCAGAACACATTTAGGGTAAACGAATATACGCATTATCACGCAGGTTTGTAAATGAATACGGGGAGACGTACGCGGCGCCGAGCAACTTGTGAAGTGTACAAGTATGGTTTCTAAGATGCTTAAAATGATATGAACAGCATGAGCTAAAACGTGACACTGCTACCTCAAGACTTCATGCTGAATATTTTTGAAAGAACCATCAGTTACTGAGCTTCTAGAGCTTGTTCCTAGGCACCACAGCAACTGGTAAGTTCACTATGACCTGCAACAGTAAGAATCTCTGTACAGAATAGACTTGGACTGAACAAAAGATTACTTCGTCATGTAGTGGTGGTCTACTACATGGTGTCTTACACATTACAAGAACAAATAATAATGAAGAGACTGAGAGTCGAGTACACTGTATTTTATTGACTGCAGACAAACATGAAACATACAGTTACACTGCGTAATATATGTAGAAAACGCTAAACAGACAACTATGCCGCTTAGTAAGGATTAATTATCATGAAGTAACCGAAAAGAGAATACGACGAAAAGTTAGTCTTGCCATCTGTCTTGCTTACATCATTGTCCCCGCCTAGTATTATGCTACTGCATTTACCATAAGAGCGCACGTGATGTTAAGCGAAACGAACAATAAGATGGCTGCTGTAGCACGTAGACTCAAAGCATCTTTGTAATCAAGTGACCGCACATGACGATAAGAAATATTCTTAACCCTAGGCATAGGCAGAGGGAGGAGCGGGGAGTCGAAACACCCCAAACATTTTCATGTAAAAGGGTCAGACCACCCTTCCTTCACCATCCATAAAAATAAAATCCTGGCTGTGAACTTCTGCGGAACTATAGTATTAAAATGGACGTATAAACGCACCTCGTGGATCTCTGCAATTGTAAACGAAAATTACAAAATATAAAACGAGGAGGCGACCCTAATTCTTCACTTAGGTGCCTATAGACTCCTTAGCTCCCTTAGGTGCATATACAATCCTTAGCTTAGCCCATTCGAGCGATTGTTAATTTTTTTCTACTTTATCAGGGTTTTCAGACAACTGGCAAAGGTCAGTCTGGAAAGTAAGAAAGAATGCGAATCGGTGCTCTTGCCAATAAAAAAATGTCTCACTTCGCAAACGAACCCATTACGCCATACTATAGAGTGGAAATCAACACCTTGGTTTCGTGTTCACAGCAGATCATGGGGAAGCAGTTACCACGGGGGTACATTCTTCTCAAGTGGTCACCAGTGAACGGTTATGGATACTTCGAATGTAATCCTGAAGTGGGATTATATATTTTCTGCGCAGGTAATGGCCGTACTGACGCTATCGGTGGCTTTATGTGGAATCGCATTCAAAACACCGGTGGTCATGCATAGCTGGACTGACGAGGAAAAGGTATGTTTTTTCCATGCAGCAGCACGGCGTCACAACAAATACAGCACGTTTTCAATGTTCTTCATAATTTTTTATGCCGAGAAAGCTAGCTCTGTATCTAGCGCTAGTTTCTGCGTCAGCAACTCTTCTGGAAGTCAAAAGATCTGCGGTTTCTCGTGAAAACGGGCAACAACACTTGAGACTATGCAACATCTTTACTGCGTTTACAAGCTTCATTCCGTCTTGTAGAGCACCTTTTTTTTCTAAAAGTAAGACGAAAAAAAATTGGAGCAGCTGCGCACTAGTGGTGAGAAGACTGAAGAAACAGTGGAGTTGAGGCCTTTCCTCTCCGCCTTACCTCCTTCTCATCCTCACTTCCTTTTGCCACCCTCTTGTTATGCTATACTATACATAACTATGCTATGCTTTACCTTCTCTCATCCTTCTTTCCCTCCTGCTGACCGCCACTTCTCTTTCCAGCTCCCTTGCTATGCCATACCATACATGGATATGCTAGGCTTTACCCTCTCCCACCTTCATTTCCCTCCTCCTCACCCCCACATCACCCCTTCTCACACATGCTTCCCTTTCACATCTCCTTAGTAAACCATACTATGCATGGCTACGCTATGCTAGGAGCTGTTTGACAGACACTTCTCTTTCCCACCCCCTGCTAAGCTATACTGTACACAGCTGGATTCTAGTTTACCCTCTCATCACCTCTATTTCTTCCTCCATTCCCTAATCCGGACCATATCACCGTTCGTCCTCACCCGCACTTCCCTTGGGAAGTGAGGGTGAGGCCGCTAGGCTGACTTGGTCACATTTGACGCATCATAACTTGTTAGCAAACAAAATAATGCAACGTTTTTTTTTTTATGCAGAAAGATATATGACGAAATTGACTTTAATCAGAGGGATTTAAAAAAAATTAAAAATGGCCTTTTTGAGAAAACTATTTTCAAATTCGGCGTTCTTGGTAAATTACTTACGTTTCAGCCCACTTATCGAGTAAAATGAAGCCTGATAAAACCACACAAATTATTTTAAAAGAGAGCGAAAGTACCAAAGTTAATATATACTGATTTTTATTATTTTTACTTCAACTTGTTTGCAGCAATTAATTCCTCAGATACAGGTACTTTGTGCGATTTGCCAAGTTTGCGATTTTTTCTTCAAGAGTGCTCGACAAGCAAGGAAAATAATATGCTCGTAAGATTATCTTTCACTTGTTCTTTGGGGGCAGTAAATATTGTGACCGAGAAGTCCACCGTTTCTTCCGTAGGTGCGCTCAAAATTCAGAAATCGCGAAATTGGCGGAAAAGTGTTTTTTGCGGCCAAAGTTTGTATATTTTTTTTTCAGGCGAACAAAATTTTTTTTCGCTAAACTAACTTCGAAACCATTGTTCTGGGTGTAATGCCTAGACCTACATTAAATTTCATCAAAACCGGGAATGGTGGCCGGGACCTCGTGTTCGATCTTATCTGGACACACCCTGTATGATTATGAGAGACGCCGTAGCGGAGGGCTCCGGAAGTTTCGACCACCTGGGGTTCTTTAACGTAGATGGTCTTTATAAATAGCTCGCTGTTAGCATGCTGAAAGACGTACTCCTCGTGGCCTAGCCGTCTAACGCCATGCGCTGCAGAGCAAGAGCTCGCCCGTGCGTTTCCTCGCGTGAGAAAGTATTTTGTAGCGTTAGCTACACTGGCCTAGCCGAGCCAGTTTCGCGTGCCTCCTCAAGAGCCGTGCTGCGCATGCGTGAGGCTCAGTGCAGTCACACATCTGGCACACCGGAGCCGGCACCTCCCGCGCACTCCACCGCCGCTGGTCTGCGCTTTCCAGAGGAGTGACGTCGTAGCCGTGGTAGACGTACTGGCACCGGCGCGCGCGCAGCTATTCGCCTTCGCTGTGCAGTCGCCGTCTGACACTGCGCTGGAGCCGCTTGATAGCGCCTCTGACTGGTGTTTGCCAGTGTGGTATAGCCATGGAGAAGGAGAGCGCAAATGCTGCTCAACGGCGCAAAACAGTGGAGAAGCTTAACTCATCAGATCCCGAAGTAGTTGCCTGGCAAAATAAATATACGTGTGGCACAGAATACGTAGACCATGTGTGTCATTGGAGCATGGTAAGCATGGTAATCAAGCTAATCCTAGACAATCAGGAAAGCTAAGAATAATCAGCTGAACCTTTGCTAAGCTGCGTTATTAGCCGAGCTAAGCCACTGCAACATTTTTTCTGAATTAGTTTTTCTGCGTGGCCTTTATACATACATACATATATATATAGGGTGTCCCAGCTAACTTTAGCCAAGGGTTTAAAAATAGAATATTAGAGGCGGGCGAGTGAAATCACTTGCAAATTACTGACAGACACCTTGCGCACTACAGACAATTTTTTTATTTGCTAATTAACTAATTTGTAATGAGGATTATTTAATTAAACTGCTAAATATTGATTGTGGGCAAGAAATGCGGCTTGCAAAGTTCGAGAGCGTCTTCAGAAATCCCAGTTCCATTATTTGCAATAAAGAAAGTCTCACGTATACCATTTTTTCCACGCTGCCAAGAAAGCCCGCGAAATACAAAAAGAACCACGTGACTAGCGCATTCGCCCGCCGCGAGAATGCTGCCTTCAGCCGTGGTTTGATAGAACAAAATCAGCTGCGGCCACGACTCGGCGGCTCCGTTTCAGCGGTAGGGCGATAAGTTGACGGTGGTTTCTTGTCCCGCGCTCGCTACAACTCGCACCGTCACGCGCGCCAGCTGGCTGACGCGGGCCAAAAAAAAAAACACCGTCGACTTATCGCCCTACCGCTGCAACGGAGCCGGCGAGTCGCGGCCGCAGCTGATTTAGTTCGCTCAAACCACGGCTGAGGGCAGCATTCTCGCGGCGGGCGAATATGCTAGTCACGTGGTTCTTTTTGTGTTTCGCGGGCTTTCTTCGCAGCTTGGAAAAAATGGTCTACGTGAGACTTTCTTTATCGCAAATGATGCAGTTGGGGTTTCTGAAGACGCTCTCGAACTTTGGAAGCCGCATTTCTTGCCTACACTCAATATTTTGCAATTTAATTAAGTAATCCTAATTAACAAATTAGTTAACTACCAAACAAAAGATTTTCTGTAGCGCGCAAGGTGACTGTCAGTAATTTGCAAGTGATTTCACTCGCCTGCCTCTAATATTGTATTTTTTAACCCTTGGCTAAAGATGGCTTGGACACCCGATGTGTGTGTATATATATATATATATATATATATATATATATATATATATATATATATATATATATATATATATATATATATATATATATATATACGGACATGACGACGACGCCGACGGCGAAGAACAGCTGAGAGTGTCTATCTAATTGCTATCGCAATAAAATGTTAGGTTCGAGTGAGAATTGAACCCGGGCCTTCTGCTAGGCAAGCAGGTTAGCTATCGCAGAGCCACACCATTGCCTGAAACTGCTTGGAAAAATGCATCAATGTCGCGTATTCGGAGGAATCCCCTTAAAGCATGTAATATTGCGTGGCATAAGCGTAGAATCGCGCCAGGTGTCAAAACATGCGAATTGCGCAAAGAGACGTTGTTTTAAAGACCCACTCATAACAAAGCGCCCTGACATATTCAGTCATCATCAGCACCAGTGTTCACAAAACGCGCAGTAATACATTCTGGCAGGCTAGTTGGTTCATAGCGATAAACTTTCCTAAACTGCGCGAGAAGACGAAGACACAAGAAAGAAAAACATTCAGAACAACACCACGAGCGCAGAGGTTGGTTGGTTGGTTGGTCCTCAGTTACTTGGCGCAACCCACCACGGGGGATCGGCCATGAAACAGGCGGTACCTTATTTTAGAAATTAAATTGTTTTACAATACGAATAAGTTTAGGAATGAATGTTTTAAAAAATTAGATTCACTGGTACAATCTAGATGTTAAAAAGGAAAAAAAAAAGAAAAAAAAACATTTTAATAGGTTGAAACAGTGAAATGGTGAATAAACTTAACATTCTATTCTTTTTGTTTCCCGTAAAAACTCGCACACGACTGCGCAAACGTTCCTGTGGCTAAAGCCCATTTCAGTTGCACCAAAGGAAAGAATCACCGGAAGAGATAAATTTAAGCCCATCCTTCGGAGAGGTTGATCTAGCAATCGTTTTCTTTGATTTGTGAACAATCTGCATGTTAAAAAGAAATGATGCAGAGATTCACTCTCGTTGCAGTGGAGGCATAAGGGTGACTGTACTAGACCCGACCTGTGTAGGTAGAAGTTCAGTGGGGGAACTCGGCATCTTATCCTAGTAATTGATACTTCTTCCCTTCTAGTGCAGCACCAACGATTTCTCCATGGATACTTAAGGTGTGGAAACTCAGATGTTGCCAAAGCCGATTTGGCAAAGGTATCCGACGTTGCAAACTTTTCAAATCGTGCTGCTGACACGAACGCCACCGTCGGCAATATCGAGATTATGGGACCATTATGTGATGCCACCGCAAGTGCATCTGCATATTCATTGAGGGTTAGACCATTGTGCCCTGGTACCCACACTAAGCGAATAAGGCGATAATTTCTTGGGACAAGGGAATAAAATACTTCTAAGGCATTCGAGAAACTAGGTGCAGTTAATGCAGAGCAGATAGATAAACAATCTGTCAGAATGACAGCTTCTGTTATTGATAGGGGCAATTTACGTAAGGCTAGGACAATGGCAAGCAATTCCGCTTGATAAATAGGCGTAAAGTCGGGTAATCGAATTGAAAAAGACCAATCCAAAGCTGAGGATGCAATTCCCACTCCTGCCTTTTCTTCACAAACTGAAGCGTCAGTCGCTATAACGATGTTTGTTTCTAAATGTGACAGGTGGTCTTCCAAAACGGCATTCAGGTACCTATTGGGTAAATGTTTGCATTCTTTAGGAAATATATTGTCGAACTCTATTCTAATTGTTTGAGGAGATCTGTTAAGTACATGTACTTCACGAGGGTTTACTTGTATTTTTTCCAAGAGCTTTTGTGCGACAATCACTTGTGGGCACCTTAATCTAGACCACTGCTGGTTAAAAAAGGACGTCGGCTCATTGAGAAAAACATAAAGTGACCTTCTCTGAGGTGTCGCATATATCTTTAGGAAGGTACGTACGGTTAGAATTTGGAACCGTGTAAGAAGAGAAGGCAGGCGAGCTTCTTTATACAAAATATTATTTGCGACAAATTTAGTAAGCCCAAGACATAATCTTAATGATTCGCGTTCTAGCAGAACCAGTCGTCGAAGTTTGTACGCAGGTGCTCCGGAAAACAAGACGCAGCCAAACTCCAATATCGGGCGTATATACATACAATAAATCATAATGAGCACATCACGACGTAAACCAGATCGTTTACTGCTGACTCTACGAAGCATCCCTACCGCCCGTGCTCCTTTAGCTGCCATATTTTCTATATGCGCATCCCAACTGAGTTTTTCGGTATATATCACCCCTAAATACTTGACTGATTCCACCTGCGGAATGACATCTTGTCGGTAAAGTAACGAAATTTGCACTGGGACACTTAGTGGGAAAACTACCATTGCGCTTTTCCTTATGTTCAAAGATAAATTAATGCCCTCAAGCCACGTTTCCAGAGTGTTCATATATATTTGTAGAATTTGATACAGTGTATGTATATCTGCAGCTGAAGCAAAAAATGCAATGTCGTCGGCATATACGTACACCTGCACGTCATGTTGTACAGGGATAGTACACAGTAATATATTAAATAATAATGGTGACAATACCGAGCCTTGCGGAAGACCTCTAGTTTGTTTATAACTTGAAGAAGACACACCATATTGAGAGCAATAAAATTCTCTGTTTTTTAAAAAGGAATATACCCATGCAACGAAGTAGTGTGGTAAATCTACTTGCGTTAGCGAATTTATTAATTTAACGTGTTCTACGCTGTCATAAGCTTTTGTAATATCGAGAGTGACTAAAGCGGAAAAGTGTTTCTTAGAACGAGCTAATTGTATCCTGCTTTCTAAGTCAACATGGGCACACCAAATGGAGTAGCCACGCCTGAATTCAATTTGGCATGGGCTCAAAATCATGTTTTCGTTCAACCAATTTTCTATCCGAATGTGTAAGATTCTTTCGATTAGTTTTACCAGATTAGATGTGAGCGAAATAGGCCTGATGTTATCTAAAGTGAATCCAGCTCCATGCTTTTTTAATAAAGGAATTATTTTCGCCATTCTCCACTCAGGCGGGATCCATGAATTTCTAATAGAGTGGTTAACTATTGCAAGTAAATCCTGGGGCGAAACTTTATGTACAATTTTTATTACCGATGCGGTTATGCCATCAGGACCTGGCGCTGCATTGGGCA
This sequence comes from Rhipicephalus sanguineus, assembly GCF_013339695.2. NCBI lineage: Eukaryota > Metazoa > Arthropoda > Arachnida > Ixodida > Ixodidae > Rhipicephalus > Rhipicephalus sanguineus. The sequence goes on along the minus strand of NC_051181.1, from coordinate 41,206,092 downwards.
AGATCTTCACTACTTGTGCTAGTTCCGAAGCAGTCACTTCTTCAAAGTCGTCACTTCTGACAGGGGACCGTGAGTGGAATGAACACGCAGCCGTGAAGCGACTTTCAAGACCTTTGGCCATATTTTCCAGGAAACTAGACAACTCACTTGGCGTGGAGACTACCGATTCGATGTTAATTGGTGACGGAATTACTTTTTTGGCTTTAAGGAAATTAAAAAGGGGTTTCCTATTACCAGGCTTTGAAAGAACTCTGAACGTTGGTTATCATGACAATCCTTTGCAGTGGCGACTGTTCGTTTAAAAACCGCAGCCGCATACTTATAATCCCTCCAATTTTTAGGACATTGGTTGTAGAGCAGTTTACGCCACGCAGCTTTTCTTAGTCTGTAATCCCGTGTACAATCTGAGTTCCACCAAGGATTAGAAGAATTGCTTTTAGAAACATTTACTGTAAATTTAGCTTTATTTAGAGATTTCTTTATCAGATCGCTGAAGTTCATAGCATTTTGCTCTTCATTTTCATCTGTTCGTTTTGACAAAACTACTCGCAGCACCTTTTCAAATGTATTAAAATTGATGTGAGTAATCGACTTGCTGTTTAGTGAAGTGACGGGAAACACAAGCTCAAAGAATATAGGAAAATGGTCACTACTTTTACCCGAGTTCAAAGTAGACCATGTAGAAATAGAGAGTCTGGGACTACAGAAAGTAAGATCAATCGCAGAAATAGACCGATTACAAGCGAAATTTGGTGTTCGCTGGTTAATACATGTTAAATTATTCTTAGAAACGAAATCCCACAGACGCTTCCCACACGTATCTGTTCTGAAACCCCATGAAATATGATGCGAATTAAAGTCTCCTGCCAATAGAATTTCTTTCCTGCAAGATGTAATTACAGAATCTAAAACATTAGAATTTTGAACACCTGCTGGAAAATATGCATTTACTAATGAAAAGGGAAGACATCCCGGAAGGGAAATATCTAATGCTAAAATTTCGCTTTCTAAGTTCATTACTTGAGCTGTAATTGTTACCCGATGAACAAATTTCAGAGAAATAAAGACTGCTAAACCGCCACCCCGAGAGGGTCGGTCTAAACGAAATATGCGGTAATTTTTTAGATGAAAGCTCTTTTCTTTCGAAAGCCAAGTTTCTTGTAACACAATAACATCAGGTGAATGTTGATTGCAGAGGTAAAATAAATCTGTTGATGCAGAAAAAATTGACCGGCAATTCCAGTGTAAAATTTTTAATCCACCTATTTTGACGAGATACCGGCAGCATTCACTGCCTTATCCAATATGCTATCTTTCAAAAAGTCGTTTTTTGATGCGATTTCCTTATATTTTTTGCTCTTCCCTTTTGGACTCACTGGAGAACCTTGCTTTCTAGGCGATGCCCGCCGTTTCATATTTCTAGATTCTGTCTCCATTTGTGAATCAAGAGAACTTGAATCTGAGCTCCATTCCAATTCTTGTTCAACGGGAATTATCTTACGGCTAGTGTTCGATGGCCCGGGTTTTGGTGAATATAACTGCTCTCCATCAGGTGCTATTTTCGTGCGGCTGATTTTCAAGGAAACTGGTTCTTGCGAGCCTGTGTTTACCTCCTTTGTTGAAGAAAGTAACGGGGTTCCTTCCGGTTGGTTTACACTCATCAGGATTTGAGTCATCTGTGCGTTCACTATTTGAGCCAACGATTCCGTCAGCGTTACAAAAAGATTCTCCATTATCCTTGTCATTGTTTTTTCAACAGTAGAAGCTATTACCTCTGAGAGTGAGGAATCTGTGACATTATTACTACGGTTCGTAGCATTAGCGTACCCACGAGACCGCTCTGCGATGGCAGCTCGAGCTTCACGTCTAGAACATCGTTTTTGTTCAATGGTCTCCATTATCTGAATTTCCTGAGCCCTCGCGGGACAGTTACCATCATCAGCTGAGTGCGAACCACCGCAGAGACAACAGGACCTTTCCTGTGATGCACATTCATCAGCGTTGTGTTGTCCTGCACACAGTTTACACCGGACTACTGACCTGCATCCCTTTACACTATGACCATAACGCCAGCATTTATAGCACTGCAGTGGGCGAGGAGATAGCGCTTCAACTCGATATATCAGTGGCCACGCCTTGATTTCTGTCGGTCTAGTTGTACCAGCAAAGGTAACTATCACCGACTCGGTCGGGATCTTTCTGCTGTCAACGCTGCGCGTGCAACGGAACACTGAGACTGCTCCTGCTACAGAAAACATCTCTAGAATTTCAGACGGGGAAAGGCTCGAGTCCACCCCACGAACTAAACCTTTAACACAGGCCAAGTGAGAAGGTATAAAACAGCTCACCGGGAGGGAGGCAAATGTAGTGCACTTTAGAAGATCTGAAACGCAGGCCTGGTCCGGTGAACAGCACAAAATACCTCCACGACCAAACTGACGCACCTCAGTGATCAATTGGAAATGCTCAGTCACCTTCCGGAGCTCTTCCTGAATGCTTTTCGGATTCTTCATTCGAATGGACTCCCCATTTGTTGGAACCAGTGCCACTGGAACGTTGCTCAGACCGCTGCGCAAGAAAACATCAATCGGTAAATGATTAGGAGCAAGACAGGCCGACCAAGCAGCATTTGCCTGGCCGGAAGACGAGACAGACATCAGTCTGTCTGCCTGAGTCAGCACCGCCCGTTATGGCCGCACCCCCCGGGAGGATGCACCTAACGCCGAAGGAGCAGTCTTCAACAGACGGGCGACGAAGCAGAGACGGCTGAACGAACGATGCGTGGGCCGACGCTCACGTGCTGGCAGCGGAACGCTTAGGGTCAATGGTGTTCGGAATGTTTTAAGTGCGAATGCACTTCATAAGCGACCCTGTGTCCGCCGTCCCATAGCAACGGCGCGAGCAGAGGAGAGGAGCGTCTGTAGCAACGGCGCAGCGACGTCACGCCCCACGTGACTGCGCGCGCTCCGCCCTCCGCTCCGTGGCTGCGCGCGCCCCGCGCATTACCTGTGGTGATGCAGGCCGGCGGCGAGACGCCGAACGAAAGCGTGCGAAGCGAGCCGAGCACCCCGAAGCCGATCTGGCGCGGGGACGCGCGATGCGCGAGCGAGCACGGGCCCTCGAATTCGATTGGCCGGACGCGCGCTTCAAGCGAGACTTCCTGGACCGCAGCTTCGGATATAGCTGCGCGGTGTGCGATCGACTGTGGTTCGACAACAACCTGAGCCCCATCTCGGGCGTGCGCAACGCCGCCAACAAGTTGAACGCGTTGCGGGTTCTTTGGAACGAGTTCGGAAGACAGATCATCATCATCAGTGAAAGTGCTTTGCACTTAAAAACGGCCAGACCTCCGTGGGTCGGCTGGCGCGTGCTCTCTCGCTGCCGTCTCCTTCGCTCGGCTCTGCAGTTTAGTCGTGCGCGCCGCCTCATAGCATCAGCCCGTGCTTCGCACTTCCTCATACTCCCCTTCGGGGAAATGCGGGTTTTTTTCTTACTTGTGTCTTCGTCTTCTCGCGCAGTTTAATAAAGTTTATCACAAAGAACGCATTACGCTAAAAAAATTTTCTACAAGAATATTTCAGCCAATCACGGTACTCAACATATCATTAGCGAAGCCGGTTGACCAATGGCAAAACGCACTTACGAAAGACAAGTTTTGTGAATTTGGCCCCAGTAGCAAAAGCATCAACAAAGTGAGAAGCTGCGTAGGTTCATATGCTGCCTTAGGGGCAGTAGTGGGCCCCTCGCTGATTCTAAATCATGAATTACGGAGTAGTGGGCACCTCGAAACTCTACTTGCAACAGGCGTTTTAAGATAGTTTGAAACGACCAATGTTACGCGCACAGACATTCGTTTCCTTGCGGAACGGCTGAGGCATCCACCGAGAACCGAAAACAGGCTAGCAATTTAGAATGCGATGCGCACGGGCCCCGATTACGTCATCGCGTTCTGCTCCTGAAGGCATTTAATAATAATATCTGGGGTTTAACGTCCCAAAAGCTCCTGAAGGCAAAAGTCCAAGATTTTTCCTCTCTTTCTTTGTGTCCTTAGTTACAAGCTGGTCATACAACTTGCATCTGTTTCGTGTTGCACAGGATCTAATTAACTATAGTCGGTTACAGCCAAGAAGGATTTAAACCCTCCTTGGTCACAACCCATGAATAAATACAAGCTCCGCCCACAGAACAAACGCACGCCTGCCACATTCATTTGTACAAGAGAGTCGTGCTGGGTGGTCTCCGTTCTAACCGTAGGTATACATTTGCGCTCCTAATGCGAGTACTACGCATAGTATAAGAACTAAATGTTCGTCATTCCTTTAAAAGATAATGGTTGGCTGAGCAGTGATGTCGGTACCTTTGCTGAAATTCGGCAGTATATTCTAGTTTTCGACCGAAAACCAGCGATGCGAACATTTGTCCGTATGGCGAAATTACTCATTTGAAGCGCGATAAGATGCGCATTTGCTAATTCACCGTAAAATGAGGAAATTGTAGAGAGAATTTGTGCAGATGCCCCATGAGCCGCATCTGCTCATTAAGCGTAAAATGAGCAGATGTGGTTGCACAGGGCATGTGTGCAAATTTTGTCAATGTGGGACAACGACGGGTGTGGTCGGAGCTCACGTTTCTTGTTAGGTTGCTAGCGGCTATAGAGATTAGAAGAAAAGCATTTAAGTGATGTCCCACTTGCGAGGAAATGCACTGAAGTCGCTGAAAGCCCGCATGCTCGTGCTTTCAGCTTCCGCTGATAATTGAGAAGTGTCATTGATAAGGTCGTGCAGTACCGCGACTAGCCTGTTTATTTTAGTTCAGCGAAAACCATGCATTTTTCCGCGAAACAGATAAGCCCAAGGCGCGTTCCCTATTCAATGGAAGTAGAATTTCTTTTTGAACCCAGCTTAGGTATTGCCTTTCATTTCCTACGCAGTTAACACTATACAGCTATTCAACACCTGGTGCTGCAGTTACTAGTGTTCTTTCTTTTTTGTAATATAAGTTGTTGCAATGTATCCTTGTTATTATTTTTTTTTTTGCAATGGAAGCGCGTTGCATTTCTGCTGATGTTCCTGTTTCTCCATCCTTTTACCTATTAATTTTCCTGCTGTTTATTTACCCTTTCGATAAGGCTATTGATCTGCACCATAGCTTGCTGTAAACTCGCCAAAGTGCAATTTTCGGGGGCCTGAGCAAGTCGAGGTGCTTCTCAGATTTTTCTCCCAGCCTCGCTCATCTTGTTGACGAAACAAAGGGCCCGTTATTATTATTATTATTATTATTATTATTATTATTATTATTATTATTATTATTATTATTATTATTATTATTATTATTATTATTATTATTATTATTATTATTATTATTATAACTTATCAGTGCACTGAAGCATAAAGATCACGCACACAGGAAATCTAAATGTTCTCCATCCAGCGAGTGGAAGGAAGAGTTCAGCTTCTTTCGAATTCTCTCTAAACGCCTATATAAACGGGATCATAGTTCGTATATTGAATTCTTAGAAAAAAGCGCCTCTGACAGGCCGGCTGAGTTTTGGAAGTATGTACGTAAACGGTCCAGCAAAAGCGGAGAGTCCTTCAGACTACTGGACTCAAATGGGGTAGAAGTGCATGCCGTCGCTGACTGTTTTGCCACGCATTTCTCATCCGTTTATAAGGCCTCATACTCTAGCACTGATATCAGACAACAGCCCAAGGCGGTTAGCTCATCCAGTGCTATGTCGCTGGATGAAAATCTTATCTGCGAATGCATTAGGCGCTTAAAACCATCCTTATCATGTGGGCCAGATGGCATCCCCTCCGCCATACTAAAAGCTTATGGTAGTATATTTGTCCCAGTACTAACTACGATATTTAATAACTGCCTGGACATTTCACATTTCCAAGCACGTGGAAAACTGCTCGTGTTTTTCCAGTATTTAAGTCGGGCTCTAAAACAGATGCTTCTAATTATCGCCCGATTTCTCTACTATGTGCCACATCAAAGATCTTCGAGCTGGCTCTTCACGACATATTGTCTTTTAGTGTGAAAAACTCATTGATTCCTAATCAACATGGTTTTCTCGCTGGCCGCTCAACTACCACAAATCTTGCTAGTTTCATGACGCAGATCTCCACACCCATTTCTCAGAGAGGACAGGTTGACGTAATTTACTGTGACCTGAGCAAGGCTTTTGATGTAGTCAGCCACACGCTAATTGTGGTTAAACTTGCGCACTTTGATGTTGACTTGTCAGTTGTGAATCTCCTGCAGAGCTATCTGCTCAATAGATATTGTTATGTTGCCGTAAATGGCCAAACGTCTTCTTTGTATAAAGTGACTAGTGGGGTCCCTCAAGGGTCGGTATTAGGCCCACTCCTATTTTTAATTTACGTTAATGATGTTTCTTTTGCCATTCGTAATTCTTCTTTCCTCTTGTATGCCGATGACATCAAGATTTTTAAGGAAATTCATTCAGTTAACGACTGTCGCTTGCTGCAGTCAGACTTGCGCTCTTTTTCCGAATGGTGCGACGGTAATAACCTTTCTCTGAATACCTCGAAGACAAAATTCATGTCTATCACTCGCAAAACATCTAGCGTGTCATTTCAATACTCTGTCAATTCTGTGCCGTTGTGCAAGGTTTATGAAATCAGTGATTTGGTGTTGTTGTTGACAGCGCGTTAAACTTTTCTTCTCACGTTAAGCGTGCTGCTATGCGGGGCCTTCGTTCTCTCGGATGTGTTTGTAGAATATCTCGAGAATTCAGGTCTCCCATGGCCCTACACAAATTGTACACGGCAATTTGTCTTCCGCAACTTGAGTATGCGTCCGTGATATGGAATGGCATTGCTCAATCCAGCGGTAACACCATTGAACGAGTCCAGAAAAAATTCCTCAGCATATATAACCATCGCTTTGCTAAAAATGACTCTGGATCTCGTTCAAGTACTGCTGAATTATTATCACTGCCATCACTTCACTGCCGACGAAATCGCTCTGATCTCTTATTTCTTTACAAGCTAGTCCACGGTATCATATCCTGCCCTGTACTTCTAAATTGTGTAAATTTTCGAATTCCGCGTAAGTTAACCAGAGAGAACAGACCGTTTCATGTACCCGCCTGCTTCTTCCAACACTCTACCGTTCACAGAATACAAAGTCTCTATAATGTTAATTTTCTTGATCTTGACGTTTTTCATAGCCCACAATCATTGTTTTTATCCGAGCTTTGCACTGTTTTGACATAGTGTGGCACAATGTACAAAGTCTTCCCTTCTCAGTCTTTCCACATAGTTGTGTATATGCAATCTAATTTTTTATGCCCCGTCAATATTTCTCGTGTTGTCTTATTTTACTCCTCCCCTTTTGTGTTCATTTCTCTTTGTCTACGTGTTTTTGCTCTTTTTATTTCTGAAAACTGTCTGTATTGTATTGTTTATTTTATTGTTTTTTTTTGCGTGCGCCAGCACAAAGACCTTACGGTTGTTCCTGGGCACGTTAAATAAATCATTGATTGATTGATTATTGATTATTATTATTATTATTATTATTATTATTATTATTATTATTATTATTATTATTATTATTATTATTATTATTATTATTATTAATATTATTATTATTATTATTAGCTATTCTATGGTATTTTGCACGAATACATGATTTTGGCCGGTGCTGTGACTTATGGGGTTCTGGCTGTCCTCGAATAATTACAGCTTACCCTCTGCAGCAAAAAAAGTGAAGTCGCATTAGAGAGCACGCGCAGCACAACCTGCGCATATGCAAATGTAACAGGCAGTGGACCTAAATGGCCGGCAAACATCAGCGTCAATAAATATTCCAACACCAGCGACTATGCACGCTGGCTTGCTGCCATCACGTCGCGAATCAACGTTGCCTATCGTTCTGGGCGCAAGCTCACTGCATAAACACTCATAACCAACAAAAATTTTAGGTTTTGGGAGGTTCGTCACCATCACTGTAGCGTGGTAACAGAAATGTCCTCTTTGGCATATGCATGCATTCGGCACTTTAATGACCAGCGTAAATGTGTGGAGTTGTAACTGCGGCAGGGCGAGTTTGCACCGCATGCCTACTACTTGCACTTGAGCTTACGCCAACACAGACCCTATGTTACACTACCAGCAGGAACCAAGCGGCTGCTGTGAGGTGTTCAACAAGTCCATATGGAAGAATCGACGGTTCGTCGTCTGGGTGATCGCCATTCCTTTGGCGCTGTTTGGCTACTTTGTGCCGTACGTTCACCTTGTGAGTAATGTTCTTGGAATGCTTGCCTGTATGAAAAGTATAGGGCAGAATTACTTTGATTTTAGTACCGTATCTATCCTTGTTCTCTTCATAAACTGTTGGTAATGATTTGCCTTTTCTAATGAAATTGCACATATTGCTTAAGTGGAAACTAGTTCTACAAAAGAAAGCTGTCTGAAATAATTCTAGAGGCAAAGAAATTTTTGTGTCATGGAATATATTTGTTGATTCCAGAAATTGAATAAGCACAAATAATTGTGGGTGTTCGAGTACTAAAATGTGCAAATCGAATCGAATACAAATGTTTGAGGAAGATGATCTGCGAATACATTGAACTTTTCTGACTTATGAAAATAAGCAGAAGTGGATACCGTAGGGCGAAATATTAAGCTTATATGCATATATTTGCATTATATGAATAGCTCGCAATTGCATGCCTGCATAACAAGGGGACGCGCAAGTGAGTAACAACAGCTTACGCTTATTCGGGAAATAGCGTGCGGAAGCCAAGAATCAAGGCGATAGCACATGGCGACCTCGACATTTCGAGTGATATGAACTTTGAAGGAGTAAAGCATTATTCAACGCTGCCGATTGTTTTAAATCGTGTAAAAAACTAATTCTAGCCAATTGAAAAACTCAGATGGTGAATCCATAAATAACTCATTAAAAGCGAGGTAACATTTTTGAGCCAATATATATTATCAAGCAGGAGCCATCTCCCTTCTATGTTTACTAAAAAGATATAAAACTGGTCTCATTGCACAGCGTCTAAAGTGATGCCATACAGCGAAATATTAGTGGACAAGACTCTGACTGGGCTATCTCTTTTTGCCTTACAGCTGCAATATTACAAACAAGCGAATATTCCACAACCCGCTAGTGTGACTTAGTAAAAAGTATGTAACTTCACCAAAATAAATGAAAATTCCTTGGAACACGACGTGTCGCTGGATAATAGAAATGTTACACAATAAAAAAAGAACTACACATAGGACAAAAGTATAAAGCTCGGAACTCCACAACCCTGCATTTAAAACGATTATGAAGTACACATAGACATTTAAAACTAGCGAAAATTTAGCAAGTTGGCAGTGGCCAAGAGCTTCTGATACTTTTTAAGTTTGTATTGATATTTGGAATTACATTTGCTTAAATACTGTGACGCAAGCAAGGTGTACTGTCCTTAATAAAAATTAAGCTTCTAGAATGATGCAAGAACCTATATATTCCCTTCAGGGCAAGATATTGCAATTCACTTGGTCCAGATGTTGTCTGATAAGAATATATTTGTGTTTTAAATGTGTTCGAATAAGGTTACGGAGCTGACCAAGAGGAAGAAAGGAGGGAGAAACGAGGGAAGGGAGAGAAAATGGCAGGGAGCACACACTACGTCACAGTCAGTCAGCCTTTTGTGATATACGACACTGCTATTTGTCTACAGCCGGTTGGGCAAGTCTGACGCCGTTAACAAATGCACAATTCCTTCGTCACACTCATCCACCATGAGTTTTCAAGACGATATTTCAGAATAGCCTGTAGAAAGCGATTCAACTTCAGAATAGCCTGACATTATCGGAACCTGGCATATGCGCACGTTTCTAAGAAAAAGCTTCGTTAACTTCTCATCAAGATAGAGTGGAATCAGAAGTGTGGTGGACGCAACACCATTTAAGTGCATTATCAAGGTGTTTCTGGCTTACAAATACCACGAAACCATCATGCATGTTCTCCACTGATCCCACAACACAGCGCTCGCATACGTGTTGTATGTTTGGTCTGGTTTAGTCTATTGAGCGAATCCGATTTACGTGAATGGGCGCAGTGACATATCAATATTAGCATGTTTTCAAATGACTGTCACCTGGAGACCTGAGAATTTATAGTGGCACAGTATCATTCGTCGCAATAACGTGACGCAATAATTATTTGTCATTGTGTTATTGTCAGCACCATAATTTATAACGTGCCTTATCGGCGATAGGTACACATTTTTACGGATAAAGTTTATGTGCTTTCTCATTTGTGATAAGCAGGCTTAAGAAATTTAGGGAACTAGCATGCTTCAAAAAATAATTAAACGAAAGGCGCGATCTCAAACACGTCCTATGATGGGGCGTCCTATCGCGCCTCGCGGGATTGGTCGAGGCTCTCTGTTCGAGCCATCAAGATCTTCGTGTTGCGAAAATCAACCAGATTGTTTCCGCCTGAACTCCTTTGCCGACGTAAACGATTTTTACGAGTGTTATAAACAAAGGGGGCCATTTTCTACATAGCTGTAAAAGTGGCTCGCAGATGCAGTTGAGCGTGTCAAGGACTAAAATCTGCTTTGCCGCCAGGTCCAGCACGTGGAAGACGTGTTTCCCGACGCCAACGGCGAGACGCTCGTCACTTGTATGGGCATCACATCTGGTCTGGGGCGCATCTTGTTTGGAAGACTAGCCGACTTGCCAAGCGTTAGTCCCGTTGTCTTGCAGCAGGTAAGTGTATATTATATGGCAATCTTTGACTACGTAAGAACAAGACACGTGTTCCTGTCAGATATTATCTTATTTGTTTTAATAATTCTGTGCTAGCGGACAATAGTAATTTTTTTTAACTGAAAGAAGTAAATCGTTTTGATGATATTACTTTTTAAGCATTATAATATGGTTAAAGCCCTCGGTTAGAATATTTAATGTGCATATCACCGCGCCTCTTCCGACCGTCGTTTAGGACCAAAGGGCGTGAGGACCTGGAACATTTTGTCTTCCTTTCTCTGAACGGGTTCGCACGCATCTCGTATGTTTACGAGAGCGCTAGTGTGTAATTGTAGCACACTTCAAGTACACCGCCGGCAGGTGACGGCCGCACGTAGCAGCCGCAGCAACTGTGCATCACTAGAAGCGCAGATGTCTGGCCGAGCTCTGTCAGTACCTGGTTCACGCCGGCTTTGCTCTGCTTCAGCTTGTCCAGGGTATAACATCGACATCTAGTTGGAGCATTAACAAGCGAACTTAATCCCGTAAATACCAAGCTATGTCGGGCAGGGCGTCATGCTCGAGAGGCGCGTAAAAGAGACAGCACGTGCGATTGTAAGGGCATTGGGGTTTGCGTTGGCGAGTACTGTCGCAGCGCGCTCAGCATGAGACAAGTGACCGCCTCAGGCACGACGTGCCTGAAATAGCGCGGGTGCAGGCTGCCGAATGCCGGCTCATATCAACTTAGGGGAAAACAAAACAAAAAGCAGACGTTCGCTCATCGAGGCCAGAGGCGGAGTTCAGAAAACTTCTCTTTCGTAAGTGCGCCTTTCCACTGGTCAGTCGGCTTGGATAATTATACGTCGCGCATCGTGATTGGCTGGAATATTCTCTGGCAAAAATTTTTATCGTAAGACGTCTTTGTGAATACGTGCCCAGAAGTATTGAGACAGTTTCTTTTCTAGGTGCTTCTGAGCAGAGAATCATGTATATATATATATTTTTTTACTTATTTAACTCAAAACAAGCTCCTCGAAACAAACATCCTCGGTAACACGAATATTACCGCGGATGTTCTCGCGATCGAGAAATCAGCCAATGACGATGTATTTCCTTTTCTTCCTCTATGTAGTCTGCCGAGAGGAGAGCGAGCTATTTTCCCCTATTTTTGAAACACATTTGCTAATTCATGCAATGCAATATTTCGCATACAGGTTCACAGGAGCGTTGACTGCGGATAGGTAGTGTTCTCCAACAATGCTAAAAAAGTGTTCCTCTAATCATCCAAATAAAAAAAGTCAGTTTCGCCGCAAAGGTGCAGCAATGAATGCGGTGGCAACGAACTACAAAGTCGCAACAAGAACACCAAGCAGCTTGTCTATATAAGAGTGTCCATAGTGTCCAGAGTGTCCATATAATTTATATGACAATAAAAAATAAATTAAGGTGTTGTAGTCACCAATTCTTCGCGACGGTTACCCATTCCACTTGGTTGTTAGGATAAGAACAACATTGCAGGGCTCCTTTATGATGAATAGCTGGTAGTTGCGCATGTCTTCGTCTCTATCTTCTTCTTTTGTGCTTGTCTCAGTCGCTGCGCTGTTTATATTACTAGTTGCGTTTGGCTGAGCATATATGCTCGCTGTGGGACATATTTCATGAAATAGAGAATTCAAGCTGGAATGTCTGTTGTCAACCCACATCTAGTAATTAAGAGTAGGCAATATTCCTGCAGAACATGTGGGCTGTTATTTGTGGAACTGTACCCTACAAGTCTGCATATAAATACCACTCCCTGTATTCACTGAAACTTCCGAAAACTTGACTGTAATTTTGTGTTTGTACAGTTCACGAAAGCGTGTAGATGTTTGTATGAACTGGTTCACCTGAGAGGGCTGGGATGTGTGCCCTAAGCGATACATACACAGCAGGAATTAGAAGCTGCAGCCTTGTGGTCATGTGGCTGAAGCTATTATCGATCTATGCAATCATTTAGTGCGTATCCCAGTTATTTTACGTTAATAGTGGCGAAACAGTGCTAACGTCGGAACCAGCGAACAGGCGAGACAATGCACTGTCTAGCCATTCAGCATGATTGATGTTAGGTAGTTGCACAGTTGCTCGAAAGTGTATGCATTGGCGCTCGTGGGTCTGGCCAAGCCGTCGACGCCCCCGCGTAGCCGCACACATGCTTTCGCGAATAGTATACGTGGACGAGCAAGAGACAGTGCCCGCAAGCGTCTTAACAATAAGCCGCACAGTTCAAAGCATGCATCAGACGTGCATTCTTCGAGTGCCTTCTGTGACGACGTGTTCCAGGTGTCGTTCATGGCCATGGGTCTACTGACGCTTTCGATAGCCGCTGCGCACACGTACGTCTCCTTGGTGCTGGTGTGTCTGCTGCTGGGGCTCTGCGACGGCTGCTTCATCTCGCTCATTGGACCAGCGGCGCAGAGGCTGACGGGAACGCGCGGTGCTTCGCAGGCCATCGGCTTCCTACTGGGCTTCTGCTCCGTACCGCTCACTGCCGGACCCCCTGCTGCAGGTGCGCTTCAAGTTGAGCGAAATGTCACATGGTGTTTTGTACAGCGCACCTTTCTGCAAATAAACCAACTTCAAAGGCTTATTAATAAGGCTCAGCCTTTAAGGTTTTTCTTTACTGCAAGCACGGAACAAAAATTGGGACGGTAAGACGACTGCTGTTATGGACGTCGCAATATCTGCTCAGTTCTTTGGTCTGCGGGTTTGTTTACTAAAAGTATTAAATAAATTCGTGAAGCCCACGGCGCGAATATGATGCATGTAGGAGACTTTAAATAACACTGCTGTATGTATTCCAATTTACAAAACCAAACCATTTATATTGTGAAGATTACTTCAAATTCAGATGGGTACTGCCATGTTTCAGCAGATATCCACTTTTTGTCATGTGAATTTTGTTGACAAAACCTCGAAGGGTCTCTCTCTGTAATTCCATATTTGTCTCATAATGTAAAAGATTAAACAACTAAAAAAGCAACTAATTAGCTAAATAAATAAATAAGTTTATTATTCCTAAACGTTGAAACTTCTAGAGTTGACAGAATGACTTTTAATTGGTTGCGCTTCTCATTCTAATCAACCAACTTTTTAAAGCGGTAGCGACAGCCGTTATGAGTGGCACGTGATTTCTGCATTTGGAAAAATATTTGCTATGGGAACGGTGTAAAATCTTATGTTCAATAGTGCAATGTGCGATTCCTCGAAACGGTAAATAGCAGTTGCAAACATTTTACATAAGAGGCTGTGTAAATGTCGCTTTGCTAGAAGGTATGGTAATTTGATGGCCACCATAGCTAGTGTGCTCAGTGTCGAGACCGCACCACCTTAATTCAGTTGGCGCAACGTAAAACGCCTATTTCGATGTAGAACCTCTTAGGGGAAGATGGCAGCTTGAAGAGATAAAAAATTCGCCAACACGGGGTGTCAAAGTCGCAGCGATGAAGAAGGCAAATCCGCTTGTCGAAATGTCGTCTCCATCGACACCCCGTGTTGCCATTTTTTTTTATTTTCGTCTATTACGACGTAGCTTACATAGAGAGTAGCCTCCTTGGATAATTTCACAGTTTAGCTAAACGAATGCATGCGCTAACAATTTCGTAAAAGTTGACGTTTTTTTACCGTGAGATTGAAAAGAATGCGCTGTTTTTACAGCTAAGCCTAACACTGATGACTGCAGTGCTACTGGGCATGAGATCTGCGAACGTGTATGTTCTTCCCCATGCACCATAAGGTCGGAGGCGGTGGGCTTGGATTTCATCGCATGTCTTAGCCAGGTTCACGCTGCAACTTGTTAGTTGGTGTTTAAAGGATTTCAACTGAAATAATTAATCATGAAGAAGCAGAGCTGCTCTCCGAAGGTTTGTTGAATAGTATCGCTCCGCGCGCTTGTTTTAAATGCGAAGCATTTCTTAGCGAACCTCTGGTACTCTGAGCGTTTCTATCTATCTATCTATCTATCTACCTAGCCGCCTACGTCTGGGTGCTCTCATGGTCGCCCCCTTAACTTGGTGTAGACCAAAATTGGCATGAGAGGGTAAGATGATTTGACGAATATTAGTGTCGGGTCATGACAAGAATAACGAGAAAATTCTGCCGCGTACGACCGTCGAACCCTTTCCTCCAGACATTCCCTTTTAGCACGAACCGCGTTGTACGGGTGTGCGCTACAGGTGATTGACAGTTTAAATCTACCCAGGAACGGCGAGAACAGACATTGGTAATTTAAATGCGACAGCGTTAAGAAAAACCGACATCGGCAGCGTTGACCCGACGAATGGAAAGCATGAAAATTAGGATCCCAGCAGGAATCGAAACCAAGAATTCTGCGTGGCAGTCAGGTATTGTACCACAGAGCCACGCCAGGTCTATAAACTGGTTTAGAAAAACAGTCTATGAGGCATACTGTCGGTGCAACGTAAATTGTGGTTGTGGTGCTGGCTATTTAATTTACAAGAAAGCAATAAACACAGCATATGTACTCCTACGATACAGACGTCATATCAGATTAACGTCTGTGGTTCCAGTGTTGGCTCCGCTTTTTATAGCAGTGTAATAAACATTACATTTGTATTCCAATGATTCAGCAATTGCTCGACCCCGCAGGAATAGATTAACGAATGTTACGTATGATATTCACATGATTGCACCATAAAGTGCACTTAGTTTCGATAATACTGACGTATGTACTCTAACGTAAGGGCTGGCGTTACGTCGCACCTTAAGTTACGCTTTAAACGCCAGTGTTGTCGACGTGCCTGATAAGCCCAAGATGTGCACACAGCTACTACACTTAAAAAAAAAAACGTCGATCCACCTCGTAACACTTGGCTCAAAGCCATAAAATACAGTATATAAGTACTCGCTGACTGCTTCGCATAAAACCGATTCTCAGAACGCGTGGAATCTGCAGAATTTTTTTTCTCTTTTTGTTTTCTAACCAGCCAGTAACACTTGGAACCACTGCCTTGTGCAGGCCGAGCCGGAATGTCTGAGAGTTTTCCTGACTATTTTAGACTCTTCTGATCAGATAACACTCATAAAGCGAACACTAGTTCATTCTGGAACTAACGCGGCCGCCAGCGATAACGCTGAAGTCTTCAATGCGACATGCATAAATTCCAGCGCGCCTTACAGCTAAGCTACCGACGGCAGACGACTGTGATCGACGATATCAGTGTACAGCGTGTATTTCTTGTACTTTGACTTTTGATTTCTTGGGCACAAGTTCATTCCATAGAGAGTTTCTTCTTGAGCAGCTCGACTACCGTCTTCTTCATCGTCTTCTTCAGTGGTTCGAATGCCCGCCGGTAGTCCCATTCGCGCGGCGGGAATCAGACGTGCTTAAGCAGTTTGCGCACTTTTCCCAAGCGCCTGACTTGCTGTCGCTATCGAGGATGTTCTACCTGAACGTCCCTCAATCTCCCTTGTGGGGATCACAGATAAGAACCTTCGCCCTCGTCCGCAGCGGCTGTGGTAAAAAGCAGCGACGAGCGCCCCTGCGCATGCGCCCAGATGTGGGCATGCTTCACAAACAGGCACGGCGAGCGACCAAGGGGGAGTTGCCGGCAAACTGTCGTGAGGTGTGCGCGGCGTGCGCTCCGCCGGGGCCAGGGTTAGCAAGACCGGCGCGAAAGTTTTGCGTGGAAACTGTGCGGAAGTTTGTTCTTATGTTTTGCCTTTTCGCCGTAATGTTTTGAAGTCGTCTCGTTACAAAGAAATTATTTTTTTAGTTATCCCGACGTCGACGAGCGGCCAATTTCTTGGAGTAGACAGGGAACCCTACACCCTTTGTAGCCAGGTGGCGACCACGACACTGAGTGATTTTCTCCGCCACTAGTCGGCGCAGCTGTTCTCGTAGCCTTACTGAGATGCCTCCTCCACCACGCGGCGGACCTGCGTTTTTTTATTGGTGAATGAATAAGTCTACTATCTGCCTTCTTGTAGTTCAGAGGTGCATGTTTCTTGCCTGTGCTCAACTGGACTCCCTACTTAACCATTTAAACTTAAGTGGAATTTTGTTTATATTTGTCTGTGACAAAAATAATTTGTTTCAGCGGAAGATTCAATTCAGTTCTAGAAGACTGGGTCTGTACTTTCTTCCCTTTGCAGGAATTCTTTACGACCAGAGAGGAAACTACAACCTCGCATTTCTGCTGGCTGGCGTGCCTCCAATAGTGGCATCTATTCTCATGTGCGCCATACATTTGATAAAAACGGTGAGTTGCATATTACAGCGATTCATGACATCGCCATGCCTTTAGGCTATCGATGGTCGCCTTGTATTGGTTAATGTATAATTTTCTGTTGTTGCCAGCTCAGGAGAGTTCGTAGAAGAGGAAACATTTTAATGCGCCCATGTGCAACAGGAAGCTACAATGAAAAAATGCAATTGAAAAAAAAATTGCCGCGGTGCGAGATCCGAACCCACGACCGACGCGTTTCATAGTGGTTGTTCTGGCATCTGAGGTAAACCTATGTTAGCTGTTCAGTGCGAGGGCGAATTACTTGTCAATTAGAAGTGAGGAGGCATAGCATATGACAGTTTCACGCTTTACTGAACCTTGCTGAATATCGTGCGCTTCTTTGGAACAGTACCTTCATGTTTTACATGAAACCTGCATCAATTATACGCGGAGGTCAAGGGTTGTCTGAATCTTGAACTTATAAATCGGCGGTACCGTAAACAGCTACTCATGAACCTAGTCAGTCCCACTCAGAAAAGAAAGGATCAAACACGGTGTACAGATATTGCTTATTGCTCCAAACCATTAGGCCCAACGCATATTTTTATGTAGGAATTATGAAATCACCTTGCTGAGTCCGTAACAATAAATGTGCCGGAAATGGGATATAAAAGTGATGCATCGTGTCAGTGTATGGTGTTTATTGTGAAGTGCACTAATAGTGTGGCAATCTCGTAATGACGCTCGAACCAACGGACACAAATCAATGTTCGCGATCAACGAGGCTCACCAGCTTATGTTGTTCATGTTCATGGATAAAAAAATGGTATAGCACACTTAACGAAATATTTATGGGGCAGACTGGGAACGCAGGAAAAAACAAGTAGATAGGATTGGACGCCAAACATTCAACTGTTTATTTGCCGCACATCACCCAAATATATCTCTTTTCAAAAATGCCCACACAGAGAGGGCGCAACATGTGCAAATTGTCGCGCAACATTATCAAAGAAATAAACTGCCTCACAGCAGTATCTAGAAAGAGAGATTCACCCTTGTAAAGAGAGACGGAAGGAGCACTGATGCAGCCATCCCCCTTGTTTATGTGATACGGTTCAAGCACTTCACATGCTAACGTTTCCAGGCTGATCTCTGCCACACGCGTATCTCCAAACAGTGGTGCGCAGCCGCACGAAATTAAGTGTAACGGAAACTGTGAACGTACGCCATTGTTGGAAACAGATGTTCTCGGGTGATATGCGGAAAATAAATAGGCAAAATCGGGCGTGCTATCCCGTCTTCTTGCTTTTTTTTTCTTGATTCCCAGTTTGCGCTACAAATATTTCGTTAGGCTATGAACCAAGTAGCCCCCACGTAATGCTCGGCTAGACTGTGCTAGGACAGGGGAGTGCTCGAAACATGCTTCGCAAAGGGAAGCCCAAACAGGGTCAATCCGCTTGCAGCGCTGTGATCGGTAGTCTGCAGTGTCGTCGTTGAAGAGTCGCGCCCTGCTCCGCCGAAGTGGTGCAGGGGTAGAATCCCCGCTTCGCACGCAAAAGCCCCGGGTTCGAATCGCAGCTGTAGATGGTGGGTTTTATAGTTAGTGTCACGTTTTATAGCTGTATTGGTTTTCCTTTGTTTCTTAAAACTAGCTTCAGTTGCGACGTATTGGTTCAAAAATTATCGCGAAATGTGAAGTAAAATAGAAGAAATTTGACAGTGAGCGCAGTTATCAGCAGCGCCACCGCCCGGGATTGAACAAAATCGCGAAGTATGGCCTCCGAGATTTTCGCGAATATGAGACTCGAAACGAGATTTCACATTTTACGTTACTTCTTGTAGTAATACGTAGGAACAGAAGCTAGTTTTAGGAACCAATGAAAAACCACCGCAGCTACGAAAGGTGTAGAACCGACACAGCTACAAAAGGTGGCAACAAGAATGCAAACCCACCATCTACAGCTGGGATCCGAACCCGGGCCTTTTGAGTGGGAAGTGGGCATTCTACCCCTGCACCACTTTGGCGGAGCCGCGCGCAACTCTTGAATGACGACACATTGCAGACTACCGATCGCAGCGCCGCAGGTAGATTGACCCTATTTGGGCTTCACTTTCTGTATATTGGTGCTGCGGCCATTCCGAGCACTCCCCAGTTCAAGTACACTCTAGCTCTGCTAAGGTTTAGTACGCAGTTTCCTGTGGTTCTTATGTGTCAAATCCATGATATGATTATGTGGCACGCTATAGTGGAGGGCTCCGGGAATTGAGACCATCTTGGGTTATCGGGCACCAACATCTAAGTACATGTGCCTCTAGAATTTTCGCCTCCATCGAAAATCCGACCACCACGGCCGGGACGGAACCAGTAACCTACGGGTCAGCAGCCGGGCGCCGTAACCATTGTACCCCCGCAACGGCTTATAATAAAGAGTGAAGGGTCGTATTTGATATTAGGTCATCTGGCGTTTTCGGCCATCTAAGCAGTTTCACGGCGCTGAAATGTTGCTTACATAAAAAACAACCTTCGAACAAACTGCAGTCGGCATCTTGTACGTGTGTTTTGCTCTAACGTAAGGTGACACTGTCTGTGCTTCTAGTTCCACAGTTACGTTGAAGCGCTATGGTGTATTGCGGAATACATCCAGGCGTGAGTACAAGCATGCAACGCGTTTACGGAGAGAGAACGATTAATTATTTTGCTAATTCAATCTCTTTAATTTAGACTGAGGACCTTGTCAGAGGTAAGAGATTAATTTGAACAATATTTGAGTCTGGCGACACGGAGGAGCGTAAAGTATTTTGCACGTGCATGTTACGCTACATCCTTTAAAATTTAGCAGAAAATGGAAAAGAAAAAATAGGTGGGAACATAGCGCTGGATGACAAGTGGCTGTCCTTTCTGGAGCGCGAATGCCAGACCGCATGAAAGGAGTAGAGACAAAAATAAGTTTGGGATAATAGCCATCGGTGCACGTGCGTTCAAGAGTATGTAGCCTATATTCATGTACATGTATTCTCATTTCCTGCATGCTGCAAAGTCCGCAGCGGTGCTTTTAAGCCTGCGTTCGCGTGACTGATGCGGCATAGGCGCAAATACATTACGGAGCATGCATTGCTTCTACGAATAGCAATGCCTGTGACACTCTAAATATTAAGAACTATCCATATTTTAAAGGCGCGCTTTTTCTTCATTCACGCCCATATAATTATTAAAATGGTGTGCCTCTGTCAAGATCTCTACGTAAACGCATAGACTCAGAAAAACTAGACCACATTGGAGGTACATATGAGTGCTATGATTTGTTTAATCTATAATAGTTTAGTATAGTGCTAAAGTATAATATACTAGAGCTTATTGTAGTTTCATTATTGCATACGAACACACGATGAATAAATGCACTGACAGGAGGCAGCTTCTCATATAGCTTAGGGATATGCGTTGTGGCGACCTGTTGGCGCCTTTTTCGTAGAGTTGGCAACACTAGTTTTGTAGCGTTAGCTACACTTGCCTAGCCGGAGCCGATTTCGCGCGGTACCTCATGAGCCGTGCTGCGCATGCGCGAGGATCAGTGCGGAGCCGGCATCTCACGCGCTCTCCGCCACCGCCGCGCGCGGCTCGCCGCTGCTGGTGGGGAGAGTATTTCGGCCGCGCGTTAAAAAAGTCACGTGGTACACAGAGCTGCTCCGCGCGCGGCGGTCGCGGTTGCCTAGGCGACGAAGACGCTGCCGCGGCGGCACTCCGACCGTCGTTGGGTTCTGCGGCAGTGCCATGTTTCCTTTGGTATTACAACGTATTCAGTGGGCATTGCGATGACGCAGTAACTGCATGAGCTGCACTTCACAGCGCACAAATGGAACATTCAAGGGTAAAATTTAGCACAGCTTCACTGACTTGGCGTCGCAAAGACTGATGAAACTGCGGAGCTGGTGCCTTTTCCTTGGCTTTGGGGTGCCTTTTTTACTAAGTACTATTTTAGCTGTCGATACAGCGATGATAATATGACGCCGCTAAACGGTCCGTGAGCTCCTGCTTTGTCCACTCGCAAGCCAGCATCGGCTTCCCTAGTTGCTGGGCGGCCGACGTCTCTCTTCCCGATGATTTTTGTCGTGCAGTTGCCGCGACACGCCTCCCTCACTCGAAACTCGGGGTCGGCCCGTCATCGTTGGGCCCATGCTCTAGCAAATTCACATCATATTTCCCGCCGCACCGCTTCTTCTCCAGAAGACAGAACCTTGTTCGTACTCGCCATACTCGTCGCCATACTCGCGCCGACAGTACACGCTTTTGTACTGCTTTGTTCACGCCGAATTTATTCTTGCAGCAACAACGAAATGAAGCAATGTTAGTGCTGTTAAATCAAGGTGTGCGGCCTAGAGGTAGGGGGCACTTTTTTAAGCTCAGTGCGAGCAGTCCGGCCGCATTAGAATTAACACCATAATTAAAGCA
The DNA here is from genome assembly GCF_013339695.2 of Rhipicephalus sanguineus. Classification (NCBI taxonomy): domain Eukaryota; kingdom Metazoa; phylum Arthropoda; class Arachnida; order Ixodida; family Ixodidae; genus Rhipicephalus; species Rhipicephalus sanguineus. The sequence continues at coordinate 41,184,697 of NC_051181.1, read as the reverse complement.
CGATATGCAACACGAACTGACGGTCGAATGTCAACAACAAGCATGCACGCTAGCAATAAACAAAGATAATGAAGATGTGCGTCTATCGCAGCCTCTCCTAACTCCATCGCACTGTATGTGTTAGTAGTCAGGGAACACCAAGCCCAGCTTTTTACTCTGCCGAAATAACATAACACTACCGCAGAAGGGGAGCGCGTACTATCGATACGATGGCCGGAGCCACCATTCTATGGAGCCACCGCGTCTACGCGTCTCGCCGGTCTCGCTCGCCTGGCAACGGCCAGACCCCCGCCAGAGGGCCGCACCAGCCGCACTTTTTTAAAGCCCCTAAAACTTACACTTTTTTAACGCGCTGCGGAAATACTCTCCCTGCTGGTGGCGAAGAGCGGGAGGAGTGGCGTCGTAGCCGGGCAGACAGACTGGCGCCGGCGCGCGCGACTCGCCGCTGCTGCTCTGCGCATTCGAGAGGGGTGACGGCGTAGCCCTAGCGCGCGCAGCTATTCGCCTTCGCTGTACAGTCGCCGTCTGACAATGCGCTGGTGCCGCTTGATAGCGCCTCTGACTGGCGTTTGCAGGTGGGTAACGCCATGGAGAAAGAGAGCGCAAATGCTGCTCAACGGCGCAGAAGAGCCGAGAAGCTTATCTCATCGGATCCCGAAGTAGTTGCCTCGCAATTAGCGATTCAGCGTACGAAGAATGAAGAAGCAACCTGACGTTGAGCAAAAATAAATATGCATGTGCCACACAATACGTACACCGTGTGTGTGTCATTGGAGCAGCAGTAAGCATGACAATCAAGCTAATCCTAGACAATCTGGAAAGCTCAGAATAATCAGCTGAACCTTTGCTAACGCTACGTATATTCTGGCATAGCCGAGCTAAGCCACTGCAAATTTTTTAAAACCCGATTTGTCGTTCGGACATTTCCAGCCCCATTAAACAGTTTGGGGTTCTTCATGGCTCAAATGAACGCCCAAGCATAATTCTGAATTGTGATAGCTGCCAATTGACGAAGTAGTCCGCGTATCGTCGCACCACGAACGTAGACGCGGCGTTGGGCTGGGGGTAGTAAAATTATTGCATTAATTAGTTATTTGACATTTTCTTGCTTTTGGAGAGTAGTTGTGCCTCGAAAATGGGGCCCTTAGTACAGGGTTTTACGGATAGCAGCCGCCGTGTTCGACACTTCGGCCAGCTATTGACAGCCAGTCGCCATCGTGTCCGTCAGCCGCTCCTCCCCGAAGGTGACGGTGGTGTTTAGACTGGATGGCACGTTGGGGATAGTAATGATCATACCTGATGCTTTACGTGCCAAAGCCACAACATCATCAAGAGACACGCCGTAGTGGAGCGTTCCGGAAATTTCGACCATCCAGAGTTCTCTAACGTGCACCCAAATCTAAGTACATGGGCATCCAGCATTTCACCTCCTTGGAAATGCGACCGCCGTGGCAGAGATGGAAGCCGTGAGTTTAGGGTCAGCAGCCGAGCACCGTAACCACTGTGCCACCGCGGCAGCTCATGTTGGGAATAGTCTGGCGCAGCCAAAGCCTTAAGGCGGGATGGTAGTTGCAGTATTGAGAGTCCAGCTGTACCAAGGGAGTGGTAAATGAAGAAACGAGGTGTCGAGAATGTGTTGTCGCTGTAGTTGTCGCTGACAAATGACCTCTAGACCAGTGAGGGAAGGACGCCATGGGGGTAGTGTTGTCGAGCAAGGCGTACGTCGGCGGGCAGGGATCTGTACGAGAAAGGCTGTGGTTGACTAATGATGGAGCGATTCCACGAGGGCAAGGCTTTCCACCTCATCTATCTTCCCACCAATTATTGTCTCACTGACTCCCAAACTACCTTTTCAACCCTTTGCATCCTACCACCTCATCAATCTTCGAACCCATCCAGTACGGTCGGTCGGGGTGCCTGAGTGTGAACTGATCCCTGATGATGAGCATGCTCCTGTGCGACCCGGGAACTCTGAAACGGGCCAAGTGACAACGCGTGTAATGTGCAATCGAATTACCTGGCAAATGTGAATTTTTAATGGAGCTGTGTGAACCTTACTTGCGTTTACAACAATCGCCAAACGGGAAATTGGCCAAATTTAGACAGATTTACGCTGACTACGCTAAGAAAACAAATTTCCTTTTTTCTTTCTTTTATGGTGCTTGGTTGGCCCATTGATACTGGCACATGCGTTATATAATGAAGGAGTCGACAAGTGGCAAAAAATGCGGCAGATTCCACGCGCTGTGGGAATGGGTGCAATGTGAAGCAGTCGGCGAGGAGCGGCATGTACCGCATTGTTTGGCTTTCAGATAAATCAAGGTATTCAGGCCATGACAAGTCATTCAATATCTCACATTTTTCATGCATGCATGCAGGCATGTACACTTTGCTATTTACCACGCGAATGAAACGTATATTTGGGTGTAGGGCATATACCATTCGTGACCAGTCATTTATGTTTGTCATACTGATGCAATGCCAAACTTGATAAATAACAAGTTAATGAAACCCCCGCAAGCACTAAGCATGTAAGTCATGACGTACATGAGACGTACAACACGATTTTCATGTCACGGCCTGTTATGTTTGTTTTCACACACTCGTGCTATGTCATACCAATGTTCGTATATAACAACTTAATCAAACGGCCGCGAGAGCACCAAGACCTTTTTATATAAGTGATGACGTACATGACATGCATGAAAAGAGTTTCGTGTTACGACCCGTCATTTAGGTTTTCCATACACTCGTGTCATGCCATACCAATTTTGGCGTACATCAAGTGAACGGAACGGCCGCGAGAGCTCAAAGTCATATGCGACTTTATAGATAGATAGATAGATAGATAGATAGATAGATAGATAGATAGATAGATAGATAGATAGATAGATAGATAGATAGATAGATAGATAGATAGATAGATAGATAGATAGATAGATAGATAGATAGATAGATAGATAGATAGATAGATAGATAGATAGATAGATAGATAGATAGATAGATAGATAGATAGATAGATAGATAGATAGATAGATAGATAGATAGATAGATAGATAGATAGATAGATAGATAGATAGATAGATAGATACCTTGCATTAGAAAAAAATCCACGGCGCCGTGGTTACACTATAGGCTTCTCAGTTAAACATATTTGGCTTCACTTGTGAAATCTTTATTTTTGAAAACTTCCCTATATTTCTACTTATTTTGTCTTACCTCTGGTGATTGCATCGATTTTTTTTTTATTTTTCATCAGCTACGGCAGTCGCTGTTAGGGCTAAAAGAAGGATACTCACGTGATTTTTCCACGCCCTCTGTCTGTAATCGGGCTTCTAGGGCCTTCGAAATTATTAAGTAAGCCGTCTAATTGCAGTTCTCCTATATCCAGGGCCCCAACGAGCAGCACGACGTTCGACCAAGGGAAAGCGACATCCTCGGTGCAAGGCGTCATAGCGCACTCGTGGCTTCCGAGCCGTGAGCCGAGTGCGAAGGTGGTGGGACTGTACACCGCCGACGTTCTTCTCGCCGTGCGTACACAAGCCAAGTGGCCTGCGGCAGTGGCTGAAGGCGAAACGCGAGGAGTCACCAGCACTGCTTCTTAACGGAAATCCCCAATGCCAGAACTATGCGAAGGAAAACATAGACAGGGTAACTTCCATCCATGCCTTAGCGATGACTACAGTGAGCGTGACGATTGCTGCCAAACGTTTTGGAGTGCTGTCGATTTTTTTTCTCCCAGAGCTGAAGAGCTCGCGGCAGGAAGCACGCAGAGATTTCCACGTGGTCACCAGTGGATCCTCAGAGCTGAGCCGACAACCCAACAAGCGATATGTCGGCAGGATGCTTTTGTTAATGTTCTTTTGTTACCGAAAACAAAGATATAATGTTCTCTTCTGTCTTCCTGTCACTCGTGCCTTATATAAAAAAAGAGAAAAAAGCTTGAACGGTCGTGAACTGTGTCTGATTATCTCATCTGTCATTTGCACTGAAAAGCGGATGTCAAGCCTATTACTTTTCTCCCTTGTCGCATCTTTTTTTAACATGAAAGTGTTTTATGCCGGGGTCCACCACAGCTGCACTGACGCATTTCTGTCACGAATATGACGTTGTAAAATATAAAGACTAACATATGACAAAGAAAAAATTAGAAGGAAACGTTCCATCACCTGGAATAGAACTTACGCCCCCTCGATCCCCAGCGCGCTGCGCGAAACGACTCCGCCACAAGCGGCACGTCCTTCATTATACTAACGGTGTGCTATTTATATACACCATTTGCCAGTGGCGGTACTCGGAGATTAGGGTACATCACCATGTTTTCGTTATCACTAGCGAGATGGCGCGAAGGGCTCGAAGAGTGCGCTTTAAATGTCGTCGCCCCCCGCTTTGAGATGAGCGTGTGCCTCTACAGGGCGTGGTCGCGCCTGCGCGCGCGCCTATCTTGTACGTCTTGCGCTCTCACCGCAAGTTTGCGTTCAAGTTGCAGAGAGCACGAAGGTCATTTCGCTCACTGCAGCGGCCGCTTTTGCGAAAGGAGCGCGCTGCTCAAAAACAAATAAATTACAACTGTGACAGTTCGCACTCATCCTGTGTATACGTTTGCGTTCGTTTTGTGCGTCTTCCTTTGTATTTGACCAGCGCGCTTTAACTGTAGAGCTGTGACAGTTGTTAGTTCGCGCTCATCCTGTGTATGTTCGTTCCGTGCGTCCTTCCTGCTTGAGCAACGCGTTGGAAGTTTCGAGATGCTTGCCGTTCTTCGCGTGACATTACAACTTGTTGCTGTAGCATTCACTTCTCCGCCCTCGGGGCGAAACAATGCACAACAGTCGCTCAACTACGTCTGTGAAGACACCTTTTACTTTAGTGTTATGCCGATTCGTATGACAGAGGGATCAACCCTGTTTTTTTTTTTTTGTACCATGAACGAAACCCGGGGATTGAGCGAGAGCTCTTTTTCTTTTTGTTACACCCAACCTAATGAATCCAACAGACATTGACGCTAAGGAAGGTATTTTCCTGCTTCCTCTGATTTCTCCGCTTGCTTCTTATGTAAGGGATCCGAAAATATCCCGAACGGCGCAGGAACACCCGTTAATAGCAATAATAACATTAATAATAATAATAAAAAGAAGAAGAAGGACGAGGAGAAGAACAAGAGGAGGAAGCCAATCATCATCGTCATCATAATCATCATCATCATCATCATCATCATAGGGGTTTTACGTGCAGAAACCGCGATATGATTATGAGGCAAGCCGTAGTGGAGGGCTTCTGAAATTTAGACCCCCTGTAGTGTTTTAATGTGCAGTTAAATATATCTAGAATACTAATAACGCGAATTTTACTCGAAGTCGGAACTGACAGCGAAGACTAGAACAAATTTAGATAGCTGTACACCTTCGAATATGCGTTATGAAATCTATTCATGTCATCGTTAGTTAAATATTACATTACATACATATACATTGAAGTCGTTGGAGCGAAAATAAATGCGGTAAATGTTTTGGTATATCGCGGGAGCAAACATGTCGAAGGTCCGGCCACCCCTGATTTTATGTATGTGCTTATGACTTGAGTGCGTTTTGGTTTCTAGATCGTGGTTCAACAAACCAATTATTGAAGCGCGACCTTTATTGCAGGTTTTCAAATGACAAGGTGGTACTTATAATTGGACATACGTGTCATATTTGCTTGATGGTAAGCTCACCTGAACAAATGAAATAATTTTATCTTGCTCCAGATTTTCCGAAGTATTTTGGCGCTAAAAACAGTAGAACGCATATAAAGTGCTCCTTTCAGCGAAACGGGAGTATGCCTCGGTATAGCACCGAGAAATATCGCTTTATAGCGGTAATACCCACATACGTCGATGCAGAAACACTCTCAGAGAACATGTGCTATATCTCCAATTACCCGACATTTCCTGCTCTTTCATACACAGTCTACGACACATATACGAACATCTTGGCTTATTAAGGCGAAAGCCTTAGATGTCTCATCAAACGCGAAAATTGACTGCCGGCGTCGCCGGCGGCGTCAACACGGTTGATGCAAGGAATCATCATCACATGATGACGTCACCACATAGCGTCATCAAGACGTCACATAAAGGGACTTCACATGATGACGTCATCACATGATATCGTCGCTTTGCTCTGCCTCCGTGATTGGTGGACTGATCATGGAGGCAGTGCAAAAAAAAAAATGTTGGAGGATGCTGTAAACTTCGCCTCATGAGTAGAACGCGATAGCGTAATCGGGCCCTGTGCGCATCGCCGTCTCAATCACTAGCGTCGCTCCGCTTGCCGGTAGACACCTCAGCCAAGCCTCAAGAAAAGGAGCCTCTGTACTCGTAACATTAGCCCTTTCAAACTATCCTACAATACCAACTGCAAGTACGCTTGCGAATTGCCCACTATGACATAATTATTTCTTTTGCGAATCATCGAAGTGCCCGCTACGCGTCGGTAAGGCAACACGCGAGCCTACGCAGCTGCTCACTTTGCTTTTGCTGCTGATTATGATTAAATATGTCTGAACGCTTTGAAATGGGTGGGCCTTTAAACCCCTCACACGAGGTTCAAATCACATGTATTGACACCTGGCGCGCTTCTACGCTTCTGTCACGCAACATTGCATGCGCTAAGGAGACTCCTGGCATTACATGACAGGGTCATTCTGTGCCAAACGTCCCAGAGATTCAGCTCGACCCTGTCAGATTCTGGTAAAAAATTGTGGGCAATCATTTTAGTGCACCATTCACTCTCCTACAGCATTTTTGCAAGAAAAAAAATCACAGCATATCCACGGAGTGAATGATGATGAGTGGGCGACGCTGCGGAGGTTCATCGGTAAACCGTGGATCTTCCGTGAATTCTGCCCAGTACATCATCACCGACGTGAGATCGGGCGCGTTTATACTAAAGGTTCGATGAGAGTTATGACGACTTGCAGCTCACTTTAATTTTACATGTACGCTGTGAATTTTCATTGTTTAGAAAACCATTGCTTTAGAAAACATCTGACGTCTTTTCGTTTTGTTTTTAGAAAACATCTGGCGTCTTTTCGTTTTGCTTTTAGAAAACATCTGGCGTCTTTCGTTGGTTTATTTCATCAATCAACGGCGTTTTGAACAAAATTTTTATTGTTTAATCACGCACAGGAGAAATCTCACCAGGCACTACCTTGGAGGTAAACAATGGCTGCTAATGGGAATGAGATACAGAAGAAGTCGGCTTTTAGCTAACACTTACACTTCTACTTCTACTAACGTTTCCTACTGGAACATGTCAATGGCTGCTAATGGGGAATGAGAGACAGAAGAATTCGGCTTTTAGTTAACGCGCACGCTGCGATTTTTTTATTGTTCAACAACGCACAGGAGAAATCTCCCACCGGCACCACCTTGGAGGTCAAGATCTGGTACTAGCATTAAGACTGCTTACGCACTACGATGGGGACGAACGGGTGCCTATTTGAGGAGCTTCGCGCCCCTAATATATTTCTGTCCTTACGGGTGATTTCCATATTGCCGAGGTGGGCGAAACATGGTTGCTGAAAAAATACCGCAGGATTACACTTCTGAACGGAGTGCCTTAAGGGCATAGGTCGGCATACTCACTCATGAGTCGACTCACTCAGGCTCACTCAGACTCAGATCGAGCCGTGAGTATGAGTCCGAGTGAGTCCGGTGGCGAAAACTTTAGTGAGTCTGAGTCCGAGCTAGTCCCAAGTGCAAAATATATTTCTTGAGTGAGCATGAGTGAGCTCCACAATTTTTGCCTATGCATGGTCCTATCTATTCAGAGTCAGCATAACTATCAGCCTTATGTCAGCTGACGTTTTGCTCACGTCTACTCACACATACTTCAATTTACTAACGACCATACGCCTGCTCAATATTTATTCATCAGAGGCGTGAGTTTTGATGCCCCCCCCCCCTCCCGGCAAACTTTTTCACAGGAATTTCTTGATGAAAATATCCCGTGTGAGTCATCTCTTTCAATAAAAATGCCGCTACTGAACTGCAAACACTGATAACTCGCATTCGAAGGTACCAGATAAAAAGGCGCAAGTAGGGCACCGATTATGTGAAATATTGGCGCTAAAGAGCATTGACACCATGGACGAAAAAGCTAATTAATCACTCACGGACTCATGAGTCGACTCACTCAGACTCAGGTCAAACCATGGGTTTGAGTCTGAGTGGGTAATATTTTGGCGAGTTTGAGTCCGAGTGACGCGAGTTGAGATAAACGTTTGCGAGTCTGAGTCCGAGTGAGCCCGAAGAGCAAGCTATATTTCATGAGTGAGCCTGAGTGAGCTCCACGTTTTTACAGCGAAAGCTGTTATGAGATCATTTTAGCGGCCGTTTTTGGCGCCGTAGTTGTCCGCCGCCGCCGCCGCCGTCGCTGCTGCAGCCGTCGCCGGTGTCCGTATCCACTATCGCTCGAAATAAGAAAAAAAAAAACGAAATAAGGAAAAAATTCCAGGATGGAACGAGGTTCGAACCTGCGCCCTCTGCGTGTGATCCCAGTATTCAACCTCTGAGCCATGCCGGTGCTTGAAACTGCTTTGCAAAAAGACCCTATACAGGCTTCATGCCGGGAAGGAACCACATTAGCATATTCAATATAGCGTGGTAGAAGAGTAAAATAAGCCCCAAGCGTCGCACAACGCGAATTCTGTAACCAGGCGTCACACAATGCGAATTATGCAACGAGTAGGTTGTTGAATGCTTCCAACCCATTACAAAGGTCTCCGCCATAATTCTTCATCGTCATCAGGCACAGCATCAACAAAGTGCGCATAATGCCTTACATGCATTTAGCAGGTACCACGGCTCTCCGTAGAATGACGAAAAATGGCATAGTGCCTGCTTCCCTACTTCTCAAAAATTACAATGATGTATAGCGTAGTGGGTTCCTCGCAAGTGCACTTGTATTGATTGCCAAAGAAGCCCATAAGCGCATGATCCATTTCATCAGGGTCTCAATAATTTCTTCCCCCCTCTCTCTCTCTCTTTCTCACGTCAACGTATGGTATATTGCATTGTGGGAGAGCGAAATAGCGACCGGCGATCACACAATGCGAATTATGTAACTGGTGAGCCGTTGAAAGCTTCCAACCTTTTACAAAGGGCTGAGCCACAATTCTTCATCTTCATCAGTTGTCACGTCAAAAAATTGGCCGCGTATCTGCGTGCTTCGCTGCAAATGTCGTCTAAAGACGATAGAAGAGGCGCTGCGTGAGATATGGACGCCATCTCGCAATACGTCGGGAAACATGAGTGTTGTGTTGCGGGCTGATAGTCCCGGCGCAGCAGCAGGCGAAGACCGGCGGTGACCAACGCGACCGGCGGGGACGCCAGCCAGCCCGAACACGCGGTTTGGCGCGAAGCGCTGAAGCAGAAGAAACGTCCGCACTCAACGAGTACTCTCCACACACTCTTTTATGTACACGTCGCCTGGGTAAAGCAGGAATGCGCCCCATGGCATTCGTACAGTGCAATACAGAACCGAAACCGAAACACCACAATGAGCTCGTTCAGAGGGCACGGAGGAAGGCAAGTTTCAGCGCAGTCGCATTTTCAGCGCAACTTAAGAAACTAGGATCTTTAGAATTACGTATGTATGCATTTTCTATTAAAGGTACACACCACCTAATACTTACCTAGTGATGTTGCGCCTCAGATATGCGTAATATTTACTTTTTGATCGACAACGTTCAAAAGTATTGTCACGTGGTCGTGACGTCGACGAAGACAACAGTCAGTACGTTTGAGATGAAACTGTTTATTTGGCCAAACTTGTGGCCGAGAAACTGAGAACTAGAACTACAGCAATACACGCTGTACAATGATAGCGGCGAACAGGGCGTCGTCCGTCGATCAACTCACAAGCGATCAAGCGCGTCGGCTTTTATACAGGCGCTATCGAACTTTCCAGCAATATCGCTGGTGGCGGCGTTATCTCTAGACAAAGCTGGAACATTCGCGTGCGGCGCGCAATCTTAACAAACCGATCTACTACAATCGCGACGCTTCTAGAACACTACTTCGCGGACAGCGTCGAGCGTTGATAACCGTCCCTGCCGGTCAAACCCGAATACATCAAAACAAGACAAGAAGTGGGCGTGGCATTGCCCCCCTCTGAAAAAGCATCGTCCCGATGCTTGTGAAAGAACATAGAAGAGGAAAAAACAAGTGTATACACAACTAAATTACAATAACAAAGGAAAAAAATAGAGTCCCCAGGCTCGCTAACGCGCAAAAAACGGCTTAAGGCGCACGACATGGACGATTTCAGGTCGCGCACGGCGCCGCTGAGAGTTCGTAATGCCGTCAGGGACAACCTCATAGTCGAGCGCGCCGAGGCGTCGAAGTACCCTGTACGGTCCGAAGTATCGTCGAAGAAGCTTCTCACTAAGTCCTCGTCGGCGTATTGGCGTCCATACCCATACACGGTCACCGGGCTGGTATTCCATGTGGCGTCGTCGAAGGTTGTAGCGGCGACTGTCAGTCGTCTGCTGGTTCTTGATCCGTAGCCGGGCGAGCTGTCGTGCTTCTTCGGCGCGCTGTAGATAGGTGGTCACCTCGATGTTTTCCTCGTCGGTCACGTTTGGTAGCATGGCGTCGAGCGTCGTTGCCGGGCTCCGTCCGTAGACCAACTTGTATGGCGTCATCTGCGTCGTTTCCTGTACGGCCGTGTTGTATGCGAAGGTCACGTACGGAAGAATGGCGTCCCACGTCTTGTGTTCGACATCGACGTACATGGCCAGCATGTCGGCGATAGTCTTGTTTAGACGCTCGGTGAGGCCGTTGGTCTGTGGGTGGTACGCGGTGGTGCGGCGGTGGCTTGTGTGGCTGTATTCCAAGATCGCCTGAGTTAGGTCAGCCGTGAACGCCGTACCTCTGTCGGTGATGAGAACCTCTGGGGCGCCGTGTCGCAAGACGATGTTTTCCACGAAGAACTTGGCTACCTCGGCGGCGCTGCCTTTGGGCAAGGCTTTTGTCTCGGCGTAGCGGGTGAGGTAGTCAGTCGCTACGACGATCCACTTGTTGCCGGAAGTCGACGTCGGGAACGGCCCCAGTAGGTCCATCCCGATTTGCTGGAACGGCCGGTGAGGTGGTTCGATTGGCTGCAGAAGTCCCGCTGGCCTAGTCGGCGGTGTCTTCCGTCGCTGGCAATCTCGGCAAGTCTTGACGTAGTGGGCGACGTCGGCAGCAAGGCGTGGCCAGAAGTATTTTTCCTGTATTCTGGCGAGCGTGCGGGAAACACCGAGGTGTCCAGCCGTCGGGTCGTCGTGTAGGGCCTGGAGGACTTCTGGTCGCAATGATGAGGGCACGACGAGAAGGCAGTCGGTTCGAAGTGGCGAGAAGTTCTTCTTCAAGAGAACGCCGTTCCGTAAGAAAAACGACGGCAGTCCTCGCTTGAATACCTTCGGGACAACGGCGGTCTTGCACTCGAGGTACTCAATAAGGCCCCCCAGTTCCGCGTCGGCCCGTTGCCTTTCGGCGAAGTCGTCGGCACTTATAGTTCCGAGGAAGCAGTCATCGTCGTCGTCTTGCGGCGGCGCGTCGACGGGGGCACGAGACAGGCAGTCGGCGTCAGAGTGTTTTCGTCCGGACTTGTACACGACGGTAATGTCGAATTCTTCAAGCCTCAGACTCCATCGTGCGAGACGACCTGAAGGGTCCTTCAAGTTAGCTAGCCAACATAAGGCGTGATGGTCACTGACAACTTTGAAGGGCCTGCCATAGAGGTAGGGGCGAAACTTTGATGTAGCCCAGAGGATGGCAAGGCATTCCTTTTCTGTTGTGGAATAGTTTGCTTCTGCCTTGGATAGTGACCGGCTAGCATAACTGATAACCCTTTCAAGCCCGTCAGTCTTTTGTACAGGGACGGCACCGAGTCCTACGCTGCTTGCGTCGGTGTGTGTTTCCGTATCGGCGCAATCGTCGAAATGCGCAAGTATGGGTGGCGTCTGCAGGCGTCGTTTGAGTTCTTGAAAGGCTTGCACTTGCGCCGTTTCCCACCTGAATTCCACGTTATTCTTCGTGAGAAGCGTCAGTGGTTCGGCGATCCGCGAAAAGTTTTTGACGAAGCGTCGGTAATAGGCACATAAGCCGAGAAATCGGCGCACGGCCTTCTTGTCGGTGGGTGGCGAAAATTCGGTGATGGCAGCTGTTTTCCGCGGGTCTGGGCGCACTCCAGACTTGCTGATCACATGACCCAGAAACAAGAGCTCGTCATACGCGAATCTGCACTTTTCTGGCTTCAGGGTCAGTCCAGAGGTCTTGATTGCTTGAAGTACTGCCTCAAGTCGCCGGAGATGCTCGTCGAAGGTCGAGGAAAACACGACGACGTCGTCCAAATACACAAGGCACGTCTGCCACTTCAATCCGGCCAGTACGGTGTCCATGACACGCTGGAACGTCGCAGGTGCCGAGCAAAGACCGAAAGGCATGACCTTGAACTCAAAGAGGCCGTCGGGTGTTATAAAGGCAGTCTTTTCTCGGTCTCTCTCGTCGACTTCGATTTGCCAATAGCCGGTCTTGAGGTCCATCGACGAAAAGTACGTCGCGTTGTGAAGTCGATCCAGGGTGTCGTCTATTCGTGGGAGGGGTCTCCAGCATAGCCGCGGCCCGTTCCTTGCGGACCACGCTCGTGAACGTGCTTAGGAACGTCGTCCGAAAGAGATCCCATGTTTGTAGGGTGGATTCTCGGTTCTCGAACCACGTCCTCGCGGCGTCTTCTAGGTAGAAGTATACGTGGCGCAGCTTGTCCTCGCAGTTCCAGTTATTAAATGTTGAGACCCTTTCGAAGGTCTCTAGCCAAGTCTCGGGGTCTTCACATGGCGAACCTCGGAACGTCGGCGGCTCCCTGGGTGGCTGCATCACGATTGCCGTAGGGGGCACTGCCTCAGTCATCGTCTCGGCGGTCGATGTGACGATCTTCGGCTGCCTGGCGTTTTCGGGAAGGAACCCGTACTCTGGTTGCAGTCCCTTCTGCCGGCGGCTGGTTCGAGGATCCGGGTTGTCCTTAGAGTCGTCTTCTTCGCGGCTTGTGCTTGGGTCAGCGCTCCGCGGTGGCGTCCGGATCATGAAGCAGCACCTCCACCAGATGTCACGTGGTCGTGACGTCGACGAAGACAACAGTCAGTACGTTTGAGATGAAACTGTTTATTTGGCCAAACTTGTGGCCGAGAAACTGAGAACTAGAACTACAGCAATACACGCTGTACAATGATAGCGGCGAACAGGGCGTCGTCCGTCGATCAACTCACAAGCGATCAAGCGCGTCGGCTTTTATACAGGCGCTATCGAACTTTCCAGCAATATCGCTGGTGGCGGCGTTATCTCTAGACAAAGCTGGAACATTCGCGTGCGGCGCGCAATCTTAACAAACCGATCTACTACAATCGCGACGCTTCTAGAACACTACTTCGCGGACAGCGTCGAGCGTTGATAACCGTCCCTGCCGGTCAAACCCGAATACATCAAAACAAGACAAGAAGTGGGCGTGGCAGTATGAACAGCCGTACGAGTTAAAGCTGGGTGGGCGGAAGTAAGTGGTTCAAGTTTGGCCTGGTGGCTGAATCGAGTGACGTACCGACAAACAGAAAGACAGACAGACCAAAATTTCTCCGTTTAAGTATCCCAAGAAAGACTATGGTCTCTCAAAGTGCACATAATGGCTTACAGATCTGTAGCTGGTACCTCGTTTCTGCGCAGAATGATGAATAATGGCGTTGTAGGTGCTTCCCAACTTCACAAATAATGTGATTTATGACGTAGTAGGAACCTTGCTACTTTACTTCTATTAGTAGCACCAAGAGAGTTTACAACGAGCTCTAGAAATGCTGCTCTTCAAGCTTTCGCTGTGACTGTGCTGCACTTTCTGCGCAGGCCTGGCGTTTTTTGCCGACCTATGCTTAAATGGAAGCTGAAATTGTTTTAGAATTCAGTAAAACTTCGTGGTTAACAAGGACCGACAATACTGTCGACAATGTCGTAAATATTTTGCACCCTTGTTGCAGCAGGAGCTTTAAATACGCAAAAGAAATGTTTGTCTTGCTCGTCCCACGCAAGCACGCCAAAAGTGTGGACGTGGAAACGAACTACAGCATCTTCAGTACCTTTGACGAAGCCGCGCTGCACACCGACGGAAGGTCCCCGCCTCTCACTGATACGAATTATCTGCGAGGGCGCTATCAGGGGCGTAGCCAGAAATCTTTTTCGGGGGGGGGGGGGGGGGTTCAACCACACTTTATGTGTGTTCGTGCGTGCGTTTGTATGTGTGCGTGCCTATATACGCAAGCAAAACTGAAAAATTTCGGGGGGGGGGGGGGGTGTTGAACCCCCCCAATCCCCCCTTGGCTACGCCCCTGGGCGCTATACAGCCATGTACCCGTGCGTCAAGTAAGTATAGAGCCACTGAAAGTTCTGCAGCTAGATTACAATATCTGCCATAACGTCAAACAGCCGAGCGCAATGTGAACAAGCGTCTTTATCTTCAACCGTGGCCTCCGTGACTAACTCCGCCTGCGCACCCTTGCCGGAGGCCGCGCTTTAACTGCGCTGCCTTTGCAGATGACGCTTCACGACAACGATGGCGTAACCAAGTTTGCTCAGCATCTCAAGAAGCCCTGCGGCCGCAGCCGCTGTTGTTTGCTAAAAAATGCTATTTGCGTTCACTTTTGAGAACTCTCGCAGCGGTTTTTCGAATTCAGCAGAGATCAAACTGTGATTGGCCACTCCAAAGGGCTTCAGCTTCCCTGGTTGTCAGAAAAGGAATGCGCTTTCTTGTTCGCTCCCATAAGCGTCTATCAATTTGAGAATTGTAAAAACAGCGCGAAAGGAGACGTAGCACAAGCAGAGGAACACACTGGACGATCGCCGACTAACAACTAGAGGTTTTATTGCTTCAACGCAATGTAATAGAAAATTGGCGGGAGAATAACGGCACGTGAAATTTCAAGCCTGCGTTACGAAACAATGGGCAGAAGTTGTCAATCGAATAATTACATTTGTGCGATTCCAACACGCGAATGCATTAGGCACATGCGAGATAATTAAACTCTTCTTTGCTTAGCGTTACGAATGGTTCGCTTACGCAGGCGTCGCCCCTTCGTTTGATAGCAAAAGCCTCGGTTATCAGACGACTGAACAGGCTAGTGCATCTTCCCATGACTTGCATTCTCCGAACTATGGTGGGCACCCGCACGTGCTGCAGTGTAGTGCCATGCTGCTGCCTTGTCTCAGACGATCGGTTATTGCTGTGATGTTCGCCTAATCGCTGACAAATGACCCGTTTGTACAACGTATGTCTTCTTGCAGGAGAGCGGATCCTCACAAACGACGTTGGCCGCGCATTCTACAAACGGTCTTGTATGTTCAGTTGTACACGACGGCTTCTTGTGCCATTCTCGGTTGACGTGCCTACGAAGTCTTCCAAGCTTATTGAGGTCGCCCAAAAGTACTTCCATTTCAGATTTCAGTTCAACTTTTTTTCAATTTGTGCGAGATACCGTGAATGTACAGTACGGCACTCTTTCTTGAATTCTTTTCTGAGCGTTCATTGTTTCTGGTCTCTCAGTGATGCTGTGAGAGCAGCTTGTATGCCAGGCCATGCAGTAATTCCTCAGGGTCACCAGCGTTACGCAGTCTGGTCACTTGTTCGTTGAAGCTCAAGTGCACCTTGTGGTGGCATGACCGGTTTAGGGCGTTCTTCAGAGCTGTGGTGGCAGCAGCACGCTTGACCAGTTTTGAGTGGCCTGAGGCGAAAGGGAGGAGTCCCTTCACTGCACGAGGTGAATAATTCCAACAAACGTGGTTTTCAAGGAATGTGATGCTAATGTCCAGAATTCGAAGTTGCCGGTGGTTAGCGAACTGAGCCTTTAGGATGAAATCCGAGAAAACTCTAGTGAAAGCCTCTAAAATTATTAATACCTGCTCCGCGGAGTAAGCTTCGCTTTGCTTAAAAATAACCAAGAAGTCATCGACACACCTGAAGACACTGCGGACGCTAGAATCACGCAGCTCAGTGAGTAGGTGCTTGTCTAGCTTGGCCAGAAGGAGATTGCTAAGTACTGGGGCCAAGCACGACCCTATGCAGACACCTTTCTTCTGCAGGAAAGCTTTATTGTCGAAGACGACGAACGTTGACTGAAGACAGAACATTAGTTGGTCAACGAAATCACCGACACCGATACCAGTGGTGTACTGGAAGGAAAGCTTACCCGTTGCGTCAATAGCTTACCTAAAAGCTCCGCAGAGCTGTGGACGGGGAAACAAGTAGTACAGGTCTGTCAGGTCGATTGAAAATTCAGAAAGGTATTTCTCGACCTGGTCCTGGAGGAAGACGAACACCCCGTCAGTCTTGCGGAGTAAACAAGAATCATCGACGATGAGCGTGTTTAGTGCCCTCTTCAGGAAAAGGCTGAGGGAGAGTTGCCAAGTGCCTCGTTCGGAGATCATGAGGCCTTAGAAGGCAGCCTTCTTCGTGTGTTTTCGCGCTGAAGAAGACCTGAAGGCTGAGGCCACCATTCTTCTTTAGGGATTTCCTCGGGTCATTTAGCTTCATCCTTCCGCAGAGTTTCACTGCTTCGCTTCTTATCCGGGAGAGTCTAATGTTTCCTTCTCGTCGGAAGTTCTGCGTATTAGCTTCCCGGGATCTCCTTTTGTGCGCTTCCGCTGTAAGAACAGCGAAGCCAGCTTCCTTGTAAGACATACACAAGCGAAGATTGGCTTCTCTGAGGGAAGCGCCAACATCAGCAGTCTTTCTAGAGCCACCAGAAGCTTCTTTGGGGAGAACGCTAACACCTTCAGCAATGTATCTTTCCTGGTCTTCGCTAGGAGCTTTAGAGGCTTCTGACCAGTGATAATAATTCTGTCTTATCAAGCATCTGGGGCCAGCCGAACTTTGGCTCCAACGTCTTCAAGGCTTTCGCAGCGGAAGCCTGAGGCCGTGTACGCCGTGTATGCCGTGTATGCCGTGTACGCAGTGAGACAGATTTCCTTCACGTCTGAATGAAGAGCAGAGATCGGAACTTGAGAAAACCGCAAAAGAAAATCCCGTACCTTCACGAATTGTCTCACAATTTAAAGAAGGTCGGGCAGCGTTTTGGAGTAAAGGTCGTGTTTGCAGCAACAAACAAGCTTTTGAGTGTGCAAGTTGAGCTGTCCGACAAGGAAGCGGAAACATGTTTGCTCCATCAGACACGAAAACGCTTACGTCTCTTGCACAAGAGGCGTTGTTTCAAAAAATTCGGCAGATCCCACGTACCGTGAGTGTCGACGTTATGCGAAGCATGCGGCGGGAAGGTGACTGTGGCGTAATTTTTTACGGAGCGAAACGTTAAAAAGTGACGCTAAAGATTTGTATAAATTTTATACGCACAAATATTCATTGAAGAGCCGCATATGTGATATATAACCATTTGTTTACAGTTATTGCGTAACGCTGCCAACGGCAATGTAGGTATTACCAACACCAGAAGCAGTAAGCTGATATGTAGTGCTTGTCCTTATGATGGAGAAGGTACGCACGTTTCACGAACCCGTGTGCATGTGTGGAAGAGGTTCCTGACAGTTCTTGAACAAGGTCATCATCATCGCCGTCAGTGAGCACCAACAGCTGGTCATGACTTGTTATTGGATCACGTCGTAATCGCGGTGACGATGGGTCCATTTGTAGTGAAGAATGAGGTATAGTGCAGCTGTTGGAAATAGAGGATGCCTCGGTCATTTTGTCGACAAATTTTCTGTCGATAATGCCGGCGCCATGTCAGAACCAGAAGTCACCCTTCGCGTTGGTGAGATATAGGCCGTCGAGGCTGGTAGGCCTGGATAATGAGTGCTACGTAGACCGACATCAGTGGATGGCGCTTGTCGTATTTGTAGAATACCTGGGCGTATGTGGCCTACGTAGCCTAGTCTACAAAGTGGCTGTCAGTCAATCTGGCATCATCCTCGGTCAGCATGAGGCCATCGCCCAGCCTCGTAAGAAATGAAGAGGACATCGCCGTTCTGGCGGACAAAGTGCACTTTACGGTGAGATGATGTGAACCTCATACGTACGTAACTTCCGTTATTGTATTCCTCCGGGGTCGAGCATTGCTTCAATACAGCTTGCTTAATCATAGGAATACAAATGTAATGTTTAGTAGGCTGCTTTAAAGGCGGAGCCAACACCGGGACTACACACGTCAATCTAATATGACGCCTGTATCGTAGGAGTATCATGTAGCGTTTATTGCTTTCTTACAAAATTAGATAGCCAGCACCATAACCACAACTGACGTTGCACCTTCATTACGCTTGCATAGGCTGTTTTTCCAAACCAGTTTATATACCTGGCGTGGCTCTGTGGTAGAATACCTGATTGCCACGCAGAATGCTTGGGTTCGATTCCTGCTGGGATCCTAATTTTCATTCTTTCCATTCGTCGGGTTAACGCTGCCGACATCGGTTTTTCTTAACGCTCCCCCATTCACGTTACCAATGTCTGTTCTCGCCGTTCCTGGGTAAATATAAACTGTCAATCACCCGCGGTGCATACCCGTACACTGCGGCCCATGGTAAACGGGTATGTGCCACACGTGTTGAGAGGAAAAGGTTTGACGACGTACGCGACAGGATTTTCGCATTATTCGTATCATGACCCGACTGTCATATTCGTCAAACATTGTTACCCTCCCATGCCAATTTCGGTCTACACCAAGTTAAGGACGCGAACATGAGGGCACCCAGACGTAGGCGGCTAGATAGATAGATAGATAGATAGATAGATAGATACGTAGATAGAAGCGCTCAAAGTGCCAGAGGTTCGCTAAGAAATGCTTCGCATTTAAAATTCCTCTTTCATGTGGAAGGCATTATGTAGGCCAGACTGACAGATGCCTCACCGTTCGCCTGCTTGAGCATAACAACAAAATCGGGAACACTGCCATTGACGGACACCTTGTCGCCCATTTTAAGAAGGGGGACGCGAAGCCATAGTGCGTTCCTCTGTTGAATCAGGCAGTTCTTCTGTATCGGCACGGTGGCAAAACGACTAGAAAAATCATAGAGGCGTCAGAGACAGCTAGGGCAGGTAACAAATGTGTCAGCCCACCGTCTGTCATTTTATCTGTGAAAGAGCACGAATTCTTGCACAAACACATGTCATTTTCCTTCTTTCTGTTCTTTTTGGCAGCTTCAAATGGTGCTTATATATGCTCTGTTTCTGCAATAAAACATCAGTTCATAGTGAGCGCTTGTCCTGGTCGCTTTCTTCTCACGTGTTCTTTTTAGCGCCATGGTTTCTAAAGAACAATGAACAACCAACACGCCCAAACGTTCTCCCTCCTGAATTTATAACATCCGTGTGACTGCGGCGGAACGGCAGCAATGCGTGTGACCGGTTCCCTCGCCTACCGAAGCGGTGGACGGCAGCAATGCGTGTGACCGGTTCCCTCGGCAACCGCAACGGCGAACGGCAGCAATGCGTGTGACCGGTTCCCTTGGCAACCGAAACAGCGATGCAGCAATGCGTGTGACCGGTTCCCTCGGCAACCGAAACGGCGCCAATTTCCTTGCCTTCCGCCAGACGCCGCCAGCATGATACGGCTCTCCGGCAGCGTCATGTTATCTGGTCACCTCAAATAGCGGAGCGGCACCTCCTAAATATTTCTGCTCCGTGCTGCGTACGTAGCTTTCGTAAAGGTGTTGCGTATGCAAGAACACCGCGTTTCGCGTAACGGGCATGAGCAACTCTGCGCACGCGCTCTACGCAAGCCGTGGCGTATATTCAGCCTAGGATACCATTGTAGGTCTGGAATCAAGCGCAGCTTCTTTTTTCTTGCTCGTTTTGTTTTGTGGATTTAGACGACGAAGTCATAAGGGTCTGGCAACGGGCAGGAACTTTCTTCTTTTTCTCTCGTTTTGTTGGGATTTTGCGCGGGTAGCTCACTCAGTTGGCTCTGCCTACGCAACTGCAACTACAATATAAACTTATGCGACGACGCAACTTTTTTCTTCTGCATCTCGTTGAGTGATAGTGTCCTTCTGCCAACAAGGACAATATCACTCACCTTCTGCCAACAAGGACAATATCACTCAATGTCGCTTTTTTGCAGGAAACAAGTGCACTTTTTATTTTTTATTCAGATACCCTAAGGGCCCAGAAGGCATTACATAGGGGGGGGGGAATACAGTTAATGTGGCAAATAAATAAAATACACACTGAACAATGAAATCAAATTACATGAATAAGTAAACATCGATTGGTGTAAAAGCAGCTACGTGTGACAGTATTATAATACGTAAAAAAACAATCATAAAGTAAAGTTTCATAACAATAAACATCATCAGTATCACATGAAACTAATAGAAACAACACTAAATAGAGAAGCGGAACAGAATAAATAAAACGCAATGTAAAAAAAAGAAAAAGAAAAGAACACAGAAAATCAGCACTAGTGAATTGAGGACAGAATTTTTCTATTGGCTTCCATTTTGTCCTAGAAATGACTTTAGGCTAGTTACAAATGAGTCATGATTCACAATGCGCACAATGTCAGCAGGAAGAAGATTCTATTCACGAATGGCGAGGAGAAGTGGGGAGTGAAAAAAGAGATTAGTGCGGGCGAAAATAGGTTCAATTTTATGTTGGTGATCGAGTCGCGAAGATATATGACGAGCTGGCCTGATATTGAAGATATCGTGGGATGACTGATTGAAGTGAAGCTTATGAAAGAATGACAATAGTGTCAGCAACCTGCGATTTTCTAGAGGAGCTAAATTAAGTGAAGATTTTATTTCAGTTACGCTTGATGTTCGCAAGTAGTTTTTTGTGATGAAGCGAGCAGCCTTATTTTGTACCGACTCCAGTTTCTGTTTGAGGTAGGCCTGATGCGGTTTCCAGATGAAGGAGGCATATTAGAGTTTTGAGCGTACTAAGGTTTTATAAGCAAGAAGTCTAGTTTCGGAGTTCGCCGGATGCAAATTACGCCTTATGAAGCCAAGTGATCTGGATGCTTTACTGACAATTGCGTCTATATGGGTGTTCCATGACAGGTCTGATGACAAATGTACACCAAGGTATTTTATTGTGGATACAGAGTCTATGGGCATGTTGTTCAACGTGTAGTCGTAAAACACGAGGTTAGCCGTTGTACCGAACGTGATAGCTTTTGTTTTGTTAACGTTAATTTGCATTTGCCAATTGTTGCACCATTTACTAAGATTTTCAAGGTCAGACTGAAGGAAGCTGGTGTCCTGAGGTTTACTGATTTGCCTGTAAATCACACAGTCGTCCGCAAATAATCTAACTGTGGAATGCATACCATTACTAATATCGTTAATATAAACTAAGAACAAGATAGGCCCGAGCACGGAACCCTGTGGTACTCCAGATTTGACGTGAATAACGGAGACAAATGGTCATTAACGAATACGGATTGGTATCGGTTGGCTAGGAAGTTGGTAATCCACCTAACAACCTTTGTATTTATGTTAAGACCTGTAAGTTTATGAACAAGCCGCAAGTGAGGAACCTTATCAAAGGCCTTCGCGAAATCAACAAATATAGCATCAATTTGATGTAAGCAGTGAACAGAGTGATGCAAGTCATTAATTAATTCGAACAATTGCGTTTCGCAAGAACGACCATGCAAAAAACCGTGCTGATTGAAGAAGAAGAAGTTATGTTCTGTAAGAAGCTTCATGAGAGCAGATGAAATTATATGTTTTAGGAGTTTGCAACAAGTACTAGTTAAAGATATTGGTCTGTAATTCGATGGGTTAGACGGGTCACCAGATTTAAATATAGGAATTACGCGAGCTTCCTTCCAATCATTTGGGACGCATCCAGTGTCGATAGACTGCTGGAAAAGTGCGGCCAAAATGTCGCATATTGCAGGTTTTGACATTTTCAGAAGTTTAGGGCAGATGCCATCAGGACCAGGAGCGGCATTAGCCGGAAGACGATCGATGCAGGAATGTATCTCTTCCGCTGTGATAGTAATGTCGAGCATGTTTGAATGCAAAATGGAGACCTCAAGGTCACTTGGAACAGGGGCCTCATCCGTAAAAACAGACGAAAAAAACTCGTTGAATTCTGCAGCAACACGTGCTGGAGAAAGAATGTTACCATCTTTGGACAACGGCACCGTGGAATTTGTTGCGTAATTAGGCTTAATAACTTTCCAAAACTTTTTTGTATCGTTACGAAGCATGTTTGAAATGTCGTAGTTGAAAAATTTGTCTTTGGCTGTTGTTATTTCAATTCTGCATAAGTGCGCGTGCTCGCGATAAAGCCTCCAATCTTCCTCAGATGCAGATAGTTTAGCTTTGGAATATAAACGTTTCTTTTTGTTAATAGTATGTTTCACATGCGTCGTAAACCAAGCGCTTTGCGTGCAGGTGGTTATTTTGATTCTAGGAATATGTTTTTCTTTAAGCGTGATCAATTTGTCACGAATGAGTGCCCAGTTTGTATTGACGTCGCGTTGGTGAAATGATGGCAAAAGGTCGATGGAAAAGGCGGAAAGGTCAGTGATAAGCCCGTCTACATTCGCCCGGTTGTAATCAAATATAACCTTCGCTCTGTTTTCACGCTTTTGCAGAGCGCATACGAACGCGCAATGCAAGATATTGTGGTCGCTGATGCCATCCAAAACATTTACCGAAACATTATTTGGCTCCGTAGTTAATATAAGGTCTAAAAGAGAATCATTACGAGTGGGAGCAGAGACGATTTGGTGCAAATCGAACGATGAGAGCACGTCAAGGAAATATTGACATTCACGTTTTCTTGTTCCATCCAGGGGTCTGCATGATTGCCATTCAATATTAGGATAGTTGAAATCACCGGCAAGAAATATTGGCGATGTTGGGTACTTGTCTTGAACAAAACTTAAAGACTCATTTAAGTAATCAGGAAATTCGTGAGACCAATCAGGTGGGCGATAGCAGACCCCAATGACACAAGTAGTACGTGCGGGCAGACAAAGAGCAATCCATAAAATTTCGAGGCAGGAATTGGTTTCAATAACGCAAGCTTCCAGACTATTTTTTTACCGCGACCAACACACCGCCCCCTCTCGATTGAACCCTATCTTTCCTAAACAACGAAAATTCACGAGACAGGGACAATTCATGATCAGAAATATCGAGTGACAACCAGGTTTCAGTGCCTAGAACTATGTCTGCCGAACATGATTCAACATAAGAACACAGGCGATCCTGCTTACGAAACAGACTGCGAAAGTTTGACACAAGAATGGACAGATGCGTATCACAGCATTCCCGCTTGCGTCACTGGGTTTTCGCAGGGTCTTGACGCTTAGGCAGAGCAGTTACTTCGTTTGTGGTATGATCCAAGGCATAAATCGTGTTATTGAGTAGAAGCTTATCAAACAGAAGCTTGAATTTTTCACCGGGTTTTCGTTCGGAACGAGCGAAATCTCGGAGCTTCTTCCTAATGAGTTGCATTCTCGGCGAAAAGTCTTCTTCAATCCACACGCGAGACGATTCTAACTTTTTCAATTTGAATGCATTTTTCAGTATGTTAGTTTTTTCCTTGAAGATGAGGAATTTCACAATTATTGGCCGAGTATAGCCCGGTCTTTTCTGTCCTATTCGATGAGCACGTTCAATTTCACCAGCTGCAATCCCTAAGTTTTTAGAAACGAACTCATTTACAAGCCCTTCTGTTTCCTGCCATGTCTCCGGGTCTTGCTCAACTATTCCCTTAAAGATCAGGTTATTTCGGCGCATTCTGTTGTTAAGGTCGTCTACCACCAAAGTGGAGCGTTGCGATTGTCTGGATTCTATGCTTTCCAGTTTATTGTGGGTGTCCTTAAGCATCTGAACTACCTCGTCCGTTCCGGAGGACCCTTCTATTTTGGAAAGACGCCTCTTTATTTCTGTTATGTTTGTTTGGACGTCCTTTACTTTCCCTAAGATGTCTTTCTGAAACTTTTCGCTAGACGCAACCATATCCCTGACAATGGTGCGAAGTTGGTCGACCTTGTCAGGGCCAGGGTTCAATTCGACGTCTCCCGCGCGAAGCAACAGGTGCGCTACACAAAACAACACAAGAGATAGCCGCCCGGCAACGCAAATTTTAGCACAGACGCTAGCCGGACGCAACCACACAGTGGTACATGTTCGCTTTACTCTGCCGCTACAGGCGAAGCGGCCAACACGAACGCGATACGTGCAAAGGTCTACACCCATAACAAACACAGTTGGGATTTGCAGCTGAAGAGACAACTACACGAGCTTTGTTGGCAAAGCACACTCACCTAAAATGTAACAAAACAGGCTTGGTCAGCGACAAGCAGTTGGCCGCAAATCCCGTTCGGAAGTTGTCGAAGCGTCTTCTTATCGTTGATGGGAGGGCGCTGCGCTCGGCGATGAGTGCGCTTGCGCTTTGGTGGTGCGCAAGGTAGCAGCCGCGATGACCACGTGGCGGGAGATAAGGCCCGCGTACGGTGATGCACCGGTCCGTTGCAGATGTTGTCCGAGATCGCGTACAGCGCAGGCTTCCCGATGCCCTTGCTTTCTGGCTTGAAAGCTAAAATGTAACAAAACAGGCTTGGTCAGCGACAAGCAGTTGGCCGCAAATCCCCATCATCTAGTTCCGACAAAACAACAGCCATTGCAGGTAATCCTACACTACGGTGTCTTAGAGCTACCGCGAATCTCCGAGGCCAATAGAGGCACTCGCTAAGCCTACATCTCCGAGAAAGCCAGTATACGGCTCTCGGAAACGGTGCCAAACCGTCATGACTGGTTTGCCGTCGAAGCTTTCGGACACAAACATAAAGCAAATACAAGCGTGAGTTTGGGGCTTACAGGCCACGTAATGAACGACGAAGAGCTTAAAGATCGAAGCGTGCATCTCTCTCGTGCGACTGTGCCTCCATGCTTTTCTTCTCCGCCGCGTTCGTCTACTCGCTTCGTCCGCCGTCTGGATGCGCTGGGCAGCCGGACGGGCGGCGGAACCATCGTCCGCGGGAAAGATTCCTGCCGAGCCATCCGTCGTTTGGACGCACGTTAAAGAACATCAAGTGTTCGAAATTTCCGGAGCCCTCCACTACGGCGTCCCTCATAATCATGTCGTGGTTTTCGAACGTTAAACCCCAACAATTATTATTACTATCTGTTCTTCTACATGCATTGACATCGCATAGTACACGGGCCTTTAGCATTTCGCCTCCATCAAAAGCTGACCACTGCGGCCGGGATGGATCACGCGAATTTCGGGTCAGGCATACGCATAAATTGTTGATGATGTGGTTGATGATCATGAATTACAATGAGTTGGCAATTTCCAACCGCCCACTCGTTACGCACTTCACATATCGTGACCCCTGGTACGATTACAGCTTCCGCCACGCAATATTACGTGACTCAATTAACGTGACTTTGCCCTACATGAGGACGGTTTCGAGTCTTTGCACGAGCAGTTTGTACGAGGGGCACGACTTTGTACGAGGGGCACGACATCGCGCCAAGCATGCCAAGCTTACGGTGGTTACTCTTACAGGCTGCCATTTCGTGGATGGTGCCTTCCGTACATCTTCATCTGAATTGTGACTTGCACGCTGTCCCTCTTCAGCTGCCGCCTGCTTCGGCAAACCGCACGCCAGTTCCGGTGGGAACAAAATACCCCATCTGGCAACCTGGAATCGCGGCACCAGGTGGTGGCACAGACGGCGCGGGATTCATAAGCCAGCCAGGAGCCGTCCACTTCGGGCACGACATCGCGCCAAGCAGGCCAAGCTTACGGTGGTTACTCTTACAGGTTAGTTACCTGAAAGGTGCCATTTGCTACAGAACTAGTAATTATGTCCTAGTTGCGGTGTCGTGCCCACCCGAATTCATAGATAAGATGAAGCGTATGAAAGATGTTTCTTTTGTGGTGTGCCGCGCTTTGTGCTCTTTATTGTTACTTCTCGCGGGTGACGTGGAATCTAACCCGGGGCCTATGACGAAAACTGAAGCCGGCACATTTTCTCAAGCTCTAGACGCCATACGGAAGCTTGAAGAAAGCCAGGATACCTTACTAGCCGAACTGAAAGCTCTGAAAGACAAACATATTGAAGCCACCAACGAAATCCAGTTGCTTACGGCTAGAGTCGCGGCCCTGGAAAGCACTACCACGTCACCACATAACACAGGTGTATCCGAGGCAAGCGCCAATGCGTTGCGTACAGTACCAAGCCAAGTCACAGAAATTTCGTCGCGGAGTAATAACTCTGAAAATAGATTACGGCGGTCTAACCTTCTTTTCTTTGGGCTGAACTATGAACCTAAGGAATACTGGGCAAAATATGAACAGAAAATAATCGACTTCTGCTCAGAGAAATTAGGCATCACTGTGACGGAACGGCAATTGGAACGTGTGCACCGAATAGGCAAATGTGCAGAAGACAAGCGGAGACCTATATTAGCAAAATTGGCGTTCTTTAAAGATAAAGAACAAATCCTGTCGTCTGCACACAAACTAAAAGGTTCCGCATTTTCCATACCAGAAGATTTTTCACTGGAAACTCGGCTGTCCCGAAGGAAGCTGATTGAATTCCCGAAAACGCAGAAATGTGCGTATAAGCTCTCTGTGGACAGGCTACGCATCGCTTCAAAGACATACACTTATGACTCTGCGACGAACACAGTTATCGAATCTGTCAGATAGCTACAGCGTTGCACACGCGTACATAATCAACGACCGAAACATGCTAATACCTCATGTCGCTGTCAATCGCTAACACACGCAGCATTATGTAGAAGCAGGATTTGATCTCTGCTTTTCTGGATGACAGTAAATCTGATATCATTGCCTTCACAGAAACTTGGCTAAATCCTGCTATCAGTGACGATGAGATATTCGCCTCTGCTAGCAGTTATCACATCTGCAGGTGTGATTGCACTGGTAAAAGAGGAGGCGGTGTTTTGGTCGGCATAAGGGAAACCATTACTTCATTTTGGTCAACACTAATTCTGACCTCGAAATAGTTTGGGTAGCTTGTTCAGTCCCTTCCTCCAAAATCCTTGTAGGCTGCTGCTATCGTGCGCCGGACTCGGACTCTCTTTCATTAATATGCTACGTGACAGTATAAATAACGCTTCTGAAATTTTCCAAGCCGATATAATTTACTTATTAGGCGACTTCAACTTTCCGCTAATTGATTGGGCCACACTGTCATCGCCCTGTCACATGTCAACTGCATTTCTTGACTTAACTCTAGATTTCAACCTCTTTCAAACTGTTCTGAAACCTACACGTGGCGCGAACACTCTTGATCTTATCCTCACGACCGCTCCGGAAACAATACGTAATACAGATTACTTGGACGGTTTCAGTGACCATAAGTTACTCCATGTAGATATAAACATACCCCTTCCGGTAGCCGGTGCACATACAAAACAAATTCAGGACTATAATAAAGGCGATTATCAGGAAATTAACACACAACTAAGGTTATTTTCCGAAAACACTCTCCTGCCGTATTTCCACAATAGATCAGTCGAAGAGAACTGGCTACTTTTCAAGCAAGTTTTGTGTACGTTAGTTGACAAGCATGTTCCACTGGTTAAAATTAGCAATGGTAAATCAAATCCATGGTTCAATAAAAAGCTTCTGAGAATGCGGAATAAGAAAAAACGGCTTTACAATAATGCTAAGTGCTCGGGTAGTTCTTCTTCTTGGCTTAAATATAAAACCTACATAAAAGCATATTGCGCAGCCTTAAGTCAGGCTAAGGAGAAGTAGTATTCTAATGATCTACCCACACTACTGAAAAACAACCCAGCTAAATTTTGGAAAGTCATAAACCCTACCAGCCAAAACCAACACATGTCATTGCACGACTGCAACAACGTCCCCCTCCCAGCTAGCCAGTGTCCAACAGCATTTAATTCCTTTTTCACTTCTGTCTTCACGAAAGAGAATAGTACCAACATACCCAATGTAGCTGAGTTCGATTACCAATTTATGGAACCAATAGACATTCAATTAGAGGGTGTTTTACAGCCATAAATAATCTTAAGCTCTCGTCTTCATGCGGCGTGGACGGAATCAACTCAAAGGTGCTAAAAATACAGTAAAGGTCTCAAGCAAAATACTACTTCATATATTCCGGCAGTCTCTCGAAACAGGCATGATACCGTCTGATTGGAAGTTGGCGAAAATAATTCCAATATTCAAAAGTGGAAATAAAACCTCATGCGAAAATTACCGTCCTATTTCGCTTACGTGTATTCGTTGCAAAATTCTAGAGCACATCATCGCTTCACATATTTACAGGCATCTGGAATCCAATCATTTCTTTTTCAAAAATCAGCATGGTTTCCGAAAGGGCTTTTCGTGTGAGACTCAGTTGTTTGAACTTACCACAGAGCTTCATGCAAATATGGACAATAATTATCAAACTGATTGCGTGTTCCTCGATTATTCGAAGGCGTTTGACATGGTTGCACACTGTCGCCTGATATCGAAACTTTCCGGCCTGAAATTAGACTCCCTTACATTATCATGACTTAGCAATTTCCTTTCGAATCGTCAGCAGTACACAACAGTTAAGAATTTCTTTTCATCCCTATCTGACGTTTCATCAGGTGTACCACAGGGCAGCGTACTCGCACCATTGCTTTTCCTCATATTTATCAATGATCTTCCGCAGCACGTCTCTTCTTGCATCAGGGTGTTCGCTGACGACTGCATTATTTACCGTCCAATCAAGAACAGTGAAGATCACCTGTCACTCCAAAACGACCTCGACGTAATTAATGGTTGGTGTAGTACATGGCTCATGACATTAAATGTCTCAAAATGCAAAGTAATGTCCTTCACACGTAAACCTAGCATATCCGAATTCTCTTACAGCATTATTCATTCAATTCTATCGACTGCAACACAATATCGGTACTTCGGCGTTAATACTGACACCTAATCTATCCTGGTCCGATCACATTAGGGCAATCTCTGCCAGCGCCTCGAAGTCACTGGGTTTCTTGAGACGTAACTTGAAAGCTGCACCACCAAGCATTCGCAAATTATCTTACTTAACACTGGTTCGCCCTCAACTAGAATATGCCTGTTCGATTTGGTCTCTCCATCAAAAATACTTAATTGATTCATTGGAAAGAATCCAGAATAGAGCAAGCCGCTTCATTGCCAATAACTACAGTCCGCCTTCCAGTATATCACAAATAAAACAGGAACTTTCACTCCCGTCCTTGAACATTCGTCGCGACATTGCCTTGCTTTCATTCTTTCACAAAATTACACATTCCTCCCGAATCACCGCTACTGGTCTGCAAAAACCATATCTTATTTCACGTAGACTACACAATCATCTTAGCTATTCCCGTGTATACGGCTCAACAAACGCGTTCAATCAGTCCGCACTTCCACGTGCTATCCGTCTGTGGAACAGCTTGCCTGACGACATTGCATCCCAGGCAAACTTTGATACATTCCGTCACATCTTATCAAGCCACTTCACAAACCTTAGCAAGTAGATGCCGTATCATAATTCATTGGTCCGTATTGGTCCGTTTTTGTGATTGCCACATCCGTGTGCGCGAGGATCCTGCCTTGTGGCCGCTGCATGCGCGGGAAATGCAGTTTCGTTCACGGTTACCATGCGTGAATCCATTATACATGTTGAACTTTTGTACATGTTGATGCTTTTTGTTTTGTACATGTTGATGCTTGTTGTTTGACTTATGTTGGAATCGTTTCTTTTGTATTTTTTTCCAGTTTGGAGGTGTATATATGTATTGCCCCCTTTAGTCATTTGTTTCTTTTGTATTTTTTTCTAGTTTGACGTATATATATGTATTGCCCCCTTAGTCAATTGTTTCTTTTGTATTTTATTCCAGTTTGACGTGTATATATCTATTGCCCCCCTTAGCCAACTGTTTCTTTTGTATTTCTTTCCAGTTTGAAGTGTATATATGTATTGCCCCCCTTACTCAATGCCCCCCATGGGGCCTGTAACGTACTTTGAAATAAATAAATAAAACAAAAAAGTTGCAAGAACTGGCGTGACTCTGCGGTAGCATACTTCCCTGCTACGCAGAGTGCCTGGATTCGTTTACGTCTCCAACCCTTATTTTTATTTTATGCATCCAATGGGATGATGATGATGATGATGCAAACTTTATTGCGATTCTTCGCTTGCCAACACGTCCCCGCCGCCGACGGCAACACCGCATTTTCCGGTACAATGACTGTTCAACGTATTTGCGTTAAAACGCAAGAGAGAGCTATACTGAGATAACTGATATTTATTCTCCAACCAAAGTTACGAAGACACGTAAAAACCCGACGTTTCGGAACCAGCTCGGTTCCTTCCTCAGGGGGGACTGCGGCGGCTTGGCAGCGGCCTCTTTAAGGCACTCTCGCGGCGGTTAACGACCCCACGCATTACCGAAGAGCGTAGCCCATGCGCATACACCGGGGGGAGAGTTCCGAGTGAACGGTTGATATTTTGAGTGGTCCTCTGTATGTGCCACGACTCCAGTAGTAACCTCCTCCTCCACTTGGTTTCACTTTCGAGGATGGCGGTTCCGTTGAAGTCTATTCTGTAGTCAAACGTCTCTGCGTGCTCGGCGACGGCGCTGCGTTCTTTGTTGAGTTTACGGACGTCGTTGACGTGTTGCCTAATCCGTTCGGGGAAGTTTTTGGTCTCGCCGATGTATGACGAGGGGCAGTCGGCACACGGTATTTTGTAAACGACGCCGGGCGCCCTGTCCTTTGTTGGCCGGTCTTTCGGGCGGGGAAGGAAGCGGCCCAGCGTGCATGAAGGCACGTGCGCGATGTGCACGCCTTCTTTTCTAAAAATCCGAGCCAACGCCTCGCTGGCTCCCTGGACGTATGGGACCGACACGCGTTTTGGAGAGCTGTTCGTCAATGCTGGCTGGGAGTCGCGTAACCTCTTTTTCTCTGCGCGGCGGGCGACGGATCGAATGAAATTTCTGGGATAACCGTTTTTTCTGAGGTCCGCAATTACGCGGGCCTCTTCTTTCCGGCGTTCCGTGTCAGTGGAACATATCTTTTTGGCTCTCTGAAGTAATGTGGACACAACGGAGGCCTTGTGGGTGGAGGGACGGGACGAATCGTATTGAAGGTATCGGCCGGGGTGCGTCGGCTTCCTGTAAACGGAGAACTCCAAGTTACTGCCCCTTCTTGCCACCTGGACGTCGAGAAAGGGGAGGGTGCGGTCGCGTTCACACTCGACCGTGAACTGTATGGCTGGGTGAACGGAATTTAGGTGCAGTCTGAAGTTTTCAATTTCAGATGTCTTCACGACACAAAAGCAATCGTCCACGTAGCGAAGAAAGAGCTTGGGTCGCGGCGAGAAGGAGCCAAGTGCTTCCCTTTCTATATGTTCCATGGTCAGGTTTGCCATTGTGACGGAGATGGAGGCCCCCATTGCGGTTCCACTGTTTTGCCTGCCACTGTTTTGCCCACCGCAATGGGGGCCTCCATCTCCGTCACAATGGCAAACCTGACCATGGAACATATAGAAAGGGAAGCACTTGGCTCCTTCTCGCCGCGACCCAAGCTCTTTCTTCGCTACGTGGACGACTGCTTTTGTGTCGTGAAGACATCTGAAATTGAAAACTTCAGACTGCACCTAAATTCCGTTCACCCAGCCATACAGTTCACGGTCGAGTGTGAACGCGACCGCACCCTCCCCTTTCTCGACGTCCAGGTGGCAAGAAGGGGCAGTAACTTGGAGTTCTCCGTTTACAGGAAGCCGACGCACCCCGGCCGATACCTTCAATACGATTCGTCCCGTCCCTCCACCCACAAGGCCTCCGTTGTGTCCACATTACTTCAGAGAGCCAAAAAGATATGTTCCACTGACACGGAACGCCGGAAAGAAGAGGCCCGCGTAATTGCGGACCTCAGAAAAAACGGTTATCCCAGAAATTTCATTCGATCCGTCGCCCGCCGCGCAGAGAAAAAGAGGTTACGCGACTCCCAGCCAGCATTGACGAACAGCTCTCCAAAACGCGTGTCGGTCCCATACGTCCAGGGAGCCAGCGAGGCGTTGGCTCGGATTTTTAGAAAAGAAGGCGTGCACATCGCGCACGTGCCTTCATGCACGCTGGGCCGCTTCCTTCCCCGCCCGAAAGACCGGCCAACAAAGGACAGGGCGCCCGGCGTCGTTTACAAAATACCGTGTGCCGACTGCCCCTCGTCATACATCGGCGAGACCAAAAACTTCCCCGAACGGATTAGGCAACACGTCAACGACGTCCGTAAACTCAACAAAGAACGCAGCGCCGTCGCCGAGCACGCAGAGACGTTTGACCACAGAATAGACTTCAACGGAACCGCCATCCTCGAAAGTGAAACCAAGTGGAGGAGGAGGTTACTACTGGAGTCGTGGCATATACAGAGGACCACTCAAAATATCAACCGTTCACTCGGAACTCTCCCCCC
Source organism: Rhipicephalus sanguineus (assembly GCF_013339695.2). Lineage (NCBI taxonomy): Eukaryota > Metazoa > Arthropoda > Arachnida > Ixodida > Ixodidae > Rhipicephalus > Rhipicephalus sanguineus. The sequence goes on along the minus strand of NC_051181.1, from coordinate 41,152,238 downwards.
GGTGTATGCGCATGGGCTACGCTCTTCGGTAATGCGTGGGGTCGTTAACCGCCGCGAGAGTGCCTTAAAGAGGCCGCTGCCAAGCCGCCGCAGTCCCCCCTGAGGAAGGAACCGAGCTGGTTCCGAAACGTCGGGTTTTTACGTGTCTTCGTAACTTTGGTTGGAGAATAAATATCAGTTATCTCAGTTTACTTACCCAGCCAGACAGACTTCTGTCTAATGTTTACCTTCAAGAGAGAGCTATAGATTGTCACTATAACCGCACATCGCAGCTGTTATTTTTTATGAGTTCGGCTAGTGCTCGCCGGATGATGCTCCGTAAACGTTAAATCGGCGAGACAGCCATGCAATAAACCGATATAGTGAGTCGTTTTCAAGCATATGTTTTTCGAATAGACAGGCTGCATCATATCCGCTGAGGATGGCAACCGCACATCGCAGCTGTTATTTTTTATGAGTTCGGCTAGTGCTCGCCGGATGATGCTCCGTAAACGTTAAATCGGCGAGACAGCCATGCAATAAACCGATATAGTGAGTCGTTTTCAAGCATATGTTTTTCGAATAGACAGGCTGCATCATATCCGCTGAGGATGGCAGACCATCGAACCTTCGCGCATTGCTCATTACCCTCGTCGACACAGACGTTCGACGCGCGTTTAAATTCTAGTATCGTCTTCGGAGCACGCTAGTTCGTCCACACCGACGCGGCCACGGCTTAGCAAGCAAGCGGAAGAAGAAATGGCAAGTGCGCCCGTTCTCTCAGCAACACCGAACCTTGTCCGAATCTCCGAAAATGGCGAATCATTTCAGCATCCGGACCCGGAGCTGTTTGCCGCGGCGGCAAAGCGAAAGATTGACTTCAGTGATTACCGCATGGGACAACTTAGCGAAAAAGAACTGCTGCTCTACCTTGATGTATTGAAATTTGACCTCAGTGCCCTGAGAGAAGCAAACCTGGCGACGTTGAACATCCTCATCAAAGCCCACCTGGAACAGATCCCCTTCCAGGGAATAGACACGTTCATCGGCCACCAGCCGCCACTGGACGACGACTCGGTATTTCGCAAGGTGATCGAGCAACGCCGTGGTGGCTATTGTGTTGAGCTCAACAATCTATTCGGCAGGCTCTTACTGACACTGGGCTTCAAGTTTCACATCCGGGCTGCCAGGATTAGATGGGGGCGCCCCCTGAACACGCCAATGACTCCGCTAGGACACATGCTCTTCTGCGTCGACCTTGACGACGAAGGGCAGTACTTCGCTGACGTGGGCTTCGGCGGCCCGAACCCATTCAAGGCGATGCCAGTGGAAGGAGAAGCTGAGCCTTACCGAGTGCACAGACTAGACGATGAAGGAAACATTGAGGTGGCCATCAAGTCGACGGGACGCGGGGGCGCACCGGCGAGTTGGCGTCCTATGTACCACGTCTTCCCTCCGCCACAGAAGTGGATCGACTTCGTGCCGCAATACTGGTACGGCACGCTGCACCCGCGATCCCTGTTCCGTCACGTACTTATGGTTGGGCGTTTCGTCGACGATTCTTGGCGGACGCTGGTGGACGGCCGCTTCTGTCGCCGCTCGATCAGCGGGCAAGTGGAGCAACGCTGCATCACCGATGTCGAGGAAGTGATCCGCATTTTTGACACCAAGTTCGCCTTGAAGCTCAATCCCGACATGAACCTCGATTTACTTAGATCACGGATTCTGAGCGTTCTTTAGGAATTCAACTGTATTAAGGGCTAGAGCTAGCAGAGTGCTTGTAAGCATTTCTCAACCATTTCTTGCAAAATACTGGGTAAATAAAAGGATTAAAAAGCATACTCCTTACTGGTCTTCCAAATCCAAAAGGTGATAGGCGTTACAGCTATGTTCTTCCCTGCTTCCACTATCAGATGGTGATTATTTCAGCCGCTTCAGAACTGCAAAATGCTTAATATGATAACAACCAAGCAAAAGTAATCCAAGTTTGCCGAGCTGGTTTATTATATTTTTACGCAGTTTTGCCCCAAGAAGGAGACACGATTATGTGAAGCCTGAAACTTCTTGCATGTTATCCAGGCCCGAGTGCTGGCCTCGATGACATTCTTGAGTATCCATAAAATTGTGAGCAATTTTATTTTTGACGTGTTTTTTGTGACACCAGTATCCTGACATTGTGAAACTCCGTTTTTCTCAACAGTTTCAAGAAAGGCTAAATTGATCCCATTTTTCAAGAATGGCGACGTGTTCCTCATCTCCAACTATTGATCAATATTTGTTGTCTTACTTTTCAGTAGTGTAATTGAAAAATTACTTCTCAGTAAAGTAATTGAATGTTAATCGCTTATGAACTTGTCTAATATGTTTAATGTTTCTTCCCAAGGTCAGCGTGATCTTAGATAAAAATATTTTATTGAATTAGCTTTAGGCTTCGATAATCGAATCTGAACTGCCATTGATGCTGGTAACATTTAAAAGGTATAGTCGGCCTTTTTACAGCGAAAGCTGTTATGAGATCATTTCACCGGCCGTTTTTGGCGCCGTAGTTGTCCGCCGCCGCCGCCGCCGGTGTCCGTAACCAGTATCGCTCGAAATAAGAAAAAAAAAACGAAATAGGAAAACAATTCCAGGATGGAACGAGGTTCAAATTTGGGCCCTCTGCGTGTGAGCCCAGTATTCAACCTCTGAGCCATGCCGGAGCTTAAAACTGCTTTGCAAAAAGGTCCTATACAGGCTTCATGTCGGGAAGGAACCACATTAGCATATGCAATATAGCGTGGTAGAAGAGTAAAATAAGCACCAAGCGTCGCACAACGCGAGTTCTGTAACCAGGCGTCACACAATGCGAATTGCGCAACGAGTAGGTTGTTGATTGCTTCCAACCCATTACAAAGGGCTCTGTCATAATTCTTCATCGTCATCAGGCACAGCATCAACAAAGTGCACATAATGCCTTACATGCATTTAGCAGGTACCACGGTTCTCCGTAGAATGACGAAAAATCGCACCAATGTGCCTGCTGCTCTACTTCTCAAAAATTGCAATAATTTATAGCGTAGTGGGTTCCTCGAAGTGCACTTGTATTGGTTCCCAAGGAAGCCTATAAGCGCATGATCCATTTCCTCGGGGTCTCAGTAAAATTACAATAATTTATAGCGTAGTGGGTTCCTCGCAAGTGCACTTGTATTGGTTGCCAAGGAAGCCGATAAGCCCCTGATCCATTTCCTTGGGGTCTCAGTAAAATTCTTCCCCCCCCCCCCCCCCTCCGTCTCTCTTCCACGTCAACGTATGTTATACAGCATGACGGGAGAGGGAAATAACGACCGGGCGTCACCCAATGCAAATTACATAACTGGTGGGCCGTTTAAACCTTCCAACCCATTACAAAGGGCTGAGCCATAATTCTTCATTGTCATCAGTCGTCGCTTCAACAAAGTGCACATAATGCCTTACAGACGAGTAGCTGGTGCCTCGCTTCTCCGCAGAATGACGAATAATGGCTTAGTAGGTGCTTCCCAACTTCACAAAAATTGTGAATTATGGCGTAGTGGGTACCTTTCTTGTGTACTTGTATTGTAGCCCCAAAATAGGGTGCCTTGACGCGCGTTTTGTTGCGCCGCACACATCGAGGCACACTACCCCAAGAGAGCTTACAGCGGGCTCTAGAAACGCCGCTCTTTCTTCTTTCGCTGTGACTGTGCTGCGGTTTCAGCGCAGGCCTGGCGTTTTTGGATTATTTATTAAACTGGCCATGTCATTTAACCCAAGAAACCAGAATGTATTGGCATAACCAATCCTTCTTTATATCTCGTCTTTAATGAATTACGAGCGTGTGAAAAAGTGGTTTATGTCTAGGACTTACATTTGCCCAAGTAAACATTGCCACATTAAGCAGGGTTCGGTATTTGTTCAAATTTTATCCTAACCTATGTGTAAATGTTCTTTTAGTTCCTTTTGCACTTCAGCTGCGTACTCTAATATTCGGAATTAAAATTACTATATAAATGATATAACCTTAACTGGACTGGTGTCATCCGGCCATTTAAGTCTAACTTCGTTTTTCCCCTTATCCCAGCGCGTTGCCTTCTTTCATGCATTCAGTGCAGACCTCTTCGCTCATGCTGTATTTCTATTTACAACTCGTGGCGTAATTCTTGAATATATTGCCAATAGTGGCACACTCGGTTTGATCCAAGGCTTCGGCGTACTTTTCAACATCGCTTGCTGGAATTCTATCTTATTAACTTCGAATGTTGCGTTGGAGGTGCAATTCCTTTCCCTACAAATACGATTCTCCTGGCTGTATGCGCCGTAATGTGCACTTAGTCTCGATAATATTCACGTCTGTGCTCTAAAATGAGTGCTGACGTTACGTCAGACCATAAAGTTACCCTTTAAACGCCAGTGTAGTCGACGTGTCTGGTAAGGCTATGGTGTGCACACAACTACTACGCTTACAAAAACACGTCAATCCACCTCCTAACGCTTGCCTCAAAGTGAAAAAATGCAGCATGGACAGAGTGAGTGAGAGAGAAAACTTTTATTTGTGGAGGCCTCAAGGATTATCCTCGTTGGGTGGAGCCCTTAGTTCAGGGCCCCATTGGCTCGCGCCACAACACGTGCAACTGCTCGCTGATTGCTTCGCATGAAACTGATGCCCACAAGGCGTGGGATCTGCCTAAATTTTATTTCCGTCCGAGTGTCCCAGTACAGAAGTCTTAGATGATGGTCGAAGTGACTGGCAGACCAAGTTGCCGCATTACAATGCCAATAATTCGTTTTCTTTGGGTCCTGTTGCTGCTGACGATAAAGAATTATGGCTGAGGCCCTTGTAATGGGTTGGAAGCACTCAACAACCCACTCGTTGCCCAATTCGCATTGTGTGACGCCTGGTTGTTGTATTACTGTTCTACAACACTGTATTAATTACATATGTCAACATGATTCCTTACCCGCCATGACAACTGTGCAAGATATTTTTGCGTGGATCTGTGGCGGAATACTCGACTGCCACGCAAAGCGCCCGGCTTCAAATCCCATCCGATCCAAGAATTTTTTCCTTCTCATTTAATTTTTTTGTCATTTCGCAGCTGTTACGGACACCGGCGGCGGCGGCTACGACGCACAACTACGGCGCCAAAACCGGCTGTTTTTGTGATCTCATAAAGCTTTCGCTGTATAATAAAAATATATAAAAACGCCAGGCCTGCGTGGAAAGCGCAGCACATTCACAGCGAAAGCTGAAAAAGCGGCAATTCTAGAGCCCGTTATAAACTCTCTTGTGGCTACTAATACAAGTACATTAGCAACGTACCCACTACGCCAAAAATCATAATTTTGGGGAAATTGGGAAGCACTCACCACGACATCATTCGTCATTCTGCGGAGAAGCGAGGTACCATCTGTAAGGCATTATGTGCATTTTGTTGATCCGACGGTTTTGTTGATCCGACGATGAAGAATTATGGCTGAGCCCTTTGTAATGGGATGGAAGCTTTAAATCACCCACTAGTTACGTAATTCGCATTGTGTGACGTCCGGTCATTATTTAACTCTCTCACCACGCTTTATAACATACGTTAACGTGAGAAAGAGAGAGAAAGAGGAAATTAACTTTATTGAGACCCTGAGGAAACGGACCATGGGAGCCTTATGGGCTTCCTTGGCAACCAATAGAAGTGCACTTGCGAGGAACCCACTACGCTATAAATCATAATTTTTGTGAAGTAGGGAAGCAGCCCCTATGCAATTTTTCGTCATTCTGCGGAGAACCGTGGTACCTGCTAAACACCTGTAAGGCATTATGTGCACTTTGTTGATGTTGTGGCTGATGACGATGAAGAATTTTGGCAGAGTCCTTTGTAATGGGTTGGAAGCATTCAACAACACACTCGTTGCTCAATTCGCATTGTGTGACGCCTCGTTACAGAACTCCCGTTGTGTGACGCCCCCTGGTTCTTATTTTACTCTTCTACCACATTACATTACATATGTTAAAGTGGTTCCTTCCCGACATGAAACCTGTATAGGGTCTTTTTGCAAAGCCGTTTCAAGTACGGGCATGGCTCTGAGGTAGAATACTGAACTCCCACGCAAGGGGCCCAGGCTCGAACCTATATTCCATCCAGGATATGTTTGCTTATTTCGCGCGATAGTGGTCACGGACACCGGCGGCGGCGGACAATTACGGCGCCAAAAACGGCCCTTGTTGTGATCTCATAACAGCTTTAGCTGTAAAAGGGATGGAACGGGTTATGCTAAGGGTTGTAAACGATAGAGCGGACATTTAGGTATGTCATAAGTGAAAATTAGAGTCATATAGTTAGCAGAAGTTAGTGCAAACAGCAGTTATACAGCTGAAATGGTTACGGCACATGGCAGTACAGATCCCAACCACGCGCAAGGTTAACCCAACGAAGAGCTGTGGTAGTGGGCTCCCTGGCGTAGAATTCGTGACGCCGCCGATATCTCCTTGGACTGAAGTGTTGGTCACTGACGGTAGCAACGCCGATCTCAACGGTCCGCGGCATGCGGTGCTCAGCAGTGTAAGCATCCTTCGTTCCATCGGGTCGTGTCTCCCGTCTAGCACTTCTGCTCACCAGGTATCGCGACAGTCGAAATCAATGTAACCTCGCTCGTCACTTCTGCCGTGCAGCGGTGTCTCACGTGCTGGCGTCGAACGCGTTAAGCGGCTGATGTAATAAGTTAACGAAAATATAATGAATTACCGATATTTATAAACGACATTAAGTGTACATCTTGTGTGCTTTAAAATGCTTTATCACTATATCAAACTTTAGAAATGCACTAGAAAAGGAATTAAGGCAGATTTGCACTAGTGGTGCCAAGCCTGAAGGAAGTGCGGAGCTGGGCAGCCATCTTTGTTTCTCTTCGGTCATCTCTTTCTTTCCTCCTCTCTTTCTTTTTCTCTTTTCCTCTTTTTTCTCTCTTTTTTTCTCTCTTTATATCTATCTGTTTGTTCCTCTCTCTTTATGAATTTCTTTCTCTTTCTAGCTTTCTTTCTATTTTCCCCTTCTCTTTCACTCTCTCCCTATTTCTAGGTTGCTCACGCTTCTTTTTTTCTATTTTGATACGTGGTTTTGCCTGCGTTACGCCAAGCAACGACAGCATACGACAGCCTGGGCCCCTAAAGTGCTCCGCACTTCTCGTCACCAAGGCGCTCGAAGAACTAGAGGAAGAACACTTGGCGCGAGCAAACGCTCACTTATCATCAACGCGATGGAAGAACAAGAGGAAGAGGACTTCTCCTTGGCGCAAGCGCGCGCTCAGTAGATAGTTATAGTTTAGCGGGCTTAGCGTAATAGCGGGATCGAAATGCGCAAGTGCAGTACGCAAAAGGACCCGTAGCGTTTACCGTACGCACGCTATTTTTTAGATTTAGCGTTACCGTGTTTGCGTGGTCAACGTAGTGTACGTAAAACATGGCGGCGGTTTTGGACGCCCGTTTCGAACTGAATTTAGCGTTGATGTGGACGGATTCACGTCTTTCACAACAAGCGACTGTGTAGAATGGGTTCGCTTGCCTGCAGGTAGCTTCGACCCCCGAGTATTACGAATAACTTAGCGTAGTTTTTGAGATAACTTCTCGTTTCGAACGTCCCTAGGCCTAACTAGGAGATCGGTGTAAACAAATCTGCAGCATAAAAATTTCCGCTTCTGGTGCGTGGTTCATATTTATTTACCTTTATTGTTACTAAAAAAAAGTAGTAATATTGCTGCGTGCGGGGATGCAGGCGAACATTCTCAATTTTTTTTCCTGTTCGCTTTTTTTAATGCATCCACCCTCCGCTAGATGACGCCACCATCCCAGCTTGTGCACGTAAACGCTATCCCGCTAGACTAAAATGCGGTGTCCCAAACGAACGTTTGCGGCACCGTAACGCTATTCCCTTAAAGGGACACTAAAGAGAAACAATGAATTGGTTTAGATTGATAAAGTGTGCTCGGAGAACTCTTGTGTAGTTTATTTCACCACCATAGGTTTATTATTAAAGGAGAAAACGAAGTTCAAAGTTTCAATTTTAAATTTCGCGCCGAACTTTGTAATTCGTGACGTAAAATATTTCAAAGAGCATCTAACGTATTTTGGCGCCACTGGCTCGACGAAATTTCCACAAACTCATTATGGCAAGTCTCTGGCCCCCTCAGAGGACAATGTACTTCGATTTAACCGATTAGGAACTACGTAGGCCCAAGCAGGCGCCGTCAAAAATATGTGACATCACGGCAAACGGTGCGGGAATTCCAAGGTGGCGTCGCCACGTGTATTTTCTTTTTGCGCGTTTTCTCGCTTATTGTGCGTCTTCTCGCAACAAGCGTGGTGTTTTTGGCATAGTGGAAAACTACTTTACTAATGCGAGAAAAATAGTTTTGCTCTTTAGTGTCCCTTTAACTCCCGCTATCACGCTAACGCTAAACTATAACTGCCTAATATGCTACAGATGGCTATGCCATTCGTGGTTTTGCCTACGTTACGGCGAGCTATGACAGCATACGATGACAACATACGACAGGCCGGGCCCCGAAAGTGCTCCGCACTTAAAAAAAATTACACCATCTCCCGCTGAAGGGGACCATGAGGCGATGCGAAGCAGAAGCACTTGCACGATCGCGTTCCGTTGACGTTCGTTTGGCATGCTACCGACCTCGGCCTCGTAGCAAAGGCACCCAGAGAGCCAGAAACCCTCTCCTCAAAACCTGCTTCTGGAGCCGGAGAAGCAGCAGCAAGCGGGAGGAATGCTGTATACAGCAGGAAAGGGCGTCCGCAGAAATTTTTTCAGGGGGGTGCATCTATGGGGGGGGGTCACTACCGTCACTTGGCTGGCAAGGTTATAGTCAATAATATGTAATAACGTGCAGAGTTGGCTGGCAATCCTGGAGGCCATTTCACACTGATATGCAGACACTTTGTGTGCTAACCAACGTGTGCAACTGCATAGAAAGATATTATCCGAAATTCCAGGGGGGGGGGGGGCAGCCGCCCCCCCTTGCACCCCCCTCCGGACGCCCATGACAGCAGGACAGAAATTGGCCGCGTATCTGCGTGCTTGTCGCCGAAATGTCGCCGAAAGACGATAGATTAGCGCTGCGTTAGAGTCACTAGAAAAATTTCAGAGTATCGCATGTTTTCCGCGCGCCGCCGCCGACACGATTGGCTTACTCGCATCACGTGACCTCTCGCCGCCATATCCCTTCCAAGCGCTTTGGGTGCAGGCGCGTTGAATGCAGAGCGCGGCCGGACATTTAGCAGTACCACCGTCCCTAGAAGTACTTCGTCGCTTTTTTAAACGCGTCTTGCAGATGCCAGAGAGTAGCTCACCAGTAACCGAACGTTGCTGGTGAGCTACTCCAGGAATTTCGCATATTTTTGCATTCCGTGTGGGAAACATTAACGTCAAAGGGTGTCGTTGTACGGCTGCATAGTTGGCCGCGGAATGAATTCGCCCCCTCGAAGAACGCTCCTTTCTGCAGTGAACTACACAAACTTTGCTGGAAATTAAAGCTCTCATGCAACAAGATACTTCACCTTTTCGGTTCGCTATGTTCAGCAATATTGAAAACTATATACATACCTTTCTATTTGCTCGGCTGTTTATATCTCGATCTGTTGAACAGATTGTGCACGCATTTCGAGTTATAAGCATGTCACGCACGAGAGCGAAATCGAAGACCTATTAAAATAATAACTGTTTACTGTATACCTTGAAGGCAATTGTCGCATGAACATTTGCCACTGCGCAAAACTGGAGCGTGGAACTCTGTTGATAAACATGGCATAAGGCAATGTTATTAAGCGTATTTTATTTTTTTCAAAAAAGAATGTTGCTAATGCTGCATTGCTCCTAGCATACCCTTACAATACTGTTTAGTGGGTGAGAAATGGTCATAGCAAAAAAAAAAATGGCTTATCCTCTCACGCATTGAGGGAATCGATTTCATGCGAGCCCTAGATCTATATACATACTGTGTTGCAGTAGCATCCGGGTTAAAGCTTTTCGGGATGTGCTATTTCTGATCAAAATAACATAAAGCACTGCACCAAGGAAGCTTTAACAAGAGTGCATTACGAAAAAAAAAGTTGAAATTAAAAGCAGTGCAGAAACCGAACCCCAGTCGTTTATGCGCTGGCAACGCCAAAAAAAAGAAAAGACTTTGTCGGAACACAGCAAAATATTTGCAAATGCACTGAAACGTTGGGAATATTAAGGAGACAAAAAATAGGAAATGAAACAATTGTGTAGTGACGTCAATTATTTTTGATGGCCTATTTTCTACGTATCTGTTAGGAAATGACAACGTATTCGCACAATAAGATGCACCTTGCCTACCGCACGCCGATTCGCCCATGCGTTCGGCTGCTGGCGTTCCGAACCGAGACTTACGCACAACTTCCACTTACTGTACACACACCACTTCTATTACAGATAACACCCAGCTGAACAGCAACCATGGTGCGCAAGTAAGGTATGCGTCAGCGATCAGTGGAAGGACGCAATGCTGAATGTTCTCGATGTTCGATAATATGTTCTCGAATGCGCTATGAAGTGAACCTGAACACCGACTGCAAAGCTAGCGCAAACAGTCAACATTCACCAAGTGTCGAAGTAAATGGCATCTCGTACGGTCATTACGCTAATGCAACTATGTCTACAGCTCCGGACCTTGCGAATACACCCGGCCGCGAAACGAAAAGAGACCGATAAAGCCACGAAGAGAGTTCGCGAGCACATGGCAACATTCGCCGCACGTTTCATTAGCTACACCGGTTACCGCGCAGTCGATTCATGACTGCCGATGACTCGAACTCACTTCTCATATCCTTTTGAAGAAACACACACACACACATATTGCAGTTACGCCGAGCGTAACACGGCATCGAGCCGAAAAGATCGGTCACTTCTCAACACACGCTACCAACGCGCCGGACAGTCCGGAAGGGAAATGGCCGCCGCCGCTCAATGTTGCCCGCGTGCAGCCTACCTTTGCGATACTCTGAAATTTTCCAGTGACTCTACGCTGCGTGAGATATGGGCGCCATCTGGCAATACGTCGGGAAACATGAGTTTGTGCACATGGCCTCCGAGATGGCGGGTGCGCGGCGGGTTTCGCGCCCGCCATCTAGGAGGCCATGTTGTGCAGAGGGCACGGAGGAGGTTCTTTCCTTTCTCCGTCGTAGAGGGCGTTCGTCTGCGTGCATTGCCGCATTTCAAGCGCAACCGCATTGTCCGCGCAGCTTAAGAAACTAGGGTCTTCAGAATTACGTATCCATGTATTTTCTATTAAAGAAACACACCACCTAATACTTACCTAGTGATGTAGCGCCTCAGATATGCGCAATGTTTGCTTTTTGATCGACAATGTACACAAGTATGAACCTAGTGAGCAGTACAAGATGGCTGGCGCTTCGGCAAGTGGTTCAACTTTGGCCGGGTGGCTGAATCGGGTGACAGACAGACAAACCAAATTTCTGCGTTTATGTTCCCCAAGAAAGACTACCATCTGTAAAACCCGTTCGCACTCCCACAGCAGGAGAGTGAGACAAGCAGCCGCGCCTCAGACGTCCCCCCTCCCCTGGAAGCACATCGCGCCGCCCTTCTGCTCCCCCGCCAACTCTCCTGCGGGCAGCACCCCAGAGGAAACCCGCTTGACCGGTTCCCCTCCGGCGCATGCGTAGTGTGAGTGCGGACTAGCCCACTGCAGGACATACCCCAAGCAAGAGAGGCTTCGCATCTAAAACTTGTGGCAGCGTACAACACCCTACTTGGACGGGCAATGCACACCGTGAAACGACAAACCGTAGAAAGCAGGCACGGATGGTTCAATCACATGAGAGCCACTTTGTCGACAACCCATTCGGTCACGTCCAAGGGGTGATCCCTGTGTGAATCTTGATAAGCTAACTGAAATGCAGGCATGCCGAAGTATCACTTCTTTCTTGATAACATTATACTTTTTCACGTTAGCCAGTCCCCAGAGCTAGGGAAGGTTCCCGTTTCTTAAAGCTCGGGCCTTCTGAATACTGCCCCGGCTCTTGTACTTCGCCACATTGTATGTTTCGAATAACTTATTTGCAATGTTCAGTGTCTATTCGTTCCTATGTGCGGATAAATTCGTCCTCTTGCTGCCTATTGTAAGCATCCTCGTTAGCTGACCTGGTAGAGCGACCGCCCCGGAAAGTCGTTGGTCCAGTGTTCGATCGCCGGACCAAGACGAATTTTTTGTCAATTAGGAGGCTTTCTTTGTGAGGAAACCGTATGTTTTTCCTTGCTGCTTTGTGCTACCAACAGGTGGTTGTCAATTTTCCCTTTCACAGCCTTGAGGCTTCGCACACTACGGTAATAACAGAAAATAAAATAATAATACAATGCATACGCGCTAAACATATCCATCTTTATTTTTTCTTGTACGACACGCGTTTTCTAAAATGTGGGAAAAAACAAATGAAGAGACAAAATCAGCCCTGTGTAGGTCCCCAGAAAAAAGCGTACGCATGAGCAGTCGTTTTTGAGAACTTTTTATTTTCCAATTCTCTATTTCAAGATACATGTGCAAATAGTTGCAAAACTGAGATGAAAATAAACAGGAGCGGCTGCGGGATATTCCGCAAGCAGCTAAGGAACATGAACGCCATTCTGGGCTACTCCGCAATAATGACAATAAATCAAAATTTTTGCGCACCATACGATATTTACAAAGCCGCCAGCAGCTTGAAACGTCAACTTTGGATGCGGTTCCGCGTAGCTTGAAGACATTGAGCGCGCAGAAAATCGTAATTAATTCGAAATTCTTGATACTTTACGCTCATTTACACACGGCACATAAACTGAGCTGAGGAAGAAACCGTAGCTGAAGCAGCTCCACAAACGTGAAACCTGGGGAGGGGCTAAGCATGCAGTCTACGCCGGTGTTTCAGCTTCATCGGCCCTGCGTCGGCGTTGTCGTTCGCGGGCGAGCGCGCGTGCTTGCTTCTTGCTAGCTTACACTTCAGTGTCCATCGCAGAAAGATCATTACCAGAGCCAACGTGCGCCGTTCGCTCTCTCTCTCTCTCTCGCCACACGGCGCGCGCTGTTTGGACGCCAGAGAAGCGCCGACGGGAGGAGTAATCGCGCCGTTGCCGAGGCGGTGGCACCCTCTGTTGCGTTGAACCAACTTTAATCATTTAAATGAAAGGCAGACCTGCCGTCAGTTATCCTCGTGTTACACACCGCACGTTGCTACGAAGTATGCTTTACAGGAGAAAACTTGGAATTTGAAACCAATTTTGAGAAGGAATTTAGCAAATTTCTGTTAAGTAATGCAAATAAATCCTGATTATTCCCCTATGTTAAATTAGTTTAAATCATGTTGGTATATTGTGAACCGGTTCGGACTGATTATACACTTGTTTTCGACCATAGTTTGACGACCTGATTTACCGTGACGACGACGTGACACCCCGACAAGCCGAGACCACAAAGTGCTTCGCCCCTAAGGCGGGAAGCCCAAGTACAGATCAAGGCGACTTGTCCATGATCTGTGCCAAGGCCTAGTGTTATCACAATAAACTCTGCCTGTATAAATCGAAACTGGAAATTAAATAGTTCACCTCGTCTAAACTAGTAAAGAGTCATGTGTGAGAGACTCACTTCGTATTCCTTTAATAAAGGCCTGTGGGCCGCTGCATATGTGCTACTTTTCCCTAGAAGACTACATCAGTATGTGTTTCGAGGTCTAAAAAAATGTCGCACTCGTTACTGTCACCAAACAGTGAACGTCTGCGGCGTGCGTCGATAGGGGTACGGAGTACTTCCATAAACTCTGGAAAATATTGCGGTCATTTACAATGCATTTAGGGTAAAGGAGGGTACCACTATATCCAACGTCAGCAAATAGCATGATAAAACAAAAGAGAAGCGTGAAGCTATCGGTCAGCGACAACTATCTATTGCGGAAGGGATCGGTTACTGGATTTACCAAGCAGCACGCAAGCGGGACTAACTCTATTCAGAGTATCCTTAACGCTATTTGAGGCCCTATTCGCCACAGACGCCACGCAGAATGGAAAGTCTAGAACCGGTAGAGATATATATATATATAGAGAGAGAGAGAAATGTAATGCAGAAAGGCAGGGAGGTTAACCAGAAAACATATCTGGTCTGCTACCCTGCACTGGGGAAGGGGTAAGGGGAGACAGAAAAGTAAGAAAGAGAGGAATGGGATAGGGAGGGAGGGAAGCACAAACACACACACACAGGAGTGTCACAATCGTTCAATGAGGCGGGTCGCTCGCAGAAACTTCATCAGCACCTTCGTTGCTTTCTGGCGTGAAGCTCGATCTTTCCGACATTCCAAGATTGATTGCTCGGAAAGTGGCTGGTCGTCGAGGCGAGCAAACACTGCTGAGAGGGACTGTCTCTGAGAGCTGTACAGTGCCCTTCGCTCTTGAATGACAATGTGAACGTCACTAAAGTTTTAACGGCAGCGAGCCACTAGAAAAAAGAAATCTGACGTGTTATTGCGTTTGTGCTTGAATGTTAAATCATCATTATTTTAAGCTCACCAACGTTTATCTACTTGAGCTTGCTCCGCTAAAAGCTACGTCTGTGTGTGTTTCTTTCCTTTTTCTTCTTTTTGTAATCCGCGCTTCATTACGGCAAACACTAAAGTGGTTGTGTGATCCTTGGATATTGCACAAGTTAATGAATACTGTTCTTCTTTTATTGATAATTAGCACAACAGCGAAAGTGAACTTTCGGCACTGATATCCATAGCGATGTCCATTTTGTATTATTTAATGTGCTGTATCGTTGTTGCTACTAAAAGGTAGTCGTAAAGTGTCCAGGTACGCGAGTCATGAACAAGTGTTTTAAAAATACTTCCCATGCAAAATGACTTTGGTGGTGTCTATCTTCGTGGTTTTGCAGTCAGTGACAGTGAAATAAATATTCATTTCTTCAACGATTCGCTACCCTGTTTGCAATATAATGTTTTGTAGTTTTAAACTACGGCGTCGGCAGTCATTTGGCTTCAGACGTTGATTCGCGGAATGCTTGTCGAAGCAGATTCAGCCGTCCCAACTGTCCGTGTACCTGTCACAAAAACAAACAAACAAAATATTTTATTCGATCAGCAGAAGTATAGAACCGGCACAACTTACTTAATTTGTCGAGTAAGCACGCTGCCATAAGAATATTTGCATCTAAAAACAATGTTGCATCATCCGCGATGCTATGCTACTACCCAAAAATATTCACACCCCTCCCTTATGCATGGGGAACTTTTCCACATAAACAGCGTGATGCCCGTATCGCATCGTGATCACACGGTGCTAATAAAATTTAAATGTTTGACCCATTCTCAGTGGTCATTGGTCTAGCCACTCTAGAGGACTGTTAGGTTCGAACCACCACCCCCCCCCCCCCAAAAAAAAAAATTCTGGTTAAGCCCCTCTCAATGGTTTATACTTCATTCAAAGAGCCATTTTTGATTTGATGCTTGACTACATTTAGGTTTCACAGACTTTTTGGTAAACTTGTCTCAAGAAGTAATCGCTGTGTGCCTTGCTCGCGCTTCCTTTCATGACGACTGGTCGTAAACACGGATAGTCACTGTGCAGCTGAGGCGAATAAAGGGCGCCGCACAGTGTCTCATCCCACAATGTTAACTATTTGACGCAGTTCTTGTACTGCAAGATAAAACTGTTGGTAGGCATTTTAAATACAGAGTACTAAGTGATCCCCAGCTACTGGGACGAACCTCTCTGAAGCGGCTGGTGGCGACCGATGCTGCTTCTTCCCGATTCGAAAGGCCTTCAATGGCGGCAGGAGAAGATTGCGCAGTGCGCTATTTGCTCCCTGTAGAAGGTCTACACTTGCATTGTGACAGTCAAAACGCGATAAATCATCGTCATACTTGCGTTCGCCTGCACATACCGCGGTTAGTCTCCAGTTTGCCTCCATAGACAAGCGACACTTTGAAATCTGGCTCGTTGCTGTAGTCTATCGGCTTCTGGTCGGCGCAAGTGGCGCTGGTGGGCGAGGTTCGAGGGGCGCAGCAGCGACCACCGCGGATGCGATGTCCGCGTCTTCTAGCCTCAGCGTCCATACAAGTCGGGGAGGCCTGGGCTGGCTGCCGACGACGGGATCGCTCAGCACCTGCCACACCAGTCGGGCGACACGCTGTGGCGGCGGTGGCTGGCAGTCTTCGGCTCGCACTCGGAGCTTCAGTGGAATGCTGTCGGTAAGTCGTGTCCGCAGTCCGCAGTACGAGACTCTGCAGGAAAATGGTACTTCTAGTATACATCTGTAACTTGCGGAGATGATGCGCTAACCTGTGGATTTCACTGGGTATGCTAAACATCGTGGTGTCACTTGTATACGTTTGTAGTCTGACGTAAGCGTCCCTGACAGATAAGGGTGTCCACGCTTACAATGAACGAATGAAACAATGTGTAAAAAGCTCGTACAATAATAATGTGGAGAATGGATATATGTTTACGGTCATCTGTACTCTTCGGCATCAACATGTGTTCTATGTATAAGTGACAATGGTAAATAGGAGGAGGAGAAGAATAAATGGTTTACCTATTTCCTACATCGGTAAATGGGAGAATTAATGCTGCTAATACAGGTAATAAAAGCGCAACAACAACTTTTGCATGCAGGCTGGAATAGCCCATATTCGCGAATCAGTATAACTATGGCAGCAGTTTTCACCTGCCATAGCACAAAACGGGCACACACCTTTTCAATATGTTATCGCCGCGTAAATGGTGTTTCTGCAAACACAACCTAAAGTATCCGCAGAAGCATATTTCCCTGCCACAGCGTCATGCAGATACATTTTATGTATTTCTAGACGTGATTGCTTGTATATAGGAAGCAGTCAAATTAGAAGTAATCGAGAACGTCGTCATGACAGTTCAAAGTGTCTTTGAAGAGGTCATGATGAAGTTGTGGAGCGGAACCCGCACCAGAAAAAAATACCCTACCCACACTGGTGTTTTATTGGAATCTAAACCCCTACCCGAAGCAATACTCTTGGAACGTTCCTGAACTCAAACCAAACAAGAACAAAAAAAAAAAACGTTTACCGGTTCCGTACGAATGGAAACAGGATAGATGGCTATCCGTCACCGACTTCTACCATCGTGACGGCTCGATAACGAGCATCGTTGTTTCCAAGAATGGCGATAGACGACACTTATTGGCTCAGATCAGGAGCAAAGCCTAACATTTTTGTCGAGGGGGTTCAACCACCCTTTATTTATTTGTTTAGAATACTGCCAGCAGTCTCTACTATGACCATAGCAGGTGTAAACTATGTAGAGATACTAAGAACGCTCATCACGTTAGCCATCAAGCAATGCAGTAAAAAAGAAGAAAAAAGAAAGAAGAGAAAAATCAGCGTTGCACTTTACACATAGGCATTTAACGCTACATAATACGCAGGTCGCGGGATGGAATCCCGGCAGCGGCGGCGGAATTTTCTATGGAGGCGAAAATGCTCGAGACCCGTGTGCATAGGTTTAGGTGCGCGTTAAAGAACACCACATGGTCGAAATTCCCGGCGCCCTCCACTACGGCGTCTCTCGTAATCATATCGTGGCTTTGGGACGTAAAACCCCGTCATTTATTCATTTATATTTTTACGCTAAATACTACATAAACCAAATAAAAGTAAATATAACATGGAAAATTAAACATTATACGCTGTATACACCACTGCATACACAAGGCACAATTACATGCTAGTTTGCATAACTGATGTCAATGGCAATTTTAAGATGCTAGAAGGTTTTTGAAGTTTTGACTCAAACTTGACTCAAACAATGACTCAGCGTTAGTGGTGAGATACACAAATATGTTCCATTCAATGTACTCTACTAAAGTGTTTGCATGTTCGCTCCTGGTAGCTCGCTTTTGTGAATATTATAATTTGAAGTACAAATTTAAAATAATTATGCAGCATTTGATAAAGAAATTTTAAACTTGCCTGTTTCGTTCATGCTTCTAGCGTAAGGAGCCTAAAAATATGGAGAAGGTTAGTGGGTGAGTATTCATGTTTAAATTTGTTATGGTTGAATGGTACGGTCTTCCTTTGTACTGTTTCTATTTTCTTTACGTTCGTCGTGGTTTGAGCAAACTACAGTGTATTTCCGTACTCGAGGATCGGCCTAACAAATGCTTTGTACGCTAGGAGTTTTGTTCACAAGATTGCCAGTTGAAGTGATCTGCGCAGGAAAAAAATTTTTTTTGCGCAGCAGATGAAGTAATCTGAACAAAATGCTCGGCCGACCTTATGTTTCAAGATATTCTTACTTATGTTTCTGCACTTTGGGTCAAAGCTGTGCCGTTTATGGTGTAGCAAAAGTTTGAAGGTTCCTTTTTCTTCGTTATCGGCATACAAGCTGATTAAAATGCGAAGCATTTCTTAGCGAACCTTTGCCACTTTCACCGTTTCTATCTATCTATCTATATATCTATCTATCTATCTATCTAGCCGCCTACGTCTGGGTGCTCTCGCGGTCGCTTCCTTAGCTTGGTGTATACCGAAATTGCCATGGAAGGGTAAGAGTATTTAACATATATGACTGTCTGGTCACGACATGAATAACGTGAATATCCTGTAGCGTACGCCGTCAAACCCTTTCATCCGGACACGTGTAGCACATACCCGTATACCACGGACCTCGGTAAGCGGGTATGCGCCACAGGTGATTGACAGTATATATCTTCCCAGGATCGGTCAGAGCATACACTAGTGATTTAAGCGCGAGAGCGTAAAGAAAAATCGACGTCGGCGGCGCTGACCCGGCGACTCCAAAGAATGAAAATCACGATCCCAGTAGAAATCGAACCCAAGCATTCTGCGTGGCACTCAGGTATTCTACCACAGAGCCACGCCAGGGGTGCTATGCAGGATGGCCCGAGTTTCTCGGGCACACGGGTTTGCTCCGAGCTTGCATTACGGCGGTCATGACAGGAAGACAGTGCGGAGCACGAGATCGCAGCGTCGATAAAAACGGCTACAAGAACGATAATGGCGTCACAAACGCATGTGCCACATTTACGGCAGTTTTCAAAGAATCACCACGTCCGAACGCGACAGCGCCGCCACTTAGACAACATTTTGACATTGCAGCGACGTCAGCGTGACTGCCGCGCTACCTTTTGCCAACTGATCATCGCGCCTCCCACGGGCGTGTTCGTGGGCGTTTGTCCTCTTTCGGAGAATTCTTTCGTTCCACCTGCAGCATGGAAATTTCCACTCTCGAAGGCAACAAGGGCGCAGCTCTGTGCAGCTCGTTTCGCTTCTCTGGAATATTACAGATAAATAAATGGACAGGTTACTGCTATGCTTACATTACACGTCTGAAGATTTTTCTGTAGTAGCGAATCGGTAGAAACAATGTCTCCGCAAACAAGTAAATAGTAACATTTCTCGCCGCAAATCCCACCAGGGGCGCTTGCTTCATAGCTGTGAGCTGTACGCCGTGAGAGCGGTTAAATTTAGTGCGAGACATCGTAGCCACGTGATGATATAACCTTTAGTTTTCGTGCGTGTGTGCATAGTCTGTGCGATTAAGCTCATAGATGAATCGTGCCGCTCGCTGGCGTTGCGGCGTGAGCACTGCTCCGCGGCAAAAGGAAACGCGGTGGGCGGACCCGCTCTTCGCCGCGGGTGTCTGTCAATCACATTGATTGACGCGCGAACTCGGGCACAAACTCGCTGATTCTGAAAAGGCCCCAGTTCAACTCGGGACTGTCATAGTGCCGGTGTGCCTGTCAAGTGTTTCATGCAGTGGACGCTACTCAGTAGCTTTTTTGCATATAAAATAATTTGGTGAGCTTGCACTACATGTGCAAGGCTGGGGCCATCGGAGGAGCTTGTGGTCCCCTAGCTTTTCCCAGCTTTTTACGTGGCTCGTCTACTCAGTATGCTTGGTCTGCTTCGCAGTAATGACCGTGTCAGTTCGGTCTGAATATTGGTGATATTGATTAGGAGGGTCTTAAATAACATGTTAATAAATAGCCCTTTCTTAATTGTTAATGTTTCAATTACCACAACATATTAACCCAGGTTTAATTCGCAAGGTCCTGAATAGCACAGAGGTACTTGCCATAACACTAATTAGCACGACCCTAATTAAGACGACCTCGGTGAGTAAGGTCTTGATTATCTTGGATTCCACTACACGCCCCTAATTAGCTTCGCGTTAATTAGCATTGATTGTTAATATTTTAATTACCTTGCCATTAATTGCTCAGGTTTATTCGCAACGTCCTGAATAGCACAGAGGAAATTAGCACAATCATAATGAGCACGATCCTAACTAGCACGATATCAGTGAGTAAGGGCTTGATTATCTTGGTTTTAATTACACGCTCCTAATTAGTGTCGTGTTAATTAGCATGATCTTAATTACCTCGTTCTTAACTTTACACGACTTCATTAGCACGATCTTAGTAAGACGTGGCTTAGTTAGCTCGGCCTTAGCATGATTTGGCCTAATCAGCTCTTCGCATAGCACGTCCTTACTTAGCTAGGTATACCGCCCTGCCAATTAGCTAATCAGCCGGGCGCACGTGCTCTGGGAGCGAGCAGACGATGAAGAAGAGAACGGCGAGGGCGCGCGCCGGCCGAGCAACGCGCTAGAATGTACAAGCCGACCATGGTGATTATACACGTGGCCTCGGCGATTAGCTCTAGCCGCCGTTTTATAAGGCGCTCGGTCGGAACTAATCTCAGAGGACACGGTGCTGACTATCATAAAGGATACTTAGTGCAGACATTAAACGCTTGAAAATGAATTCAAACAGCCCGCGCTGACATAAAAATATAGTTAGTAGAGCTTTGTGCCACTTTTCCTGCATGGGTGCACATCTGCACTCAGTGGAACGACAGACTAATGAAAGACGCTGCCTCTAGCTTGACGACACCACCCAACCTTCTCGACCACCCTTGACGTGACGCCGCGTTTCATCGTAACCAATGGAACGGAGCACGCGCTGAGGGATGTATTTCACCTTCTCGTACTATTAGCTCGTTCAAAAGGGGGTGTCGCCAGAGCTCGGAAAGATTCCGAGTTTCGCCAAACTCGGGCCATCCTGCATAGCACCCCAGGTCTATAATCTGGTTTGGAAAAACGGCCTATGTAGGCGTAATGTCGGTGCAACGTCAATTGTGGTTGTGATGCTGCCTATCTAATTTTGTAAGAAAGCAATAAACACTACATGATACTCCTACGATGTGTACTCCTACGAAAGAGGCCTCATATAAGATTAACGTCTGTGGTTCCAGTGTTGACTCCGCTTTTATAGCAGTATAATAAACATTACATTTGTATTCCTATGATTCAGAATGCTATATTGACGCATTGCTCGACCCCGGAGGAATACATTAACGAAAGTTACGTATGATATTCACATCATCGCACCGTAAAGTGCACTTAGACCGCAAGAACGACGCAGTGTCCTCGTCATTTCTTACGAAGCTGGGCGATGGCCTCATGCTGACCGAGGATGATGGCAGATTGATTGACAGCCGATTTGTAGACTACGCTTCGTAGGCCACATAAGCCCAGGTAGTCTACAAATACGACAAGCGCCATCCACTGATGTTGGTCTACCAGCACTATTCATGCCTGTCAGCCTCGGCGGCCCATACTTCACCAACACGAAGGGTGACTTCAGGTTCCGACATGTCGCCGGCTCTATTGACAGACAGTTTGTCGACGAAATGACTGAGGCATCAACAATTTCCAACAGCTGTACTATACCTCATACATGTAGCGACGCGTTCCGACTCAGTAATGGGTCGTCCTCTCGAGCGCCTTCCAGTGGGTCGTTCTCTTCTCTGAGAGCACGCCCCTCGTGCAGAGAGTCACCCCGCTTTGACTGTCGCTGCCGTGCGCCGTCGCTGAGCGCCCGTTAATAAACGTCTTGACATACATCACTACACATGGACACCTCGTCACCGCGATCGCGACCTGATCCGATAACACAGTCATGACCAGCTGCTGGTGTTCCCTGATCACGGGGTTGATGACCTTGTTCAAGAACAGTCAAGAACTTCTTCCACACATGCACACGGGTTCGTGAAACGTGCGTGCGTTCTCCATCATAACGGACAAGTATAAGCTTTACATATCAGCTTACCGCTTCTGGTGTTGGTAATACCCACCTTGCCGTTGGCAGCGTTATCCAACTTTAAACAAGTGGTTATATAACACATATGCGGCTCTTCAACATATATGTGTGCGTATAAAATTTATACAAATCTTTAGCGTCAGTTTGTAACGTTTCGCTCAGTAAAAAAATTACGCCACAGTCACCTTCCCGTGACATAGTTCGTATAACATCGACTCCCACGGTACGTGGGATCTGGCGAATTTTTGTTACACTGATTGTCATCTGCCAGTTTAAGCAACATTCTGTAATAGTATTAAGTGGTTAAGTTAAGGGGGAAGTGATCTTGGTCATTTTAATTCCTTTTTAAATGATACAGTCATCTGCGAATAACCCTATTTTGCAGTCTATAGTGGTTGTTTCTCATTATATACACGAGGGCCCGAGCATGGAACCTTGGGGCAATCCTGATGTAACTTGTACTATATTTGATCCGATATATTAGAAAATACTAAACTGAGACCTATTAAAAAAACCACGCACCCAAGCAACAATTTATCAGTCTCCGATAACGCCTTTAGTTTAGTTATTGGCATGGTGCGACAAACATCAAGCTAATAATGTACGTTTGTTGCTTGCGTTTGTATGAGTGCGTGTATATATACACATGCAAAACTGAACAGTTTCGAGAGAACTTTAACCCCTCCCTTCCTCCCTGGGTGCGCCAAAAGGTCGAATCAACATGCTTACAAAGTACGGCTCCAATAAATATTCACTGCGTGACGAATTTTTCTTCAGCGAATAGTGTATGTACAGCGATGGAATAAATTTACATGTTCTGCAAAGGACGACACTTCGCGTGTCAGAAATACGCGAATTAGATTCACGCAGCCAGCACGTGTCGTTGACAACCCACATGCGCGTGAAATGAGAAATGCCAAACAATTTTTAGGGGCGAAGCTCCTTAAGGCGGCACCCGTTCGTCCCTCGTAGTCGTAGTCGTAGTGCGTAACCAGTCTTACGCTTTGACCTCCAAGGTGGTGCCGGTGGGAGATTTTTCCTGTGCGTTGTTGAAGAATAAGAAATTCGCAGCGTGCGCGTTAACTAAAAGCCGAATTCTTCTGTCTCTCATTCCCCATTAGCAGCCATTGGCATGTTCCAGTAGGAAACGTTAGTAGAAGTAGAAGTGTAAGTGTTAGCTAAAAGCCGACTTCTTCTGTCTCTCATTCCCATTAGCAGCCATTGTTTACCTCCAAGGAAGTGCCTGGTGAGATTTCTCCTGTGCGTGATTAAACAATAAAAATTTTGTTCAGAACGCCGTTGATTGATGAAATAAACCAACGAAAGACGCCAGATGTTTTGTAAAAGCAAAACGAAAGAACGCCAGATGTTTCTAAAGCAAAACGAAAAGACGCGAGCTGCTTAACGAAAGACGCCAGATGTTTTCTAAAGCAATGGTTTTCTAAACAATGAAAATTCACAGCGTACATGTAAAATTAAAGTGAGATGCAAGTCGTCATAACTCATCGCACCTTTAGTATAAACGCGCCCGATCTCACGTCGGTGACGATGTACTGGGCAGAATTCACGGAAGATTCACGGTTTACCGATGAACCTCCGCAGCTTCGCCCACTCATCATCATTCACTCCGTGGATATGCTGTGATTTTTTAGATGTGAAGCATCTTATCGCGGAGTTCAATCTGGTGATGGTGGGCGGCGTGACCACCTTTACTGCGCATGCGCAAGCCCTCTCCACACACTTCCTCTCCCTCTCCCCTCACCCCTTCCCCTCACCGCCACATAGTCAACATTTTGACAGTGCAGCGACGTCAGCGTGATTGTCGCGCTATCTTTTTGCCAAGTGATCATCGCGCCTCCCACGGGCGTGTTCGTGGGCGTTTGTCCTCTTTCGGAAAATTCTTTCGTTCCACCTGCATCATGGAAATTTTCATTCTCGAAGGTAACAAGGGCGCACACGCAGCACTCTGGTGCAGCTCGTTTCGCTTCTCTGGAATATTACAGATAAATAAATGGACAGGTTACTGCTATGCTTACATTACACGTCTGAACATTTTTCTGTAGTAGCGAATCGGTAGAAGCAATGTCTCCACAAACAAGTAAATAGTACCATTTCTCGCCGCAAATACCACCAGGGGCGCTTGCTTCATAACTGTGAGTGGTACGTCGTGAGAGCGGTTAAATTGAGTGCGAGATATCGTAGCCACGTGATGATATAACCTTTAGTTTTTCGTGCGTGTGTGTATAGTCAGTGCGATTAAGCTCATAGATGAATCGTGCCGCTCGCTGGCGTTGCGGCGTCAGCACTGCTCCTCGGCAAAAGGAAACGCGGTGGGCGGACCAGCTCTTCGCCGCGGGCGTCTGTCAATCAAATTGATTGACGCGTGAACTCGGGCACAAACTCGTTGATTCTGAAAATGCCCCAGTTCAACTCGGGACTGTCATTGTGCCGGTGTGCCTGTCAAATGTTTCATGCGGTGGACGCTACTCAGCAGCTTTTTAGGGGCGAAGCTCCTTAAAGCGGCACCCGTTCTTCCCCGTCGTAGTGCGCAACCAGTCTTAACGCTAGTACCAGATCTTGACCTCCAAGGTGGTGCCGGTGGGAGATTTCTCCTGTGCGTTGTTGAACAATAAAAAATTCGCAGCGTGCGCGTTAACTAAAAGCTGAATTCTTCTGTCTCTCATTCCCCATTAGCAGCCATTGGCATGTTCCAGTAGGAAATGTTAGTAGAAGTAGAAATGTAAGTGTTAGCTAAAAGCCGACTTCTTCTGTCTCTCATTCCCATTAGCAGCCATTGTTTACCTCCAAGGTAGTGCCTGGTGAGATTTCTCCTGTGCGTGATTAAACAATAAAAATTTTGTTCAAAACGCCGTTGATTGATGAAATAAACCAACGAAAGACGCCAGATGTTTCTAAAGCAAAACGAAAAGACGCCAGCTGCTTAACGAAAGACGCCAGATGTTTTCTAAAGCAATGGTTTTCTAAACAATGAAAATTCACAGCGTACATGCAAAATTAAAGTGACCTGCAAGTCGTCATAACTCTCATCGAACCTTTAGTATAAACGCGCCCGATCTCACGTCGGTGATGATGTACTGGGCAGAATTCACGGAAGATTCACGGTTTATCGATGAACCTCCGCAGCTTCGCCCACTCATCATCATTCACTCCGTGGATATGCTGTGATTTTTTTTGCATATAAAATAATTTGGTGAGCCTGCACTATTTGTGCAAGGCTGCGGCCATCGGAGGAGCTTGCGATCACCTAGCTTCTTGCAGCTTTTTACGTGGCTCGTCTACTCAGAATGCTTGGTCTGCTTCGGAGTAATGACCGTGTCAGTTCGGTCTCAATATTGGTGCTGTTGATTAGGAAGGTCTTAACTAACATGATATTGAAAAGCCCTTTCTTAATTGTTAATATTTTAATTACCACGACAATAATTACCCAGGTGTAATTCGCAAGGTCTTGAATAGCACAGAGGTAATTAGCATAATACTAATTAGCACGATCTAATTAACACTACCTCGGTGAGTAAGGTCCTGATTATCTTGGTTTTAATTACACCCTCCTAATTAGCGTCGTGTTAATTAGCATTAATTGTCAATGTTTTAGTTAGCGTGTCATTAATTACTCAGGTTTAATTCGCAAGGTCGTGAATAGTACAGAGGTAATTAGCATATTCCTAATGAGCACGATCCTAATTAGCCTCGTGTTTATTACCAATATATTATAGTGCTTTAATTACCACGGCATTAATTACTCAGGTTTAATTCGCGAGGTTCTGAATATTACAGAGGTAATTAGCATAATCATGATCAGCACGACCTATTTAACACGATCTCGGTGAGTAAGGGCTTCATTATCTTGGTTTTAATTATACGCTCCTAATTAGCGTCGTGCTAATTAGGCTGATGTTAATTACCTCGCTCTTACCTTTACACGATCTTAGTAAGACGTGGCTTAGTTAGCTCGGCCTTAGCATGATTCGGCCTAATCAGCTTCGTCATAGCACGTCCTGACTTAGCTAGGTATACCGCCCAGCCGGGCGCACTAATCAGCCGGGCGCACGTGCTGTGGGAGCGAGCAGGCGATGAAGAACAGAACGACGAGGGCGCGCGCCGTCCGAGCAACGCGCTAGAATGTACAGGCCGACCATGGTGTTTATACAAGTGGCCTCGGCGATTAGCTCTAGCCGCTGTGTTGTAAGGCGCTCGGTCGGAACTAATCTCAGAGGCCGCGGTGCTGATTATTCTAAAGGATACTTAGTGCAGAGATTAAACGCTTGAAAATGAATTCAAACGGCCCGCGCATGCTTAAAAGTTAGTAGAGCTTTTTGTCACTTTTCTTGCATGGGTGCACTTCTGCATTCAGTGGAACGACAGACTAATGAAAGAAGCTGCCTCTAGCTTGAAGACACCACCCAACCTTCTCGACCGCCCTTGACGTGACACCGCGTTCCATCGTAACCAATGGAACGAAGCGCGCGCTGAGGGATGGATTTCACCCTCCCGTACTATTAGCTCGTTCAAAAGGGGGTGTCGCCAGAGCTCGGAAAAATCCCGAGTTTCGCCAAACTCGAGCCATCCTGCAGCACCCAAGGACTGAGTGACAACCGACGAGGGCAGGCGCTAATTTCTAACAAATTTATTTTTAAAATAATAAAGGGTTCATAAAAAACCGGCGCAACCGCATTTGTCACATTTTAGATCAGATACGATGAACAGTCCGAAATAAGAGCCAGCTAAAAACTATGACATTCTTAGGTGATTTGAATTGCCCTTTACGCAGGGTCATCCACGGCTTGTGAAGGAGATAACTTTTTCTCTCGGTCTAATGAATGAGATAATTAATTTTCTTTCTAATGCATACACATATGTTTTGTGAACAAACATAGAAACGGGATTATAACTGCTGCTGTTATTGCAAATACTCAGTGCACGCATTTTTGTTGCCAGCGAGGCTCGGATATATACAGCTCCGGCAGCCTCTGCGGCCGACGCTGCTGCTACGCACACTGCCTTGCGGCCGCGATTGTAGTGGCCCAAGTTTTGCTGGAAAGGTCCATTGAGTTATTGTTGTGTGGTGGTCTAGGTAACAGTTATAACCCTCCCTTTCTCGCGCGGCAGGCGCTGGTATTTTATCTGAGGCTGTAGTTCTTTGTTTTATGTATTGCACAGAAGAATAAACTGCATTTCGTTAAGGTCTGTATGCCTTGTCTGCCTGCCGTTGAGCAGCTCAAAAGTCAATAATGTAGGCTGTGCTTTGACTCCACTAGAGCAGCGCAATGTAATATGATTTAAGATTGAATTCACCATCAGCTGTGCATCAAACCCACATGAGCTGTAGGCAGTGGTTAGGTTAATCGTGAAACAACTTAGAAGAATATACTGCTGGGCGAGTTGGTAACTCATGATAAATGAAAATAGCGCAAAAGAACGTAGGACGAGACGAAGAAGGCTTCTTCATCTCGTCCTGCGTTTTTTCGCACTATTTTCATTTAACTGTGAAGACAATTTTAACACGAACTTACAGCTCCGTGAGCAATGTTTTAACGTGACGTACCTTTCATGAAGCCCAAAATGTTGAGAAAGTGAACAGTACTCACGTGTAGCCGAAGCTGTCGAGGACGGATACTTTGTCGATGAACCAGGAGTCCTTCCCTCCGTAAATCCATCCTCGATATTTGGTGTACTTAATGACTATTCTGGTGATGTTGACGACAGCAGGGTGCGCGGCGACGAGCACTTTCTCAGCTTGGCCACCTTTCAGCTCTTGTGAATCTCTGAAGCGGTGAATCAAAAACCATCAAACTTACTGTGATTTCACGAACAATGCTATTGTACGCAAATCAATTATAAACAACGAGCACCGTTTAAAAGAAGATGCCAAAAGCTGGGTGTTTGAAGAAAACATTTTAGGCGATGAGAGCGAAATGCTAGAGGCATGTGTGCTGTGCGATGTCAGCGAAAGTTAAAGAACACCAGGCAGTCTAAATTTCCGAAGCCCTCCAGTACGGCATGCCTCGTAATCATATCGTGGTTTCGAGAGGTAAAACGCCAAGAATTCTTATTATTAGCCGATCAGAGCAAACACCCCAGACTAGTGAGTTCAAGCGGCACGTATTTTGTTTTGGCGAGTACTGAGGTGTTTTGTGGTTGTTGCGAAAAATAAATAAATAAATATAGTTGAATAATAATTAAGAAATTTGCACAGCGTACAGTACTTTGCGAAGTGAAGCGAACAATATTGTGATGCTAGCCATAAGAAGTGCCGCTAGTGAATCTACGACGCACTATGATGCAAAGAGCACTTTCTGAAAGACTTGTCCTGAAAACGAGCGTCGAAACGCGCTGGTGTTTGAATTAATTTTTTTTCTTTGTAGCAATTTTTAACACTCAGCCAACTATTACCCGCGACATCACAATGCACGGCCAAATATTTTACATCCAGTTCAAGCTAAGACATTCTGAAGAAATTGTCTCGCTGCCTTTGTTTGCGGCTTTCGTTTCTACCTGTTGCCTTAAACAGAAATTTCTTTCAGCATTTGTTTATATATTCTGTCTCTTAGATATGCATACGCATATCCTCTGCCGTTCAATATGAATGGTTTTCTAAGAAGTTCTGTGCGCGTGTTCGGTGCTTCTTTATACGCCCAAGCGTTATGGAAGTGCTTTGTATGCACAAACAGAAGACGTTCACTACAAAACAAATTAATGAGCGCACACTCTAACATGATCAGAGACCACAGTTATTTACCCGTTAAGATGAAGCACACAGTCGCACTAATACAGAAGTTAAGCCATCCTGTGGTGCCGTAAAGTAAATGGCCATCCATTAACTATATTCGTATCGGAAAACCGTGCCAGACAAGTTACTATACAATATTGTCACACGTCTCAAAAATAAGAGTACAACAGCTAGCACTCTGTATCACACTCCTGCTTCACAAAGAACGTTTTTATTAACATGCCCATTTCGTGACACAGAACTACCATATTTGGAGTAGGAGCTCATTGACACATCCACGCAACTCAAGAGCTAATAATTGTAACGCGAATGTTCTCGAGATTATTATTATCTGTACGGCTTCTGACTAATCGTTCAGCCAAGCCTACATCTTACAAAGAACTCGCATTTTGTTGATTTGAGATTCATTACGCACATATTATGTTAGGTCATCGTCTTACCTTAAAAGCATCCTCAGATGCTCTACAAAAAACAGACAACGTTTGCGTAGCGTATTTGTAGTTTTTTTTTTTAATGTTATTCAAGGCAAAGTTCCTTCCCGCCTACAAGAAGCCCGTATGTTTCTCTTTCCTCAAAAACATCAGAAACTTTTCCGAAAAGTGTTGTACAAGCAGCCGAGGTATGGCACTTGATGTCCTTTTGCACTTGTGAGTGCGCATACCTTTCAGAAACGTTTCTTTTTTATTTTTAAGAAAAGCGAAACGACGCCTTTGTTCATAAATTTAGAATAAGGAACTTCGCAAACTTGCAACGTACACTGCGATTTAGTCAGCGAGATACTCTCGATATACTGCCACGCTCGCTTCTTGTTTTATTTTGCTGTATTCGGGTTTGACCTGCAAGGACGGTTAGCAACGCTCGACGCTGACCGCACCGCAGTGTTCTAGACGCTTCGCGACTGTATTAGATCACTTTGGTAAGATTGCGCGCAGGACGCAAGTAGTATAGATTATTCCAGAGCTCGCGCGGCCACCAGTGATAAGACTGGAAATTTCGATGCGTGATGTATAAAAGACGGCGCGTCCTAGCCATGAGCAGTTTTATCGACGGCCGACGCTCTGTTCGCCGCTATCAGTGTACAGTGTTTATTCCTGTAGTTTGACTTTTCCTTTTCCGGCCACAAGTTCGACCAAATAAAGTTTCATATTCGACACGCCGACTGCTTCCTTCGTCGACGTTAGGACCACGTGACAATACCATAGCAAGTGCCCAATAGCGATTTCCATGCGTCCGAATATGAAGGCCTGTCAAACTGCAGGACAAGAGCATTACAAGTACGAATTGCGCACAGAAATCGCATTCGAGGTTACGTTTACATCTTTTCTTTGTCACTAGCTTGGCCAATTAATTCACAACTTAACAATAATCTCTTTTGATCATTGTGAAAGCTTTACAAACAAGTTCATTATCATTCGCTGCCCAATCTGTTTAAAAGATTAGCTCACTATGTGCAGTAGCATTGTCTTCCATGAAGCGGATGCATTTAACTAAGTCAATCCTGCGTCCTGGAGTAATTTGGAAATATTTTCATGTTAACTGTTCCTACGTTGTCAGCATTGAGTATGGATCTGAATGCGGATTTACAGTGATCGAAATAGGGTTGTCGCACACTGCGATCGAAATAGGGTTGTCGCACACTGCCACAAATGTACAGGCAATAAGACGTTTCGTTAGGGCGTTGTGAGCCTGATGCAGCCAACTCCACGTGCATCTCTGCATCGTAACGGGCACACTTACGTTGTTACGCTGAACGTTTCGTTGGCGCCCGACTCAGCGAACAGTTCCACCTCAATTTTGCCATACGATGGCTCTTGGCCGGCCGAGCTGTTGACAACCAGCTTGTATTGACTTGCTGGAAAAATAACAGAACGAAACATTGGAGCACTGCTGAATGCGCTGCAGTTTATATTTCTACGTCGCATTGCCCGTTAGACATTACTGAGAGATTACTTATCACCTGTTTTAATGGGACGTATTGCCTTTGGTTGGAAAACCTAGGATTGTATCGGCTGTTGTGAACAATACCTTTCTTGAAATCCCGCCACGTTGATAAAGTAAGGTGACCCCAAATAAGCAATAATAAAAAAAATCAAAAGCAATATTCTATAACTTAACCTTAATAGCAGATATACTGTTTTAACAAGCACGCTGAAGCAGAAAACATCGATGTATTGTTCGGAGGTTCCATCAAATTCTCGGAACGTCCACGAAGGACTTGAAAAAATCCCGAAAGTATTGTTTATATACAAGATTATGAGCGACAAGAATGCGGAAATTCCGAGTGTTCAAGTTTTTTTTTTTTTCTGTACACTCGAACAATTGACACTTTTTACTACAGGTGAACACTTTTTATGTTTGATTATAAAGTAAAAACATCAGAATGAAGTGAAATAAGGATTTACGGAATGCTAATTTGCTATACGCAAGTAATCAAGTGCCATATGCGCTGCATTGCGCGCGTGGTGGTTGGCCTAGTGAGCTACCGCAGGTCTATGCCGGTGTCATTTTCTTGGGTATATGTGCATGAACAGTAGATTAGTTGTAATGATTTTGGCCTTTATTACCATCTTTTCTGAGCAGTAATCCCCTAGAGTGCTTTTTTGTGTGTCGTTAGTGTGAGGAAACATGTCCGCTGTTGCCCTGCAACACGAGACTTTATTTATTTATTTATTTATTTATTTATTTATTTATTTATTTATTTATTTATGTAGATGATGGACTGCTATCAACACGTGTAGCGACTCCGTTTCCATCATTCGCTATCCCGCTTTCTGTCACCAATAGTTTAAATGCGTCTTGCGTATAGCTACCCCTGACCAGTTAATACTTTCATTAATATTGAAAGGCAGAGCCCCTGAAGGATGCACGCTTTCCACGGCATTCCGAACGTTTTTCACCACCGCCACCCTCATCGCCAATCACGGTCCTTATGGTGGACGTGCACATACCTTTATTAACAGCTGTGATCTCATGCCGCATGAGAATAAGAGTAGACAAATGTGCATGAATTTTGCTCCGTTCGGTGGTCACAAAAGCGCAGTTTACAGCATTTCCATAGAGGTTTTTATTGGTCCCTTCCAAATTTCAAAGATTGTTGTTTCCACATTCAAATATTTCTATTAGAATGTGTGAGGTAAGCGAGAAATTCCCTTGCTTGTGAACGCGTCATTTTTTTCCCGCAACCTTTTACTTTCAACAGCCACCGGGATGTTTTCTTCGCCAATGAGGAATTTATCATAGAGACTGAAAAATGTCTTGCTAAATTCAGCCGGTTTAAATATTAGAGTTTTTAAACAAAATATTGATATATGGCAATTCAAATCAATGTGTTGTTAACTACAACATCTACTAGTGTTACACTATAGAACTTAATGAAAAACTCCACCCACTACTCCGCCAATTCCTTGCATTGGGTTTGAGCCAACGTGAGAGGTCAACAACAACAACGGTACGGGCGGCAGTAATTTAGGAGGCACAGTAGACGTGAATTCGGCAGTCTATAACGCCATAAATCTGCCAGTCCATCCACGAAGTACACGGACACCATTTTACAGAACTATCTGTGTATCGTGAGTTCAAATAATCACATTAATGCATTTTGCATGCAGTACCTATTTTCTAATAATTATCACGCTTGATTTACAGTATACAAATGTGTAAACAATCCTGATGGAAAGTGCAATTGCAGATTAGTTCGTATAGCAAATTACAAACGCTAAGTCCTGGTATTCCTTTAAAGAACCTGGTTGCATATCTTGTGGCGGCGGCATGCTCGAATTACACTAAATACGTTTGGTTTAGTTTTTATGCCGTTGTAAAGCGATACGCGAAGGAATATATCTTTCTTTCTGATCAACAAAACACGTCGCTTAAAAGAACCCAGTAGCCAGCATAATCAGAATAGATTCGGCGGTTGTCGAGATTTGCACCTCGCCCATGAATGTAGCAAGGCGCTCAGAAAAAAATTGGCGGCGACCCTAATCTTTGACATGGGTAGAGGCGTTCGTGTGCTCTGGTGTATTCCTCGGGTTAACATTGCGTAGCACCACCGAAGCAGATCTCAGAGGCCACGCGGTTGTGATCTGCTCCGCCAGGTGTAGCAACGATCCCAGATGTTCACAAAGTCAAAGTCATTTTACAATTCTAGTGAGCATTAACATGGGAAACAGGAAAATATACAGACAAGGGTCCCATATCGAAGACTGCAGCGGCACCCTCGCTTGAAGATAGTTAAAAAGAAGCATAAAAAAAGAAAACAGCGAGCAATGAAACAAAGACAAGGAAACGCTTAAAATAGAACGAATATCTAATAGTTAATGTACATGTATTAATACATACTGGCAAAGCACAACACACACAACAAAACAAAACACTATTTATAGCACAAATGATGTACTGTCAAGATCAGAAACAAGAAACTGTATCAGTGGCGATATGCTGAATGAGGTAAATTTAGATTTGCGAGAAAACCATCTAATGTTTCAATGAACTCATTCAATTATTTTTATTAATTAACCTGACAGGTGATTGTCATTTCTGTTTAGTAAATTTATGCTCCGATATTCTATCTATCCAACATAAATGGTAACTTGAACCAGAATCATAGATTCCGTAGCATTTTTATTTTTTTTAACGCGTTTTCTGAATTTCCGGAAACCCGGTGTAAAAGGCCAACCAGAAGTGCTCGGAAGAGAAACACCCGTTGCTTGTGCAACTAATACAACTTTTTCGTGACATATCAGAAGCATCTGCTGGCACTGAGATTTTTTTTATATTTTCTACTTCTTGTAACACTGACCACAGAAGGGCGGCTCCTGGCGAGTCATCAGGAACATCCTTCCGCGCGCTCGTGACCGGTCCGCAAAGTATCCCATGTAGCTGCAGTCCGTTGGCCGCTCGCACGGAAAGCATTCTCCGCGCAGAAAGTGTTCGTAGGTGGCGCATGAAAATGCTGGAAACGGACACTGCGGGTTTGCCGACTCGGTGAAGAGCTGAAGTGCGCGGCGGTGGTGGCACAGGCTCTGCCAGTGGCCCCCTGCCGATGGCAAGTGGATTATGCGTACTTCGCAGCTTATACGAGCACAGAAGTCTCTAAAGCAGTGCAAGAAAAAGTGGCGCCATATTTCAGATAACAAAATATTCCTGTACGTTTATCAGGCGTCTTTCTATATTCAACGTTTCATTGCGCATTGCGTAGAGGCTTTTCTTTCTCTTTCTTGGCCCACAAGATTTATTTCACATGATCTATGCTTGCTATAACACACAAGTGACAGCGATAGTTTAAAACGTCTTCTCACACGTTACGTGAATGGCCTGACGCTGACTTACGAAAATTATTTTATCTTCTTGTGACGAGCGCCTGTGAAAAACTAAACAAAATAGATATGCTGACAACATTCGAATAGGTTCAGTCAAGAACCGCCTCGTGGACGTAATAAGTGAAAATTCGTTCTCATTTCGTGAAAATTTGCGGTTGGCTGCTTTTTTCCATTGCGCATATTTGTTTCTTCGAGGTCATTCGCAATCTCTTTATTTTAATGCAATATCACTGCGAACCGCTCATTCTGTTGCTATGTCGGCGGCTTGATCTTCACTTCACGCAGGAAGCGAGAGGGAATTAAAATCTCTGAAAGCGCAGATGTTTCGCAAGGGCCACTGAGAGTGCTCACAGAAGATGTCGCTAAGGGCGCCGACAAAGACGCTGTTGCATCCCAGTTGCGCCTTGCCGCCATTTGGATAATAGTCGACGTGTCCTAGCGGCTCGAAGGCACCCAGGCCGCCTCGCAGGAAGCTGTCGCCATTGGAGTGGATCACGTCCACCAATGTCGCGTCTGTGGGATCCAGCCGCGACGTATGATCGTATCCTTCGAACAAGGGCGCTGCCGGGTCCAGCCCTTCAAGAGAAAAAAAAAAACAGACACAGAAATCCCTTCTAGGGAATTGTCGGATATTGCGCAGTGTTATCCGAAATTCCATTATTTCGCCATGAGAAGTCGAACAGGGAACGTCGCCCGAGCGAGCATTCTCAAAAGAAGACTTATCTTCGTCACTGTAGTAACTGCCACCCTTATGGTTGCTCCTATATGCGCTATGATCAGTGTGCCCCAACCTCGGATGTGAAGGGGAAGAAGAGCAGGCTTTTGCGCAAAGAAGGGGAAGAAAAGAACGAGGGAGTTGGGAGGGGCTATAGGACACAGAAAAGTTGGCGTTGCCAATAAACGATCCGATTTGTATGGGAGGAACCGAAAGGCGAGTGGGCAAAGGATTAATGTGCACCCTGTGAAAGCGACTAAAACCAACACTGAGGCTTCGTCCAGCCCATCGTTTTTGTCCTTGTTTTTTTGCTTCTAGCTTACTGTACAACACAGAGCCTTCCTTTGTCACGTCAACTTGCCTACATGCAGTAGCCTCTTTCTTTCTTTCTTTCTTTCTTTCTTTCTTTCTTTCTTTCTTTCTTTCTTTCTTTCTTTCTTTCTTTCTTTCTTTCTTTCTTTCTTTCTTTCTTTCTTTCTTTCTTCATTTCTTTCCTTCTTTCTTTCTTTCTTTCTTTCTTTCCATCTTCCTCTCTTTCTTTCCTTCACCACGATTGAGGTAGGGGAGAGAGAGTAAGACGTTGATAAAAAAAATGCCCCCACCTCCCCGAAGGGAATCGTGAGGAAATGCGAATGCATTTCTTGCGCCGAGAGTACACGGCGCAGTAATTTTAATGGCGTAAATTAATGACGAGACGAGGATTTGTACCGTAACCATTTATTTACACATTCATCAGCGCCTGTTTGTGTTGTCATTGTACCTGACGGCCATAATCTCAGCCTTGTGGTCGCCGTTGGCGTTTCACAGCGGCGTGAGTGGACGGGAGAGTGGGGCGCAGGGAGGAGAGAGAGCGAATGGCGAGAGAAAGAGCGGCGAAGCACTGCACCCAATGCCACCTAGAAGAGCGGTGCGGAGCCGGCGCGCGCCCGCGCAAACCGCGGTGAGGAGGCGGAGCGCGCGCAGTCACGTGGGGTGTGACGTCGCTGCGCCGTTGCTACAGGCGCTCCTCTCCTTTCCTCGCGCCGTTGCTATGGGACGGCGGATTCAGGGTCGCTTATAAAGTGCATTCGCACTTAAAACGTTGGTAAGGAAGGAAAGCAAGTCCTCTTAAACTTGCGTCGGTGAGACTCCACCAACATTCCTTGTTCAACTATTTCTCCTCACTCCAAGCCTTCATTTTCACCTGAAAACTTTCTTGTTTGGATAACTTTACCATGTAAAATACGGAAATCCTAGACGAAGTGAGGTAATACTCGAAGACAAGAACCATCATTTAGCAAAGATCAGCCGCCATTAGCCATCGCTAGCTAAGAATAACTACAACTGCGCCAACATCACCTAACATCAGCACGTATGCTATGCTTAGTTGTTGCGGCAAGATTGGTGGCCGACATTTTTTTTTCTGTGCCGACTGTATTGTATAGTTACTTGATACGGCAGTTGTACTACCCGGCGTTTCGCTATGCGCCATCTGCACTACATATTACAAAGAGAGATCCCACGTTTCAACAGCGAATGTGTCTTTCAGTTACGATGGCAAAAGCCTTGTAGAAAAAGTTGAACTTTCTTTCGGCATAAAAGCAAGTTGAATCAAAACGCGACGTATTCGACCCGGAAAAAGCACACAACAGTACAAGGATGAGCTGAGAGACACACAACAAATTACAGCAATGAAGGAGTCACCAAAGTTTTATTTTCATCACGGCTTTCTGTCCTTTTCTACACGTTGCGGTCTATAAATCGGACAGTAATCTTCCGTGAATACTACGCGGACGATACTGATTACGGCGGTAACGCCGGCGTAAGTACAAAGCCCACCAATATGGTGTCTCTCATATCCTGTTCTCCGAAAGAATACATCTAAAACTGCAGCAGTAGTAGCTGCAGCGCTGGTACCCACCGGTGATTCGCGAAAGGTTCCTGAGCTCGGCGCCCGCGAAGCCAGCTACGTGGGCGCCCAAGGAGAATCCGACCAGATGAAAGTCGCGCGGCTGTGCACCGAGGCGGAAGAGCCGCCGCACCGCTTGCGCCACCTGGCGTCCCACAAGGCGTGAGTTTGCGGCAGCCTGGACGTAGTTAGGCAGCGTGGCGCCTTTCTCCCAATCCACCACCACCACATTCACGTCGCCCTGCACACGACACATGGTACAGACAGAAAGGGGTCAGAAGAAACAAACGACACTCTCGGGCACATTTCCGTTGTCATCCGTAATGAACGTCCTTCAAATATGTAACTTAGCAGAGTCGCTGACTGCGCTAGTCGGTGATTCATGATCTGAGGAAATTGAGCGCATAGCTAAAACAAGGACGACGAAAGGACAGGTATAAGCGCGTACTACTAATTAAAGGGTTATTGGGAAATAACAAGACGATGCAGGGCAAAAAATTACAAGACACAACAGTACCGCATGCCAGGCCAAAGCCCACGTCACAATCCACAAAAAAATGGTTCACGACTACCCCCAGTGTCACCCTTCAAGAACCCAAGTTCCTCATCTGACAAAATGGCAAAGGGTTTACAAACACAGGGCTGCCGCTCTCGAGCGATTTAGGCAGGAGTTTTAGATGCGAAGCATCTTATGGCGGAGTTCAATCCGGTGGTGGTGCTGGTGTGCGGCGTGACCACCCTTACTGCGCATGCGCAAACCCTCTCCCCACACCTCCTCCCCCTTTCTCCTCCCCATTCCCCTTCCCCCTCTCAACTCTACCTCTCCTTTTCCCCTCTCCACTTCCCCTATCCACTACCCCTCTCCCCTGCCCCCTCTGAAACGCGGGCTCGACATGCCGAAACGCTGCTTCGCATCGCCTCATGGTCCCCTTTTTTGTGTGTATCGATGACAACATGAGTACGACCATTTTTTGTTTATAAATCACAGTAGGGCTCACCAACTTAACTGTGTATCCGCACTCGCTCACATGCCGCACTAAAAAAAACTATCTCTACTATTTCGTACATCGCAAGCATGTTCACACAAGATTTCCGATTCTTCCGATTTGCCCTTGGCTTCCTTGTCCAACCCAGCAGCACTTACAAACGCCTGTCATTGAAATGTGTAAAGAAGTGATCGCAGATCACTACACAGGCTTGCGTACATTGTGGAATATTTTCAAAGCTGCATATGAAAAATAATTAAGCGCGTTGAAGCATGCACTTACAGCGACGAGCAACGCGTCCACCATGCGTCGTACCCAGGAGCGCTTGCCACTGCTGCCGAAGCCGTGGATGATGAGCTTGACTGGCTTAGAGGCGTTGAAGGCCGAGTCGCCCAAAAGACGCGGTTCGCGACTGCGGCGCGAACTCAGGTAGAAACGTGTTCCGATGCTGCCGGGTTCCTCAGGCAAGGCATTGGGCTGACCTGAGACGGTGTCCTCCCTGAAAAGGGCGAGAAATAGCGAAATATATACGTCGCTGGCCGCGGATAACCTTCACCGTTCGCGTCCATCAAAAGAGAAAAGAAATCATGATGGGAGATATCAAAATGGCCTAGATATGCACAGCAGGTTGCAATATACTTGGCCTTTTATTACGCCGAGATCCATAAGTGAACACACAGTCTAAGGCGTCGTAGCCTAGGTATTCATAATGGTGGGAAGTGGTCTGTTTTTCCTTTTATTGTGTTACTGAATCGGGAGAAAACCGTCATCATCATCATCATCAGCCTGTCTACGCCCACTGCAGGGCAAAGGCCTCTCCCATGTTCCGCCAATCAAACCGGTCCTGTGCTTTCTGCCGCCACGTTATACCTGCAAACATCTTAAGGCCATCTACCCACCTAATTTTCTGTCTCCCCCTCACGCGTTTGCCATCTCTTGGAATCCAGTCAGTTACCCTTAATGATCACCGGTTATCCTGCCGACGTGCTACGTGCCCGGCCCATATCCATTTCTTCTTCTTAATTTCAACGATGATATCCTTAACCCCCGTTTGTTCCCTGACCCACTCTGCTCTCTTCCTGTCTCTTAAGGTTACACCTATCATTTTCCTTTCCATCGCTCGCTGCGTCATCCTCAATTTAAGTTGAACCCTCTTTGTAAGTCTCCAGGTTTCTGCTCCGTAGGTAAGTACCGGTGAGATGCAGCTGTTATATGCCTTCCTCTTGAGGGATAGTGGTAGACTACCATTCGTGATTTGGTAATGCTTGCCGAATGAGCCCCATCCTATCCTTATTCTTCTAGTTATTTCACTCTCATGGTTCGGCTCCGCGGTTACTACCTGTCCTAAGTAGACGTACTCACATCCTAAGGGAGTACACACAACCTTCCGAATAATGAAATTTCATGACCCACTAACGCACCTGAGGGGCCACCCCTGGAGAGCGCTGTAGAGGAAATGTGGCTAAATATTTTACTTGTCATTTCAATTTATCATATGAATTGATGAACGTAAAGTGTAGATTAGTCAGAAATGTTGAGGTGGGTGGAACACTGGACGAACGTTGATGATGTAAAGGTACATCATGTTGCATTCAGAGAGATAAATAGAGAGAAAACGTTTGTTTATCAAGATGAAAACGTTTTCTGGCAGAGTGATTCTCGGCCGGTTAACCAGTTCATTATTAAAGTTTTATATTGCCAATGACACCAAGCAGATCAACACTGCAGCTCTCATCACTTACACGTTAGGCTGGAGCAGTTATAAGCTCTTTCGAAAGAAAGCTTAACTGTCATGGTAGCTTAGCACGTAGGCTGTTGCGATTGTAAGCTCTAGGGTGCGGGTTCGATTCCCAGCCACGGCGGGGACATTCCATCGAGGACGAAATGTAAAGAACACCAGTTTTCTTAGCGTTAGGTGCATATTAAAGAACCCTAGGTTAGGGAACTTCATCCGGATATCCCCTTTACGATGTGCGTCATAATATCGTGGTTTTCGCACGTAAAAATTGTCAAAAATGCTTATGCAACGGTGCGCCAATTAATACGTAATATTTTTCAAGTCAATTGAGCACGTCTCTGGCGGAAAGGTTGAATGATTAATTTGTCAACTGTAAAGGCTTCATGCTTGCCTGAATATCTAAAGTCGAAAGTTTCTATTCACTTTCACCAAGGTTGAGCGCTGGGCTAGTTGAGCAGCGGCCGACGCACACAGCAAGTATGAATCGAACAAAGACACACACAAGCACTGTGTGCATCATTCTACTATCGTCATCGTCCTTTTTTCACGCGGAAAACAGTGTATATTTGCGGTATACTCTGTGAAAAGGTCAGGAAAACAAGGAGCCTCCTGCAAACTAACGTGCTCGTGATAAATAATGGACACAAGAACCAACTATCACAATGGTGCACGTGCAGTGGATTGCATAATCCGAGAGACCGCGGGAGTGCATACCAAACTGCACATCGGCACCTTCTGATGGCTTTGCGGCTTTGTTGGAGCGCGTGCAAAATGAAAATTACATAGTAGTGGGCACTTCGCAACCGTATTTGCAGTAGACATTTTAGAATATATTTTAAACAGCCAATTTAGATGCGCACAGACGTTCCTTTCCTTACGGCGCGGTCGGATGTCCACCGAGGAGCAAAGCCAGGCTAGCGATTGAGCAGCCAATGCTCAAGTGTCCTCCATGTTTTTCTTTCCAGGCATCATATACGAAGGGAATCCCGTAACTCCATACCCATTTCTTATGTTATCGTTTTAAGGCGAAAACCAGAGAGGCCTCATTGAACGCGAAAATTGACCGTCGGCGTCGCGGTCCCACGGCGTCAGGGACAACAAGAGTGTAAAAAAAAACATCATCACGTGATAACGTCACCATAAGATGTCATCAGCATGACACAGATCGCTAAAATTTGTGACGTCAGTATGACGTCAGTGTGACGTCACGCGACGTAACGTCACATAATCACGACATCACATGACATCGAACATTGGTCAAAGGTGGGCAGATCACAGAGACATTGCAAAACCAGGGGAGGTGCCTCTGATCTTGGAGGAAGCGCAATGCCACGTTACGTGCAGAAAGCTTTCGGAGGGGGGCGGGGCAGGATCAACACATCGGGTGAGAAGAAAAAGAAAATGGCTTTCGCCTTCGAGTCATCTTATGTGAATGATAAGCAACCCTGTGATGTTTTGCTTTATTATTATTGTTATACAAATGCGCCTAGAAGGCGTCTAGGGTATCGAGCACCATTATCACAAAAGCTGCCAGTAATTTTAACAGCGCAGACTTGTTGAACTTGAGGTGCGGCTCTGCAGTGTAACGCGAGAAACCTCGCGTAGCTCTGACGTCACTGCGCATCGCCTAGCAAACACTTGGCACAGCTGCGCTTAACTTCGCAACGCCGCGCTGAGCCTCGCATAGCTCCGCGCAACCGTAAGGGGTGGTAAACAAAAGTGAGGGTGAAGAGGATAGAAAGAACGGGGGCAGAGGGTAAAGCACTGCATAGCCTTGCATAGTACAGTATAACAAGGGGATGCGAAAGGAAGTGAAGGTGAGGAGGAGTGATGTCAGGGTGAGCAGGATAGAAAAGAGTAAGGGGAGAGGGTAAAGCATTACATAGCCTTGTATAACATATATAACAAGGGGTGGGAAAGAGAACTGAGGTTGACGAGGGGGAAAGGGGAGGGTATAGGATGAAGCATAGCATTGCCTTGTATAGTATAGTACAGCAAGGTGTGGGAAATCAAAGTGAGCATGAGGATTAGAGAGGTAAGTAGGTGAGGTACTCTCCTACTTACCTACGGTACCGGTACTCAC
Source organism: Rhipicephalus sanguineus (assembly GCF_013339695.2). Lineage (NCBI taxonomy): Eukaryota > Metazoa > Arthropoda > Arachnida > Ixodida > Ixodidae > Rhipicephalus > Rhipicephalus sanguineus. The sequence continues at coordinate 41,110,631 of NC_051181.1, read as the reverse complement.
CTACGGAGTAGAAACTTGGAGGCTTGCAAATAGCGTTCAACACAAACTGAAGACGACGCAGCGAGCAATGGAATGTAAAATGATAGGTGTAACCTTAAGGGACAAGAGTGGGTCAGGGAACAAACGGGCGTTAAGGACATCTTAGTCGAAATCAAGAAGAAGAAATGGGCATGGGCATGTAGCGAGTATAGCGAGATAACCACTGTTCATTAAAACCAGCCGACTGGATTCCAAGACAAGGCAAGCGTGCGAAGGGGAGAGAGAAAGTTAGGCGGGCAGATGAGATTAAGAAGCTTGCGGGTATAAAGTGGCAACAGTAAGCACAGGACCGGATTGATTGGCGGAACAAGGGAGAGGCCTTTGCTCCGCAGTGGGCGCAGTCAGCCTGGTGCTGCTGCTGCTGCTGCTGATGATGATGATGATGTGGGGGTGAGGAGAATGGAAAGTAGGAGGGGAAAGGAGAAAGCATTGCATAGCCTTGTATAGTATAGTTTAGCAAGGTGGTGGGAAAGGGAAGTGAGGGTGAGGTGGAGTGACGCGGGGGCGAGGAGGAGGGAAAGGAGAAGGGGAGAGAGTAAAGCATAGCATAGCCTTCTAGTAGAGTATACCAAGAGGATGGGAAAGGGAAATGAGAGTGAAGGGGAGGGAAAGAAGGGAAGGCCACCAGCTCCGCTGTTTCTTCAGTCACCGCACCACTAGTGTGTAACTGTCGCAATTAGTTTTATAATTGATGTTTGCTCAGTGACTTCTAATACAATTTGTAACTGAAGAAGTACAAGAAATGAAGCTTAGAATAACAGAGAGCTGAGCTAGTTGGTACGTATTCATTCTAAAAAGAGACAGGGCGTGCAAACACGGACACAAGAAAGAGATCAGGACACCACAAACGCCGGCGTTTGTGGTGTCCTGATCTCTTTCTTGTGTCCGTGTTTGCACGCCCTGTCTCTTTTTAGAATGAAGAAGTACGAACCTAATTATCAAAATGTCAATGCGGCAGCTGTAGGCGCGTTTAATAGATATCTAGCGGCGTTATCTTGTGTAATGTACTAAGTGCGTGCTATTCTTTTCTCCTGTTTTTGATAATAACAGAAACCCTCAAAATGACAAAAATACCACGTGACCATGCCACGGTCCGCGCAGGAAACCAGCTCTCACGAGCAAGCTTGTTACTAGCAACCTATAGTACGCCGCCATGACAGCGTTAGCTTTAGTGTAGCTCGAAACGAGTTGTAGGAATGTGTGTCGCGGTAGTTCAGTTATTTCCTTCACTCTGTCGTACTCGAATTTATAATCCATATCTCACAACCCGTTAATCCCATTGATTACGCTTTCGGAGCGCTTTTCTGACCTCGATCAGACTTTGTGGTCACGGTATCGCCATGTTACGCTTTGTGGTCAAAAGAATGACTGTTCGCGCACGTGATCTATTCCATAACCACAGCCGCTAAGCTCGCTTCACGTTCAAAGCGACTCGTTGCTTCGACCGGGGCGTGGCTCTTAAAAGATTTGCTCGATCATTTATATTGCTCTACATCTTCATTCGTTGATGTGCACATGGTGAGCCTGTTTAATAACACTTCTTTCTTATGCTCGCTGCAGTGTAGTCACGTGGTACTTTCATATGTCGCGAACTTTCCTCTTGAACCAAAACATTACAAAAGAACAAAAACAAAAATACGAAGTGAGTACGTTGTTCGAAACAGAATAATTGCATGCCCCTTAAATATGCCTACACATTTCCCATTGACCACTTCATAATTAGAAAGTCCATCTCTAGTAACGAGATGTATTGTAATAAAATGATTCGATCTTAATAGCCGAACAAGTACACCGGTAACCACTCCAGTGTACTGGCAACAATATATATTAAGTTTGCTTCGGATGATGCAGTTTTTTATTAAACATTGGTGATCAATATACGAGAAAGCGTGTCCAATACGTTTTCCTCCGTGGTGTATTATCTATGCCACTCCTGCAAAGAACACTAGGGGACTGCGCCATTTACAAATCTAAATATCTAAATAAATAAATTCTATAATTAGCATTTTTTTAGGATATCGGCGCACCTCCCATGATTTCTTTGTGCGTCTCTAAGCACTTTCACGGCGGGGGGATGAGACGGAGGAGCGAGAAGGGGAGTTTAGAGCAACTATTGTGCGGTCAGTCAAAAAAAGACCTCTTTGCGCCAACTTGAGACGCTGGCAATTTAACACTCGGAATAATGTATCTCCTCATAATAATGACGAAGTCTATATATCGCCAATTAGAGAACCAAAGTTTGTTCATCTCAATAATTGCGGCATTGATCTCCTCAGAATCGATGCGCTGCTGATATCTGAGCATGGATATTGATGGAAATGTAATTGTGCGTGCATAGCTGTTACATGCAGACCTGTAGCAGCCGAGGGATCCGTAGCAGACGCCCCTTTCTGCTGTAGCCACGTCGGCGCTTCTGCGGTGGCGTCCGCTGTGCGCACGCTGCCATTGCGCGATGGATGTCGCCACCGCCGACCAGATCTCCTGCGGACTTGGCTCGTCGTCGAACAGCATCGGAGGTGGTTGGAACACGGCGTCGCGACTTCCTGCGCAGAGCGACGCCACCAATTTCAGCGCGCATGACGCTTACGAACATCAAGATGAGAAGCCCTCGAAGCCGTGTCATTCTGGTCAGCAGCTGAGCACCGTGACTACTAGGCCACAACGGCGGTTAATGGCGCCGGCTGCACAACTCCTACGAGGGTTGCGGTGCCCCACCTTTACGAGATATCCAATGTGTGATCTTCGTGGTACAAAGAACTTGTGAAATAACTCGTGAAAGAATGAATGCACAGAACAAAATGAGGACGACAAACACCCCGAATGCTTAGAAAACATAATGCACCTCATCGGCACTAACGCAGAAGGCGATGAAACTGGACAAATAAAAGACCTCACCGAACTGAGGCGCTGGAAACTGCTATCACCCTCAACTGCGAAACGTATAAATGCGTCAGCGAACTTGTTGGGCGTTACGACATGTGCCGCGCAAGAAGGCGAATTTACCCTTGCAATGTGAAATACGCGCACTTGCAACACTTCCCAAAACGAATTACAATTAGTCGTCTTAACAGCTACAAGACAGGTCCGGTCCTTCCAATATCATATTATAAAAGTTCGCACCATAAAGTAACATTCGATGGTACCGCCCTTAAACTCGTCTACAAAAAATATTTCTGAAAGGATCGTTTGAAGAGAAACTAAATTAAACGACCCACATATAAAATGCGTTGGTGCCAGGCCGGAACTTATCGTCAGCTGGAAAGCTTTCTTTTCTGCAATTCGTAAGCACTTTCTTTGTAGTGCCGTGCTGCATAGAGGTGCATATGACCACGCTTCCATTTTATGTATGGATAACCTCTCTCTATATTCAAAGCTAACGCGCATCGTTCAGCGACCTTCATTACAAACCAGCTTATAGAAATAAGGTGGGTAGAACCCTACATTATCTACCATCTTAAAGTCACATATTCTTAGCGTAGGGCACCAACAAAACAAATTACAGCCAGTTTGTATTTCTGCGGAGGTCATTTTATTTATCATAATGTAAAAAAACTCGATATTCACGAGCAGCCATCTATTTCATTTAAGCATGTCACATAGGGTTCGACTTTGTGAGTTTATTTTAACACACAATTTGTATTGCATAATTTGTTGAGAAACTAAAACATGTAAAATAATACAAAATGTGGTGCTATATGTGCGAAAAAAGCTGCGATTTTACCGCAGCTTGACTAGCCACCCATCCCAACTAACACGACAGAAAAGTTACATAGAAAGAACACAGCAAGACACAAAAGAAGTGTGAACCTTCAAATAGTAAAGTATAATGTAATGATAGTGAACGTAACAGCGTGAACATTTTCAACTGCTATTTGGGAAATACGTGAAAAGAAATCAGAAGGACGCAAAAACGCAACTTTTGAGCGGGCAATTAGTTCTATGGTTTCTAAGCTCCAAACTAAGGCGTCAAGAGAAATTTCCTTTCACCCGCCGAATTGTGAGCCGCCACATTTATTTTCACCTATACGTTTTGGTTTGTTCTGTTTTTTTTTTTAATGCTAGCCTAAGTAGTTCTAAGCTGATGTTTGCTATTTCTTTATCTCCGTCTATCTCGCAATCGTAATTGCAATGTCTCCCAATGAAAAGGTTATGCTTGGCGTTAGTGAAGAGCAATATGCGGCAAGATTTTCTTTTCTTTGTTATTGTTGTGCTGACCAGAAAATCTCTAATAGCGCAGTTCAAGCAAAGACACCCGTGGGAACAACTCCTTGCCACTCGCATCTTCATATATTAATATCACCACGGAAAATGAGGTAATCGGTGCCTCATTACTGGCCGCACTCACGATCGGGAAGCGCTCTGAGGCTACTACAAGGAAGGCACGCAGAAACATTTCCAAATATAATTGGCGAGACACGCAACGGCAATAACAATAACAATTAACTGCAACGACCGTACTTCTTTTCCAGACTGCCCTCTTTCACCGCAGTCGTCAAGCAACAACAACAAAAAGTAATCACCCCAGCTTTAGTGAGCACAGCGACAGCGCTTAGGCTAATGCCAAATATAATGAGGGACGTTATACGAGGGCGTGGGCATTTCTGTTCGTACATTTCTGCCTTCCGGTTTCGCTCGCCAACAGCGTCCATGCAAGCCAACATTACCTTTTTTTGTGGCTCTTCATAATAAATAACCCTTTTCTTTATGTCACCGTAATGAAATTGGTTTCAATATATTTTACGCCTAGGCAGCGACCCATGCTTCAGTCTGTGAAGTGTTCGTAGCGGTTGACCTATGCGCCAACAAGATCTGCAACGTCCCCTAGCACGTTTCAATAGTTTATAAACAGAACTTTAGTTACCCCAGCGTACGTCCGAGATATTGGCTTGCAAACAAAATAGCCCCTGCTTCGATTGTGCTACTGTTAGAATGCACGATCATTTTTATGCATAAGCACTAAATACTGATAGTAGGCCGCCTGAAACATTTGGCGTAGACAATAGTTGCACCTTCGCGGAATGGCTACGGAATTCCTCATACGGCACATATTATGGCCGAGAAAAAAAATAAGACGGGAGTCGGGCTCGCTGCTAGGAATTAAAGACATCTTCCGTAGCCTTAGGAAAACACATATTTCATAACGCTCTAAGAGGGGACGGCATCGGCGCATTTTCTTCTGTAAACAAGCGCAGCTAGTCTTTGCGAACGTGAGACACTATATAGTCGCCGTGTTCCTGCGTGGCAGTTAAGTGTTCTACCACGCAGTACTTGAAACTGCTTCGGATGAAGATCCTATACAGGCGTGACGTCGGTCAAAGAGCCCCGTTTAGTGTGGTAGTACTGCAGAACCGTAGAATATAAACAGCCCTCACGCCATGCAAACTGCATAACGAGTGAGTGGTTTATAGCTTCCCACCTATTAGAGTGGGCTCAACCATAATTCGTCATCATCATCAGGCACAGCATCAACAAAGTGTGCAGCTGGATACGTGTGCCTGTTGCCTTACAGATGCGTAGTGGGTACATCGCTAAAGCCTGCACACCACTCAAAAAAAAAAAAAACCTTCCCAAAAAGTATTCGCAGGTCGTGTTCAAAGAACCTATTTAAATGCATAACATGTGCATTGCTTGTTGCGGCTCATTTTTTATTACATGAGCGCGGAGAACTAAGTCCGAAGTTGTCAGTGCAGCCAGGCTTTCGCCTTCTCGTTTTACAAGAGCGTAACACTTGTCCAATTTTCGCAGCAGAAGGACCCACCTGAATGGTTGTCTCTATTGCATCAGTTGATAAACCTAAGACGAGTTTAGTTCTGCCGAGTGAGCACAAGCAAAAATGACTCGCTTTTAACGCGAGAGCGTTAAAAGCGAGTCATTTTTAGACAGTTAAGAGTCACTCGGGTAAAGTTAGTTATAGTTAGTTTATGTTAGTTAAAAGTCAGTTTAAGTTAGCTAAATGCGAGACAGTCAGTTAAAAGCGAGTCAAAAGCGAGCCAAACTGACTCGCTTCTAACGCGAAAGCGTTAAAAGCGAGTCAGTTTATCTTACGAAGTAGAAGGTTATTCAAATAAGCATTGAAATTTTCTCTATAAGGCGACCGAATTAAATCGGTCGGTGTATGCGCACGTTCTAATTAGCCCATGTCGTACGGTGTGTCGTCTTGTGTCATGACTGAACACGACCTGACCGTGCAGTCTTCAGATCGTGACTCTGCAGATTATGATAATTTATACTTGTTCAAAAAAATGTCTTAATAGATTCCAGATTAGAGGAGATTTGGCCATCTTGTAGGATTATGGTTTTTGCAAATAGGGGGTGGCGCAAAGATAGTTTTTATTTGTGTAAGGCGGGCGCGACGTATATTTTGTTCGTACTGAGTAAAACCAGTAATGAATTTCTAGCTTCAGCACGTGATATACGAAGAAGCATTGCCAAAAACCTTCAGAAAACGCCAGTAACTTAACGTTTAAATGCCGATTTCCTTCACATCATATCTACATGTTTTCAGTTATGTTTTTCCAGCAATGAAGAAAAGAGACAAATCGAGCCTGTGCATCCTAGTAATTCGATGACTTTGCTGGGGTGAAAAAACTTTGCTCTATTTTCACGCTTTCTTACTCTCTCGATCACTCACATGCACGGCCCCACTCATAAAGTTTAAGCACACAGACCTATATTGTTCCTTCAACTCAATAAATAAATATACTGCAAATACAGAAAGGCACTGAACGAAATCCGTAGCTTCGTTCTTTCCAAAACTTATTCGCTCGTATTCTTGCCACAACTGCCGTTAAACCCCAGATATTATATTGCCACTGCTGCGTATACCTTGGCGTATTATTTATTGTTGGGCCTCTTGAGTTGTTGAGTGAACAACAGCGCATTAGTCCAACGCAAATACGACGCATTCTTAATCTAAACACCTCTATCCGCGCAAGGCCTCACTCTACGATATGACCAAGTCTCTTCGAGGCCCCCATAGACTTTCCACATGAAGTATACGCCAGAATTCGACGTGAAGCTTCGGATACCCATGAAAGCACTTTTATAAAGCTTATTTAGACGACCCCTGCGTGGCAGTATAAGAAAAGAGATGTCAGCAGGCGGCAAGCACCGGTCAACAAGGTGGTCAGCAACCTTTGAAAGCGTGAGCAAGGATGCGTGAAGTTAAGACCACTCGCAGCGTCGGCGAGCACAAAAAGAGACGTCGTAAGCGAAATTTCTCAGCCGAGGAAATGGTGCCGAATGAGGCAAACCTCCAGCTGTATGTAGTACGCTACTCTCCTCACGAATCATGCAAGTTATCCAACCTATAACGACATTGGCGTGGTACACGGCCTATCTCTATTGAGGCCTTCCTGATTCTGACAGGTTGAGCGTCGCGGCGTTTATTCTTAACTAGATGAAAAATAAGCCTCTCTGTTTCGACATCTGGTTTCAAAAGTTTGGTTTCAGGACGCTGGATCTCCGGCGAGTGAGAGACTTCGCTTTTATGCCCGGATCCAGCTCGTACTTTTCGAGAGTTTAGTTTCTTTCTTTTCAACTTGCTTTTTTTTTTTTTGTTCCTGCCCAGCGCTTGTCTGCTGTCTTCTTTCCTTGCCTCTTTGACCTCGTGTCCTGAATTTATGCGAGAGCGTATTGCATCGCATGTCAGCCAAGGCACGCAACGCGTCAGAACAAGAACGGCTACGCCTTTAAAGGGTATAAAAATAGACACCGCAGGCATCCGCAAACACAGCTGTGGTCAGCAACGATACCGGATAGAGCGACTTCAGGATGTGGTGTGGGTTCTAAAAGATTGGTGTAGATCAGGTCGATAAACGAGCAGTCGCAGCACGTGCGGTCAGCTTTCGAGCGCGTTACGATTGCCCCGTTTAACCTGTTTCTTAAGCGAATGCAATGAATGGGACGCTGTTGACGCTCAGAGGTATCCTAGTCTAGCCGAGTCGCTGTTCATTGTTCTCGCATTGCACGGTTAAGCAGCAATCTGCAGAGAGCCCAAGGTGCCGCTAAGGTGCGCCAAAGGGTTTACCCACGGCTGCAGCCAATACACATTGTTACGCAGCATTGCTTCGTTCTACATCAGTGGTGCTTCTCCTGTTTACCTTACCTCGTCCGCAGATTTCTTTAAAAGTGGTGACCGTAAGATTTGAAGGCACACTAAAGTGAAACGAATAATCAGTTTAGATTGATGACTTGTACTCGAAGAACTCTAATGCCGTTAATTTCACCGTCCTACGTTTATTAATGGTGGAGGAAATCAAGGTCAAAGTTTCATTTTTAAACTTCGCGCCGGTATATGCGTGCGTGACGTTGTGCGTGCGTGACAATGTACTTCATTTTTACCAAATAGGAGCCACGTAAGACCGAGTAGACACCGTCAAAATCTATGACGTCATGGCGTTTGGTGCGGGAATTTTCAAATGGCGTCTGCACTCGCATTTTCTTTATGCGCGTTTTCTTCTCGAGGAAAGAGTGGTCACTTTGCAATTGTGAAAACTATTTTACTAATACGAGAAAAATCGTTTTTATCTTTGGTGTCCCTGTCAATGCGAAGCATTTCTTAGCGAACTAGAGGCACTTTGAGCGTTTCTATCTATCTATCTATCTATCTATCTATCTATCTATCTATCTATCTATCTATCTATCTATCTATCTATCTATCTATCTATCTATCTATCTATCTATCTATCTATCTATCTATCTATCTATCTATCTATCTATCTATCTATCTATCTATCTATCTATCTATCTATCTATCCGCCTACATCTGAGTGGGTCCGCCGCGGTGGTGTAACGGTTACGGTTATCCGCTGCTAACCTGATGGTCGCGGGTAGAATTCCGGCCGCGTCTGTTCGCATTTCGATGGAGGTGAAATGCCAGAGGCCCGTGTACTGTGCGATGTCACTGCACGGTAAAGAACACCGGACGGTCAAAATTTCCAGAAAGTTCTAATAATGCCTGCCTCATAATCATATTGTGGCTTTGGCACGTAGATGACCAGATATAATTATAACGTCTGGGTGATCTCGTAGTGGCCTTCTTAAATTGGTATATGCCAAAATTGGCATGGGAGGGCGTGTGGTATGGCAAAAGTTGCCTGGTCGTGATCTAAATAACGGGGAAATCCTGTCACGTACGTCATGAAACCCTTTCCACTAGTCACGTGTGGTATATGCCTGTACACCACGGGTCGCGATGTGCAGGTATGCGCCACAGGGTATTCACAGCTAATATCTAGCCACGAACGGCGAGAACAGAGATTGGTAATAAATTAAACGCATACCGTTAAGAAAATGCGGCATCGGCCACGTTGACTCAGCTAATGGAAAAAAAAGGAAAGCAAGATCCCTGCAGGAACCGAACCCAGGCACTCTGCGTGGCAGCCAAATATTCTACCTCAGGGCCACGCCACGTTTGGAAACTGCTTTGGAAGAGATCCTATGTAGGCGTCATGTCGGTGCAACGGGCGATGTGGTTCCAGTGCAGGCTATCTAATTTATAACAAGGTAATAAAAATTACACACCCACTGCCGTGATGCAAGCTTCATCTCGGGTTAACGTGAATTGTGGTTCCAGTATTGGCTCCACTTTGATAACAGTCTAATGAACATTACATATGTACTTCTACGATCCAGCAAGCTATATTCAAGCGTTGGTTGACCCCGGAGGAATTGGCTAAGGAATGTTACGTATGATGCACCGTAGCGCGCACTTCGTTTCGATAAAACTGACGTCCGTGCATCGGTTTTTTTCGTCAGCACGTGGGGGCTGGCATTATGTCAGCCTATAAGTTAGTATACTTCAAACGCCAGGGTAGTCCACGTGCCTGGACTAGCCTGGCGGTAGTCCAGGCCCACGATGTGCACACAACTAGTCCATTTGCAATAGCACATCTTTCCACCTCGTAACGCTTGGCTCAAAGCCAAAAAAGAGGCAGAGACATAGCTGACAGCTTCGCGTGAAACCGATTCCCGCAATGCGTGGGATCTGAAGGATTTTTATTATTGTGTACGTCATCGCTTTGATGCATTATAGCACTAACAGCTGAAAAATGATGCTCATCAACTATTGCAATAAATCTTCATCGTGGCATTTCCCTTTCTTTCGTGGAACAACCCGCATGTCGATGCTGTGATATTCCGAGATACTACACGGGAGTCTCTTGAGATAGCGAAGAAGAAATCAGGCTACATGCTATTCTCAATTACGAAAATGCTTTAAAGTATCAGGGAGTTATGTTTCTCATAAATATATGATTTATTTCAGTGAACTCTATTGTCGTCCCAGGGTGTTTGCCGCTACAGAAAAAGTACTGATGACGGCAGAGAGCAAATATCCCATTTCCCTTATTCTTGATTATTTTCGGACACAATCCCTGAAACACGCTCTATACTTTGAAGGCATTGTGCTATTGCTCGTAATTAGTCTAGCGAAATTGATAGTACTCGTATCATCATTTATATATTAACCTTTCATCATGCTGCTTCGGCCGCGTGTGTATAATACAGAAGTGCAGTAAAGTCTAATCTGTCGTCACAAGCGCGCATCTGGGCTGGCATTATAACACCTCGAAGGCAGTGTTACTCGTTTTTATTCGTGGGGTGACATAAAAAGCTCCACTAAAGCCGATTATGGAGTCGGCTGCGAGCACTGCAGCACGCCAGAAGGACACTGTCTTCCATATGCGCTGCTCAAAAAATATTCTTTATTCCTTACCAATTGCCACTGTTCATTTCCCAAGGTTACCCTGTAGATAAGTTGTCTGTGTTGTTTTTTATAGACCCTACTGCATCTTAGCTTGCTTCACTCTATTTGGTGAATCCGAAGAAAGAAGGTAACGCTTCTGCTACTGGATACCCAAAACTCAGTGTAGTTTCGGTTTCAAGTTGGTACATAATTATCAAACACATCTAACGGATACCAATTTACTGCACTTCACGGTGACGCCGATTGCTCCAATGGACGAAGCGATGCCTTAATTCAGTCATACTGTCACGTGGTCGTGAAGTCGACGAAGACAGCAGTCGGCGTTTGCAGAATGAAACTGTTTATTTGGCCGAACTTGTGGCCGGAAAATGAGAACTAGAACTACAGCAATACACGCTGTACAATGATAGCGGCGAACAGGACGTCGTCCGTCGATCAACTGACAAGCGGTCAAGTGCGTCGGTTTTTATACAGGTGCTATGGAACTTTCCAGCGATATCGCTGGTGGCGGCGTTATCTCTCGATAAAGCTGGAACATTCGCGTGCGGCGCGAAATCTTAACAAAACGATCTACTACAATCGAGAAGTCTCTCGAACACTGCTTCGCGGGCAGCGTCGAGCGTTGATAACCGCCCTTGCTGGTCAAACCCAAAAAACATCAAAATAGGACAAGAAGTGGGCGTGGCAATACAGTCAAGGGGCGGCCAGCGAAGACGGTAGAAAATTAAATGGCGGAGATGCCCCGGTGACACTCGTCACCGACTGTGTAATATTGGTACTGGAGCATGCCTGCTGCTCCAGGGCTAGGTGCATCGCCGACAGTAGTGGATTTTTTGGCTTCTCTATTTGCAATCGGCAATGATCGTCAATATTGCGGCAAAATATGGAGTAACAGAAGGTGTACTCAAAGCGACGCTTATTTTACTGAGACAGCAGTTAAATCTAGAAACAAGTCTCACGCTGTGTGCCCGTCATGTCTGTCCATATCTCCGTTCCTCTAAGCCGTCTACGATCATTCATGTTCGTCGTCAAGTGCACACGGCAGCACGTCTTATAGCGCTAGCACCTAGCGGCATTAAGTTCATCAAGGAGCACACCGGAAGTCACCCCCGCCAACCGGAAGTTGAGCATTGGCTCGAACACAAACGTGCGCGCGAGGGGGGCAGCCCCCCTCGCCTGATCAGCTAGGAGGGGGTCGCAATGTCTGCCCCATAAATTTACGCAGTTACGGCCACGCGCAGGTTTTGGGCGATGATGGCGGCCGAAGGCCCCTGATGTTGCATTCCAAGAATTGTTCACTTCCTATCTTTACTTCAGGAAAGCCAGGGACCAAGCGCAGGCCATTGTGAGAAGCACGCCATCGTTTCATTTTCATTTTTTTTTTCATCCATTGTGAAGTATGTTGTCCCTTGGACTCAACCAACGGGAGGCGAGGGGGGGGAGGCTGCGATGAAACTTTGCCCTCTCTTGTCTATGGATTCGAATGTTATGAAACCACCCCATTAAAAAATAAAACTTCATATAAAAGGGAGATGATCGCTTAATTTAGGAGTTGCATATTATCAGAGCATCAGTTTAGTTAGGTGAAGGTCCCATTAAAGTTCAGGATAATTAATAAAACTTAATTGAATAAGCTCAGCGAAAGAGCAGACGGTTTTCTTGTCAAGAGCTGGGATCGCTGTGGCACCTGGCGGAGTTCCACGCGCTTCAACCATGGGCGTCTTTATACGTAGCCTCCGCAATTCTCTTCGGAACCGCGACGGCGCACTGCCCAAGTTCATCTAGGAGGCCCCACAGAGCTCCACTCGTCGAGTGCGCTTAAAATAATTGAGTTCATTCATTCATTCATTCATTCATTCATTCATTCATTCATTCATTCATTCATTCATCTCCTTGTTTCAAACAAAGAAGTGCCGGAGTGCAAGAACACACCTTTTTCTTGTGGGTACGCACCATCAAGATCGCACATACCAGGCATACTACGCCAGTAGCCCCCCATTCCCCCGAAATTTAGATGGAGGGGAATATTTTACCAAAAATAAATACAGAAAATAGGTGTTTTTCTCAAATAGTCAAGGTTTTCAACAAGTGGGCCCCACCCGAAAAAAATTCCTGGCTGCGGGGCCTGGCACATACCCAATACAGAACTGTCTTCTTTGAAGCCATGCATAAAGGAAATCATCATCATCATCTCTAAATCTACCCAAGTGAACGGAATGCCACACAACGCTTGGAGCTAGCGCCATTAAATGCACTTAGATGGAACATGAAGGCCGCCTAAAGTTTTTAGGGGCGAAGCTCCTTAAGGCGGCACCCGTTCGTCCCTCGTAGTCGTCGTGGTCGTAGTAGTGAGTAACAAGTCTTACGCTTTGACCTCCAAGGTGGTGCCGGTGGGAGATTTCTCCTGTGCGTTGTTGAACAATAAAAAATTCGCAGCGTGCGCGTTAACTAAAAGCCGAATTCTTCTGTCTCTCATTCCCCATTAGCAGCCATTGGCATGTTCCAGTAGGAAACGTTAGTAGAAGTAGAAGTGTAAGTGTTAGCTAAAAGCCGACTTCTTCTGTCTCTCATTGCCATTAGCAGCCATTGTTTACCTCCAAGGTAGTGCCTGGTGAGATTTCTCCTGTGCGTGATTAAACAATGAAAATTTTGTTCAAAACGCCGTTGATTGATGAAATAAACCAACGAAAGACGCCAGATGTTTTGTAAAAGCAGAACGAAAGAACGCCAGATGTTTTTCTTAAAGTGTAGTAGTAGTAGTTATACGTAGCCACCTCGCCCGATCGTCAACGGGCGAGGTGGACCGGCAACGGCGCGAGGACCCTGCCGTACGAGAGTTAAATCACACTAAAAGACATACTTTGCGGGCGATACACTCTAGTGAGCTTTCAATTTTTCGTCTTAATGTACATGATAAAGAAATTATTTCTACGAAAAACGCAAGGCACACCTTGAGCAATATATTTGGTTTTGGGACGCTAAATGGAACCATGAGGCGATGCGAAGCCGGAGCACTTGCACGATCGCGTTCCGTTGGCTTTCGTTGGGCATGCTACCGACCTCGCGTCGTGGAACGCGCGTCCTGTCTTCCTCTAGCCTTGCCTTTAATTCGCACAGGGCGAGCGGGGAATGCGGTCGCTCTTGGCGCTCTTTCGCTCGGGAGCGGACTTCTTCCTTGCATTTCACCGATCACAAGTGATAATGAAGGGACCACGTAAACCAACAGTACAATAAAAGTTTGATGTTTAATATATACACGATGTTTCACACTCTTTATATTATGTACTGGGCGCATTTCACAGAAGAGTTTCACGGTTTACAGATGATTCCCTCCGTAGCTTCGGCCCACTCATCATCATTCACCCCGTGGATATGCTGTGATTTTTTGTTGTCGACAGGCTACCTCGTAGCACTGAGCTTCAGCATTGCCACAGCAGGAGTGAAAACGGAAGGTTTTGTACAACTGCTTGCACTCGGACTTGAGACCGTGCCGGTGGAGCAATGTGCACTTGGCATTTTAGTGGGATAACCACTGAGATTGCGCGCCGCAACCATGCATGGCATTTTTGCTACAAACTTTTTATGCGTCAGGCAAAAGAAGGCATCCCTACAGGCACTTCAGGGGCCAATTCAACTGACACTGGGGCTTGGACGAGGGCTGCATTTTGTAATTGCACGTGTGCTGCTTTTTCTGAGTGCGTGTGCGTGCGTGCGCGCGCGCACGTGTGTGTGTGTGTGTGTGTGTGTGTGTGTGTGTGTGTGTGTGTGTGTGTGTGAGTGCGAGAACACGCACGCGTTCGTATTTCTGTCAAGCCACAGCGGCATCAGTTTATTGTACCTGGCATTTACGGTAAGGCCGCATCATTCAAAGAACACCTTCTTTAAACGCATCTCACTTTCCAGCTTTTTTTAGACTCGTTGAACATCTCTGTTGGGAAACTGTGCTCAGACGTTATATGTTCTGCCACCTTTAAATGGTCGTATTCCTCGTTTGGCGTGCCCGATACGCCTTCGACCTGCCTTCACTTGCTGCTTTAAAGAGCAGCCGCCTTTCTGCCTCAGTGAGTCGTTTTAAAGGTCCGGGTTTGAGCTTATCCACCTGCGAGGCCGTATTTCTTTTTTTATTCTACAGCGGATATCGCGCGCAAGGTGATCCAGTGTCGTCTACTACATTTAGCGAAACAAAAAAAAAATCTTTCCTAGTACATTTTCACTGGTATCATGTGCCCACTATACATTCGCACGACATTAATTGTAGACTCCACGTCCTGGTTTGATCCTAAGGGTAGAGTAAGATACCGGATTTTCCCTTCTGGTTAACCTCTGTGCGTTTGCTCTATCACTTCCGTCTTCTTTTTGGATTCTCATCTTGCCGTGTCCTCATTTTCTGTTACTTTCAATCTAACCAAGCATTGCTCTATGTTGCATTGTATCGACAGCTTGCTTAACGCGCCGAAATTAAGAAGGTTCATTCCTGTAGAAAATAGCAGTATCGCTTTATTAATACATCCAGCGAAGACACAAATTGCTTGAGCTGCAAGTATGAAGCCGATGGTGTTTAATTTTGCTGGCGCATAAAAGCAAGACGAATGTGTTACCGTGCAGCCGTTGCAGGACTCGAAAGAAACGAGCAATTTTGTGGTCGAACAAAACGTTGAGCTTCAGAAGAAACTGCAAGGCCGCGAGAACAGTAGCCGCGCAACGACTTGGGCGGTCCGCTGCAAGACACGCACAAATCCGATCAAGCACTTTTTACGTGAAGTTCCGCTTGAGCTAGACTGCCGAAAAGAACGAGAGCGAACGAGGGTTTCGACCACTCTGTATATACTGGATTTTTCTTGGCGAAAGTAAGTAAATCTTTTTATTTGGATGTAGAGACATTGATATATAGGCCGCATAACAGCTGGCTATTGTAATATCATAAATTTCTTGCTTCAAGTTAAGAAACGGAAAAGAATAAAAAGAATGAAAAAGTCCTACGGTCCCTTATGCAATCACCTAAGACGACTCGAAGGCGAAATACATTTTAATTTCCGATTGTATTGATCGATTGATTCTCGATTATATTGATACTCCCTCCCCCCCCCCCCCCCCCCCCTCCTCTCGTTGCAGTTTTCTGCACCTCAGGTTTTGTTGTACTGCCTCTGGAACCAACCCACCAAGCGACGATGTTATTTGATGATATCATGCAATGTGACTTCATAATGACGTCACAAGTTTTAATGGATCCGTAATATCATGTCGCCTTCATCTGTAAACACGTGACTTTTTTGCATCGTTCGTGTAGACGCCGACGCTTACTTTTGCGTTCGAGGTATCTACGACTTTCGCCTTAATGATCAATAGCAATACGGACACATACAACCTGTAGTATACAATAAGTGGAGAAACTGCAAAACATCCAGATTACTACGAAAATTCTACACAAATGTTTTTCATGCGCTTACAAACAAAAGAGCCGCGCGATATATTGATTAACGCCACAGTATGTCAAAGTGATAAAACAATTTCAGTTAAACACATTTCTATGGCTGTGCGTCCACTAAAAGATCGCGAAGAGATCACTGCACGCATCTGGCTGTCAGGGCGTGGCCATGGTCCAGGCAGTTTGCTCAGCGTGAGAGATCGTGTGCTGAGAATACATTCGATCGATCACGCCGTTGAGTACGCTGTTCTTTGTATTGCGCGCACTCTATGACGACGTGCTCCACTGACGCGTCGGAGGGAGAGAAGAAATAGCAGACTTAAGAACGACAGGGACGGTAACCTGTTTAGGACAACTAGTTTGCTAGCCTACACATGGGAACAGGATGAGGGAGATTGAAAGATGGAGAGGAAAGAGAGAGGGAAAGACAGCCCATAACAGCGCATTCTGTGCGAATGTCCGGGATGTAATGTTCCAAGACAGTCCCTGGCGTCCGACCTAGCGCACCTTGACAATAGACCAATGTCTGAACAAACCATTCTTACGTGTCGTCGACAAAAGACATCGCTGCTGAGGGCGACGAAGGCACTACTTAGGTGTTGAAGAGAAACGGACTTGGACAAGCAGCTGTGACAGTAATCTCGCGTACCACGCAAGGGTGACGGACTGTGACGGCGTCAGAATTATCGCAGTGATTGCCCTGTGGGGACGTCCTTCGTCTTACCTGACCTCCTAACATCTTAACGACGTAAGACGTTAGGCTTGTATGTCGCTGTAGGTCGTGTACGCATGTACGTTGTTAAACGTAGTTCATGTACGAGCGTGTCAAACGTGCCCTGCGTCACTCATGTATTCAATAAATGCTGGGTGTTTTCGCATGCTACCACAAATGGGCCGCAATTTTCTGTCTTGACGCGGGAACTGTCAGGATGAAAACAGAGCAGCCCTAAAGTTTAGATGAACCGAGAAGACTGCGGTCGTATCAGACACTTCAAGTCCAAATAAAAAAAAACGTTCTATAAAAATAAAAGCGTTGTATAATGCGGGTTATTGTCGCGCGGACCACAGTAAAGAGTTTCAACAAAGCCGCCTTTTTGCTAGTTTAAGCGGTGCCTACTTTTACCAACATTACTTGGACTCCCTGTATGCTTAGAACACGCGTTCTCGTTGATGGAATGCTCCGTTTCCCGGACAATGCCGCTATTTTCCCGCAAAGTATAAAGTTTAACGGGTACGCTTGTACGTTTTATTTAGTGAAGAGTTCCAGCAGGTTTCAAACACGAGCACAAGAAAGGAACGCACAGGACAAAGCTAGACTTAAAACTGAGTTGTAACTCCAGCCTTGTCCTGTGCGTTTCCTTTCTTGTGATCGTGTTTGAAACCTGCTAGAAACTCATCATATACCAACTTGCCCAGAAAACAACACTGGTAAACGTTTGATTTAACCCAACAAATATAGTCAAGCATAATTTTCAGCACATGAAAGTTTTAATGAAACTTCAGGACTGAAGCTCCCAGAAGTAGCATGCGTACTCTGAGATAGCTCGGGCGTTATTCCAACAAAAAGAATCATTTTCGCACTACACTACATGTGGCACGAACATCAAATGCATAGCGCCAGAACATTTCAACTTTCGTGAAAGCCGACCATGAGCGCTCAAATCTTTTTATGAGCGGTAGCTTCGAAGCACACGAAGTGGTTTCTCTAGGAATACGACTACGAGCACTATTTTGTATAAATCACACGCATACTGAGTTTAATCGAATACATTATTGCAACGTATGTTCTAACAAACCAACTCTGAAGCTAATTAGCATGCTCTAGCACTGAGGTCTCACACATCATTGTACTTACTGCCGTTTAATGGTATACTGTAACTAGTCATGTGGTTAGGTCATGATAAGTATTATGCTAGCAGAGCACATGTTTGATTTTTTTAGTTATTTTTGTTTGTTTGATGATACAGTCGACTGAGAAGGAAAGAAGAAGATGGCTTTCGCCTTCGAGTCGTGTTAGGCGACCGCATAAGGGACTGTGCGACTTTTAATTCCACCAGCGCTTGGTACAATTGAATCTGCACTAATCCTGTTTACAAAATAGTGGACCAGATGGTTGGATAAATGACTAAGTGTCTACACGATCTCTCATTCACGCAGTCACTTCGAGATGATAATCTGCATGCGAAACCCCACACCGAAGAATCACCTAGCACCACTACACTGACACCTCTACTAAATTAAATTGAGTTGCTGTGTGAGTTGTTCAACATCTATGGGGTCCAACTATTTAGAAAAAATAAAAAGCTGTTGACATACAGCGTCTGACCTCTTGCTTCCCTTTCTTTCATCCTCAGCTCTTTGTTTCTTTTATTGATCCCGTAAATTAAAGAACATATACCAATTCGCACTAATCGGGCCTCGCAAAGATAATTCTCAAGTATTCTTCTTTCAGAAGGCCCAGGCTTATTTCATGGTGATCAACTAAGTTTACGGATCACTGCGTGGCCGAGGCGCCCCGAGTTCTTTGAGCATGACGCTTTCACACAGGTGACAGCGCGTACATTGACCTTTCAGACGTGCCCAACACCGGCGCGTGCTCCCTACAATAGCTGTGCGGCGCCGGCGTTATCGCTGCTGAGGCTGATCTCATGGGTAGAAATACCAGCTGAACTGTTTATCCATGGAGGCAGAACTTGAAATGCAAACGTTTGGCCAGCGGGCGATGAACAACGGGTAGAAATAAATCGTTCTCGAACCCTTCACTGCACCTTTCTTAATCGTCTGTTGCGGGTAACACCTCCCGTCATTTGTGTATCGAAGTAGTGTGAACACACTGCAAAATTGCAGAGACGGACAACACATCATGTACGGTACAAGTAGAGGTCGCTCTAGGACAAGACGCATTAGGATATCTTAACCATTGTGGTAGCTCAGCGAGTGATGTGTTAATTGTGCTGATAAGCGAAAAGGCGCAAGTTCCATTACCGGCCACGGCTGCGACATTCGGATGTAGGCGAAATACGAAAATACACGAGTACCTAGATTTAGTGCACATAGAAAAAACCTGAGATGATCAAAAGAACGGCAGGCTCTCCTGTAATCGAGAGTAGATGTAAGCATGAAATAGCTACCGGCGAAGTAGACTGGTTGGAGATTATACTAGCCGCAATCTTGTGCTTGTCCGAAAGCGCGCTCCCCACCAAACTACACCACACTGCACTGTGCACTCGTCTATTTGGACGCTATTGTTTCATGCCACTCTGTGAGATAAATCTTGGGCTTTGCTAAGCAATGCGGCCACGGCGCGACACAATGCTGGTCATATGTTGTGTTCTACAGTTCTTCACACAGCTCCTTCCTCTGTTTCAGCTACTAATGTTATTAAATCGTCCACGATTTCGCAACCGTCACAGCTACCCAGCTGACAATCGCACTGTGTATAAGTTTTCATCGTTTCTTTCTCGCACTTTTTTGTTGATGCCTTCCTCAGCTCTCCAATTAAATGTTAGCTCTTATTATAGGCACTTCCCACGATAAATAGGCACGCAAAAGAGAAATACCATAGCCTGCTTGAAGCAGTAGTAGGGAAGGACGAGCCCGCGACAACAACGCCTTCGGGAACATTGTATTCAGCATATGCCCCGCGTTTTACGTTAATCGAGCCAGTAGGACTCGGTGGCAGCTGTCGATTGCTAATATGCGAAAAATATTGTGATATTGCTTATATATTATTCCTTTGTCGAACGACAAAGGAATAATATATTTCTTTGCTAGAAGCGCTAGAAGTGCGGAAAAAATAAACAAGACACATCACGATCTTTTGCGCGAATTACCTCTTCATAATCAGTCAACTTGGGATTACCACCCATCTTCCGCGAAATGAGCAGAGGCCCGATTTCACAACTCAGCGGCTGTGTATTTGCCTTGGAGACAAAATCTACAAAGTCCGTATTTTACTGCAGTCGCGTGATGAACGGTTAACGGTTGCTTGACGTCAGTTGTGGTGGTGGTGTATTTTCTAAGGCCAATTGGGGGGGGGGGGGGGTTCAGTGTTAGCTACACGCTTTATAATAGTGTAATATACATCTTATATGCATTACTAAGACTCAACAACCGATAGCCTAGCGCTGCCCTTCTCCGCAAGAATACGCCAACGAACGCTGCTTCGGTTTTAGCTGTAACGTGCTGTACGTGCGCTGTAACGTGAGTTCCGGCGTTACTTCGGACCGTAAGCTACCATTTACACACCGGTGTATATAGCTTATAGGTACGGTAATCTCACGATGTGCACACATCAACTGAATTTACGCAAAGACGTTGACGGTTTTGCATGAAATTGAGTCCCCCAACGCATGGCATTTACCGGAATTTTTTCGCAGTACGTTATTATCCGCCGGTAGTGAAGCAGCCTCCGTATTAGGAAGTTCCGAATGCTTGCTTTAATTCATGAATTTGTGCATGCGCTCAAACTTACGCATGCTACATTTAAAGTCATGGAGAAAAAACACGTGATAAAACTCGAAGCTATACCACCACATTATATACACGCTTCAGCTGTCGGTACAATTCAAAAGAAACATGTCGACAAGCAAGATCTGATCCCGAAGCCACGACGCGAATATAAGGCACGCCGTAGTGGGGGGGGGGGGGGGGGTCCTGCCTAATTCTGACAACGCGGGGTTCTTTAACACCAGCAAAATGTAAGTACACAGGCTTTTCTGCATTCCGCCCCCACCGAAATGCGGCCACCTTCACCGCCAAAATACCAGGGCGGATGGTACAGCTCAATCTTATAGCAGGAACACACTACGATACCACCTTTATCTGTCGGTTCGAGACATGGGAACAAACAAAGATTTATCTAAATGGAGTGAGAGTGCGCACGCGTGCCCGGGCAATGCAGGGAAATTAAAGAAGATTAATGGCTGTTGAAGACATAAGCAGAAAATGCAGCATCGCCGCCGCTGAATATTCGAGTGCAGCTCCCGTGCCGATACACGGTGTTGACTATGACGTCTTCTGTCCACGGAGCGTCTGGGAACCCTAAATGCCTGTCGTAGTTTTTTTAGGGTAATGCAGATTGCAGCTCGGAGGTATACTTCAATTTATCAACTGCAGTAAAATACAAACTTTCTAGATTTCGTCGCCCAGGCATGGTGACTGCCACTGAGTTGTGAAATCGGGTCTCACCTCATTTCGCGGAAGCTGGGTGGTGATCACAGGTTGAGTGATTATGAAGGGCTAATACGCTAATTATTGCTTCGCGCGGTCGTTCGGCAAAGGAATAATATATGGCGATATCATGAGAGTTTTCGCATCTGAGCAATAGACAGCTGCCTCCGAATCCTACTGGCTCGATTATGTAATACGCGGGGCGTATGCTACATACGCAACCCGAGCGTATACAATGTTCTCGAAGGCGTTATTGTACCGGGCTCGTCCTTACCTGCTACTGCTTCAAGCAGGCTATCGTGTGTGTGTATATATATATATATATATATATATATATATATTCCATGTCTATTTATCTATGGAAGTGCCTATAACACAAGCTAACATTTAACTGGAGAGCTGAGGAAAGCATCAACAAGAAAGTGTGAGAAAGAAAGGATGAAAACTCACACAGCCTTCATTCCAAAAAGACAGGGCGTGCAAACACGGACACAAGAAAGAAGTCAGGACACCACAAACGGCGTTTGTGGTGTCCTGACTTCTTTCTTGTGTCCGTGTTTGCACGCCCTGTCTTTTTAGAATGAATACTTACCAACTAGCTCAGCTCTCTGTTATTCTAAGCTTCACACAGCGTGTTTGTTTGCTGGGCTGCTCTGACGGTAGCGAAATGGCGGACGATTTCCTAGCGCTAGTATCTGAAGCAGAGGAAGGAGCTATGCGAAGAACAGTAGAATATAACGTATATCAGCATAAACACGCGCGTTTTAATTGATCGCAAACGCCGAACAAATTATGCAGGCTTACGGTGTACGAGCTTTCGCCAACAAACCCGCGCAAGAAATTCGATATCCGCATTTTTCAAAAGCTGTTATGTGCTTGAAAAGAACCTCGAAGGCTCCAAAATGCGCCTCCCACGATGGAGCGCACCGCTAAACTCGGAAGCAAGCACTTATCACGTCATCGCCTCACGCCCAGAAGAAAAATAATGGTCCTTTAAGCCGCGGCACGGCCACGAATGGCCGTCCACTCCGAGCAACGACCCCCCTGCTGACGTCATATGGTGGTGGGGTGGCAGCCGCACGATGCGACCTTGGACCTCCGAAGCACCTGCCCTACCGGAGAGCGACCGGTTCTTGGTTTCGGTTAAGAGCGAGAGGTCAAAAGGTGCCGCGCAGGCGCTAGGGCGACCACCACCACGTACGGCGGCACTCACCCGACGCTGTTGGCGCAACCACCACCGCCGCCCGCGCCACCGCGGGCACCGCCTTCGAGACCGCGATCCACCAGCAGCCGGCCAGAGTGGCAGCGGCCGCCAGCAGCAGCAGCAGGAGCGCGGCCGGCCATCCTCCCGATCGGAAGGTGGACGGGGCGGCAACCATCGACGGCCGCTCATGGGGCGGGCCGAGGCCGGCGGCGAGTCCGGGCCACGGGCGCTGGTACTCCGAGGGCCTCGGCGGCCGAGACAGCGCTGGTCGCCGGGCGTCGCGGCACGAGACCGGACTCGTCTTCGGCCTGGTCTCGGCGACTCGTCGCCAGCGAGCGCAGCAACCGAGGCAAGGGCAAGGCGAGCTGCGAGGGAAGCTTCTGCCAGTGCATCGACCGAGCCGGGCCCCCTTGCGCGGCGGGCTCTTTTCTCTCTGAGTATTTTCGGGTCAGGCCGCCTCGCTTCGGATGGCTGCCTGCCTGCTTGGCTGGCTGGACGGCTCCCGCTGCGAGGGACGTCTTCTTTGAGGAGTCCGTGTGTCCAGAGATGGGAGGGAGAGCGAAACGTCGCGCGGTTTGCCCAGTGCCCTGCGCGGGCAGCAATTCCCCAGAGGCCGGGCCCGTCATAACCATTAGCGCTGTCGACGGTCGCCCGCGGTACCGGAGCAACAGGCGACGCCGGAAACGTGCGCCCGTTGGCCCCGAACGCTTTTCTTGAGTGTTCAATGAGGAAACCCTTTGCGGGGCCGCGCGGCGAGAGGGTAGCGGTGCATATCGCGCTCGTTACGCAGGAAAATTCCGTGCCTCTTCATTCGCGAAATTTCGGCTGCTGCCATTCCCTCGCCCTTCGCACCCCACTCCCGCGCAGAAACCTCGTTAAAAGAGAATCAAATTTGCACAGGCATTGCTTCGGGAGAGTCTATGTGAGGGTCAGTAACAATGTGATCATTATCTTGTCAGTATCAGTAGGAGAACGTGGAAGGGATTTGATGGAGCAGCTCTTGAGCGCCCATTCGTGCGTTTCGCTACATCGTCGTCGGCTTAACCGATCGAACGATTTGCGCAGGTGCGAATGCAAGAGAGCGAACGCACAGAATAAATGACACCAAAGAGAATGAGAGGAGGAAAGGGGACGAAGGTACGGCGAAAGCATGAAGAACAATTACAATTGATCTAGGGGGCAAATCAATCGCAACAGTAAGGAAGCGGATTTCATGTGCTTCCTTACTGTCGCAGAAAATATTGTGAATGGACTTAAAATGAGAAAGTCCGCCAAAAGAGGAAAGGAGAACGGCGAAAAAGAAACAAAAGCTACTTCACAAAGTACCGCAATACCATAGTTACACAAGTAATGGGTCATAATGTGAAGCCGATGGGCTGTGAATGTTGCATGCAGCTTCTTGTGCCGAAACCAAAGAAGTTGCCTCAAGTATGAACAAGCTACCCGCCACGGTGGTCTAGTGGTTATGGTGCTCGACTGCTGACCCGGAGTTCGCGGGATCGAATCCAGGCCGCATTTTCGATGGAGGCGTAAATGCTTGAAGCCCGTGTTCTTAGTATTAGGTACACGTTAAAGAAAACCTGATGGCCAGAATTTCCGAAACCATCCACTACGGCGTCTTTCATAATCATATCGTGGTTGTGGGACGTTAAACTCCAACAATTATAAGTATGAAACAGTCTCAACAACACTGCTAAAAGAATGGTTCACTTTGCAATAGAAAACACCAGGCAGCGTTTCTTTCATGCGTCGCTAATCTGTTGTACAAATTATATATATATATGCGTCGCTGATCTGTTGTACAATTGTATACAATTGACATGCGGGAAAGTGTACGTCGGCCAGGCCGGCCGCTGTTGAATTGAGAGGCTTCGGGATGATCATCACAACGCATGTAAAGCTTTCAGTGGCCATCTAGCTGCAATCCTGCGCGCGTCAGTGAATCAATTCCCTGTTCATTTCCTTCTGTCTCTCCCTCCTCGTTATCTCTTGTCTTTCTGTTCTCCTGTTCCAGCGCAGGGTGGCCATTCAGACGGTTTTCTTGTTGACCTCCCTGCCTTTCTGCTTCCTTCTTCCCTACGTGTTCACTGTAAGCAGTGTGAACGCCTCCTGAACCTAAAAAAAGTGTGACGTGTTAATCAATAACAATAGCCAAATGACGTCGAAATCATATAGGCCCACAGTATTGCTTTCGTGAATGAATGTTACCTGTACGTTACATTAAAGTGGAGTTGGGCGAAAAAGAAATGAAATTTAAATTTAAAAATATATATCTATGTAGTGCTTGCACCACCTAAGTATCACAGGCCAAAATTGATAACTTAGATTTAAGAAAAGATGTATTATTATTTCGATTAAAAAAGAGAAAATAAAAAGGTCACCAGCTAGCGAAACTATGTTATCGGTAACCGCCATCTCTCTTACCATCAAGATATCGTCTTAACCTTCATGACGACCGCTTTCGCCATGCGCAGCTTTATGCATGGTGGACACTGCCGTATCTTCGGATTTTTTTTTTTGTTTTTGTGTGTTTATTTTTTTACAGCAGAGCTGCTATGTTCGAGGTTTGCCGTGTGTCGTGGATAGAATATCGTGACCATTATAAACCGGCGCGCGCTGTCTTCGTCCTTTTCTTCATCTTCGTCCTCTTCTTTCACTTCTGCATCGCTCCCAGAACACTTGCGCCCATTTCTCCGGCGTGGGATGCAATAACCCTATGAACGAGAGAAGGAATACACACAGAGAGAATGAGAGAGACAGAGATAAATAAATAAAAACAACGAGAGAAATTCTTAGCGAAAAAATTTTTCGCGAGGCTACATTCGAACCCGCGTACCCGCGATCCGAAGGCGAGCGTCGAAACATTCCGCTATTCAGGCACGCTTGTAGAGCATAGCATAGCCTTGTATGGTATAGCAAGGGGCGGGAAAGGGAAGTGAGTGTGAGGAGGAAAGATGTGAGGATCAGAAGGAGGGAACGACGAGTACACAGAGAGAAAGAGAGGCCGAAAGAGATACAAAGAGAGGGAAGAAAGAGAGAAAAAAATAGAAAGACAGCAAAAGAACTAGACAGAGAGAGAAAGATATAGGAAGAAGCATACACAAAAAAAAGCCAGAAAGCGTAGACATATATAGTATAGTATAACAAGGGGTGGGAAAGAGAGAGGTGTGAGTGTAAAAGCCTAGCCAAGCCAGGATCAGCTAAGTGCCCACCAGCTCTGTGGCCCAGCATTGTGCGACTTAGTGCAAGCGGCGCAAATTTTTTGTAAGAAATGTTTTCGGGATTTTTATTTCTGCTTTATATCGTGCAGTTAGGTTTTACTCGCAATTTATATTCTATAATTTCCCTTCTAAAACTTCCATATAAATTATGAGTCTACCTAATTATTGGTGAACAGGGGCGTAGCCAGGGGGGGGGGGGGGTTGGGGGGGTTCAACCCCCCCCCCCCGCCCGGAATTTTTCAGTTTTGCTTGTGTATATATACACGCACACATACAAACGCACGCACGAACATACATAAAGTATGGTTGAACCCCCCCGAAAAAAATTTCTGGCTACGCCCCTGTTGGCGAAACCCACCAGTGGGTGTGAGTCACATTGACTAGGAGGAGAATAAGAATGAAACACAGCGTCGCGTGATCAGAGGTCTGTCTGAAGCGCCGGAGTAGCCCATCATTTGATATCGCAGCGCGCTACTGAGACACCCACGAAAACGACGCAAGAAGCACGAGTGAAAACCAGAAGCGCGAAATAAGAACTGCTTATTTGACGAAAGCAAAACGAATATATCCACACTTGTGCTGTTCACTTCCGGCGTTAACATTCATAGCAAAATGTTAAAAGTACGAAACCTCGGTCGATAGTACCTTCACATCGTTATCTTAACTTGGGAGGCAGGGCGAAGTGATGATTCAGTCGGCAAGGTGTGCGGTGAGTGCATCGGCCATTGCCATCATTGCAGTTGCTTGTGCGGCAACTGCCGTGAAAACGCGCCCACAGTGTGCCGCAGAACACATTTTCCGCGCCAGCCTCACCACTGGCAACGTTCTCTTTATCATGATGCGAAATAGCCGCAGTCGCTCTTTTCTTAACAATGAGAGACCGAATCGCTGCAAGTGCTTCGTCTACCGCTGCTGCTAACAAGTCTGACAGACTGGACGCGCTGGTACAACGTAGACTTGTCTTCGTTTAGCGCAACTAATGTCTACTATGAGGGAAGAACGAAAGGGGGTATGCTGTAAGACAGAAAAGTTGGAGCCATTCCGATCGGTAAAGGCAGGTGACCATCCTTCCCTACCACCTAACCCTTCTCTCACTGGAGAGGCATGGGAGGCAGTCCTACTGAATTACTCGTGGCTGGAGTCTCAAAGGGATTTAGTCCAACGGGCGGGGCTAGCGACCTTGTCCAGCGGGATCCCGGAATAAGGACTCTCCTTATGTAAGGAGCCATTTTGGGCTTGCAGACTTTCCTTTTAATAAACAAAAGTTTTTCCCTCACACACACAGAGGAGCAGAGGAGTGTACTCCCGTCTTTGCTTCCGTTGGCTTTCTTAATAAGTGCGCTACTCCTCAGGGGTTCTAATAATATGCGGTCGGCCTATACCTGCTACGCGCGACCGCGGCCACGCAGCGCCTAGACTCGACTGACGTGGTGAAACGCGTACGAAACGCGTACCGCTCAAATGAAACTTTCAGCAGCTCACGTTCTGTTTCATAGCCTACCTTTGACTGATCGACGATGTCAATTGATGTCGTCGTCATGTGAGGTCATGATGACGTCACGTGATGATGACATTATGTGACGTCATCAATTGCTCGGAGGAGGTCACGGGGGTTTGCTGTTCGCGGACGGACGCGGATGGAGGCCGCAAGCTGAAAGAGGTGCGCCGTTAAGAGCTCCGCTGTCAACGCAGGCGGCGTGAGCGTGTCCTCGTTCTGTCTAGAGATACGTTGCTGCTGAATGAGCTGCCGGAGCAGAAGCCCAGCGTCGCCGACACCAAAATCTGAAGGCTCGCACCGCGGAAGCAGAAAGTCACCGCCAGCACCGAGACACGCACGCATACATCTTTCGAATTCTCTGCCTCCGATAGCGCAACCGCAAACGACCAATACGGCTAAGGTCAAATTTCGGATTGCGGAGTTCCGTAATCATCTGTTCAAACATTTAAAGGGGCAATGACACCCAATTTTCGATCATAATCCGTGTTATGTGGATTAATCCTTGTGCATGCACAAACAAGCTGGCGAAATCTTAGCGCATTTGGTCGAGCGCTTAATTTATAATTGAATATTTTTTATAAAGACGCCAGCGGCCTGAGAGTCGGGCAACACTGGCGCACTCGCGAGCCGTGACGTAACAAGCTGCTTGCTGCGCGATTGTGTTCCCTGGTCAGCTGCGCGCGCAATCGAGCCATTTCAGCTTTCTTCAGGTTGGCATTCAAATTGAACGATTTGCAGCGGCTCCAAATTTGGTAGAAGACGACGGCTCCACTCCATGCAGCAGATGACGTAACACACGCCATGGCAAAATGGCGGACGCCGGCGGTGGGCTGGGTCAAAACCGGTGGCTTCTAGGGCTTATGTATACTGAAAATATTCTTGTACAATACACTTTTCATGTATGTATAGGTACATTTGACCCTGTAATTCTATTTTTCTCTGAAACCCGCAAATTGTTGGGCGACCGTGTCATGACCCTTTTATGAGTGATATCTGTACTGATCTGGCAGTTTTCATAATGACCCCCTGGAAATGTGTCGTCGACGACATTCGTGCTACAAATGCAGAACTTCGCACATTCGCCGTTCTTACCTTGTAGGTATACAATAAGTGTCGCCGAAAAAGTGAGAGAAAAGTTTACGGAACTAAGCATGAAACGGACAGCGACTGGATCTTCTGAGAGAGTTGTGGACAAATTTTGAGGAAGTGGTGAATATTGTGTTTTCTGATGTGCTTCTCTGGCCGCAACAAACCAATTATTACAGGCAGTTACTAATGACAACAAACATTGTGCAAGTTTACAAGCTATGTATTCTTCTTGTTGAGAATTATCACATTTATGGCCATCCAGATAGAACTATCTTAAAGAGTTCTTAATGCATTTCAAGTAGACACGCAAAATAACATGCAAGCGTATTAGGGACGATTGCACAAGTACACTCCTCGGGTGCGCCACCGCGGTGCCCCTCCACGGTGTTTACTAAAAATTCCTTCATATCCCACGCATTGTGAGCATCGATGTCATTCGAAGCAGTCAGCGAGTAGCTCCTTATGGTGTATTTTGGCTTAGAGTCGATCCTTACGAGATGGGTTGACGTATTTGTGTAAATTAAATAGCTGCGTGCAAATCGTGGGATTACCATGCACGTCGACTGCACCGGTGTGTAAAAGGTATTTCATAATCTGACGTGATGTCGGCACTCACGTAACAGTACATACCTCATTTGTACGTGGCGCCATCTCTCGGCGGCAACAACAGCGTCCTGCCATAACTGAATGGGAAATAGGCGAAAAAAATTATATCTCTTGAAAAAAGCTAGTTATCAAAAACGACTCCGGGTTCTATGCAGGAGAGATCCACTGAAACATTTTGGTAAAATTACAGTATCGCACTACAAAGCATGTGGCTTCCCAGGATAATTGAACACCGCCCATTGGAAACACTAGGGGCCCTATTGTAAAATTTTAAACACTTTGGGAAGTCAGGCGGTTTGTAGTGTGACACTGTAATTTTAGCAGAATGTTCAAATAAGTCTCTGCTATATAGAACCGGGAGTCGTTTTTGATAACTGTCTTTTTTCGTGAGATATGATTTTTTTTCGCCTATTTCCCACTCAGTTACGGCTGGCCACCGCAGTCACCGACGAGAGATGGCGCTACGTGCACATGTCCCCAAATCCTGGTCAAGTTCGCGTATTCCTGCGGGGAAAAGCAAAGCTACGATGTGTGTGTAATGTTTATTACACTGTTATCAAACGAAAAGCTAACACTGCAACGACAATTGAAGTTACACAGGCACAACCACCACAACTAATATCAGGCAACAATTGATTTGATACATTTATTTACGATTTGTACCATGCGGTTGTTGGCTAAGGACCGTTGCAGCACGTTGGTGAGCATTCTTCTGCTACATGAACATCGCGAACAAAACGGCGGTGCCTTTCTAACATTTAACCCATTCAGATTGTCTTACAAAGATTCCAATGACCATTATCGCCGTTCGTGGGTTGATATCAATCGTGAATCATTTGTGCCATGTACCCGCACACCACAGGCCGTGGTGTGCACGTAGGCGCCAGACGTGGTTTTGAGAAAGGGTTTCATACGGTACGCGGCAGGCACGTCGTGTTAATCATGTCATGACCTGTTAATCGAGTTTATCATGCACTTGTGCCCTGCTATGCCACTTTTGGTAATACCAAGTCAGGAGATGATAGATAGATAGATAGATAGATAGATAGATAGATAGATAGATAGATAGATAGATAGATAGATAGATAGATAGATAGATAGATAGATAGATAGATAGATAGATAGATAGATAGATAGATAGATAGATAGATAGATAGATAGATATGGTGGCTGGTCATATATTTTAACCTCCATGCGACGGACACGGCAAAGCTAACAAGGTGTTCACATGACAGGCATGATGACACTGTGGAATGTGTCTATCTTTCGATCTATCTTTTACTCTTTCATTCTGCTCCCCATGTGTAGGGTACCAAACGGGACGTACTCTATAGTTAACCTCCCTACCTGTCCTATATTCCCTTTCTCTCTGACGCTTCCCTTTGGAGAACCTCTAAGAAGCAATTATCCTCACCATGATCGTCCTTGTCATCTTGCTGCGAAAAAAAAGTCAGTTTCGCCGCAACGGCGACGCAATGAATGCGATAGCAACAAATTGGAATGTAACTCGAAGAACGGAGAGCAGCTCGAAATTTCCAGCGCGTCGCTCAAGCGCAAAGGACGCACGAAACGAACGCACAGGTATACACAGGACGAGCGCGAACTAAAACTGTCACAGTTGTTACTTCTTTCTGCTTGAACAACGCGCTCCTTCTGATTTTTGTGATTAACTTTTCTTGTATATATATATATATATATATATATATATATATATATATATATATATATATATATATATATATATATATATATATACCGGGACCCATATATATGTATATATATATATATATATATATATATATACATGAAAAGTTAATCACAAAAATCAGAAGGAGCGCGTTGTTCAAGCAGAAAGAAGTAACAACTGCGACAGTTTTAGTTCGCGCTCGTCCTGTGTATACCTGTGCGTTCGTTTCGTGCGTCCTTTGCGCTTGAGCGACGCGCTGGAAATTTCGAGCTGAACTTTGACAAAGGCTGGTCCACCAGCCGAAGCGTCAGTAAACATACCGCAAAAACCAACGTGCGTCGTACTCTCTCTTGTTCCTTATTCTTATTCTACCGGGGCCAACGTGACTTCCTTGCTGCAACTATATATATATATATATATATATATATATATATATATATATATATATATATATATATATATATATATATATATATATATATATATATATATATATATATATATATATATATATAATGACTTTCATGTATTTTTTTTCCTTCAACAACGCCTCACAGTTTTGCAGTCGGCTGCGTCGTTCGATCAGCATTCGCGAGAACTCGTGTGCTCCCAATCTCGACAGACATCAGTGAACTGCTCATATATCCAGCACGCGCTGCGCTCGCACGGCTTACTTCGCGTTGACATGACAGACAGCTGGAAAATATGCATCGCTCCGTGGAGCGGCCATATTCGATTAAACCGGCGATTTGTAGAGTTACGCGAGATGGAATGCAAAAAGTGACACCGTTACTTCGTATAACATACCAATTTGTAACAAGGCAATTGACTGAGAACGTATCATGAGCCTGATTACGCCCACTGCTGGGCAAAGGCCTCCCTCAGTTTCGCCAATGAACCCGGTTCTGATGCGGCCACGTTATCCCTGCAAACTTAGTCTCATCTGCCCGCCTAACCATCTGCCACCTCGTCGTGCGCTTGCCTTTTCCTGCAATCCAGTCTGTTACTCTTATTGACAAGCGGTTATCTTTCCTTCTCGCAACATGCCTTACCCATGCACGTCAAGGTAACGTAATGTCTGTCTGCGGCTCGTAATGTCTTGCAGTAAATCTGGGTCCCGTTGTGTAACTTAATTCATTAGCAAATGCGAAGCAAGCTTTCGCCTTCAAGTGTTACAGCGAGTGTAACGGGCTGAAGAACATTTATTATTAGCGGAGCGCTTGAAGCCTGCTTCACCTCCGGCCAGGGTCGGCGCCAGAGGGGAAGCACGTTCACTCTCTTAAACAGCGGAGCCGTTTAAGCGGAGCGTCAGTCCATAATCTGTGAACAGAAATCATCACCACCATGAACCGGCACGCGCTCTCTTCGTCCTCTTCTTCTCCTTCGTTTCCAGAGCACGTGCGCCGACTTTTCCGACGTGGGATGCAATAAACCTGACGGGAGAGACAACAAGTACAGAGAGAAAGAAAGAGAGAAATTCTTGGCGAAGAAAATTTTTTAGCGAGGCGGGATTCGAAGTTCGAACCCCCGTACCCACGATCCGAAGGCGAGCGTCTTAACCACTTGGATATCCAGGCGGGCTAGCCGAGCATTACATAGCCTTGTATAGTATAGTATAGTATAGTATAGTATAGTATAGTATAGTATAGTATAGTATAGTATAGTATAGTATAGCATAGTATAGTATAGTATA
The DNA here is from genome assembly GCF_013339695.2 of Rhipicephalus sanguineus. Taxonomy (NCBI): domain Eukaryota; kingdom Metazoa; phylum Arthropoda; class Arachnida; order Ixodida; family Ixodidae; genus Rhipicephalus; species Rhipicephalus sanguineus. The sequence continues at coordinate 41,078,289 of NC_051181.1, read as the reverse complement.
GTATAGTAAAGTTTATCAAGGGGTTGTGAAAGGCAAGAAATAGAGAGAGAGAGAGAGAGAAAGAAAGCAAAAAGAAATAAACAGGCCAAAAAGACATAAGAAAACATATCGAAGAGAGAAAAATATAGAGACAGACCGAGAGGAAGAACAAAAGAGAAAGATAAAGAGAAACAAAGAAGGCTCCGCACTTCCTTCAGGCTTGGCACCACTGGCGCGAAGCTGCCTTAAGTTTTTTCTCGAATCGTTCGGAACGACGCCACGAAAAATCCCGACGAGATTCAGGCTGACAGCTTTGCTGCACAAAATGCCCACGCTGTGCACGGCGTTCCCGGTTCAGTACACCTCGCCACCAAATGACGAGACATTGTTTTTTTCAATTGCACAAGTCCCCGTTTATGGTGATAAAAAGGTCGACGAGTTTTACGGAGAGAGAAAAATGGTGGTCGTAAAGTGACCGCGAAAACAGACGATTCCTGTCGCGTTCGACGAAAGCACAGCGCACAACGGTCAAGGGTAACAATACGGTTTTATTTACTGGTAAGTTTAACGTTGCGCAACGTACACGAGGACTAGAAAGGCACACTTAAACAGACAAGCGCAAACTCGCCCACATCAAGCTCCTTCTGCTTCGGTTTTATTTAGCAATCAAAGTAACACAGGCGGGGGAACTTCCCACTTCAGTTACGGGAACGAAAAACCTGCGCACACTTGAACGCCGGCGCTGTTTCTTTCCCACAGGAGCCTAGTTAAGGGGAAAAGCATGGAGCATAAGTTCCCAACAAACTTTCCATAAGCAACTGTTTTGACTCTGCATTCACTTATATTTGCTGCTGCGGCGCCCTGCTGAGATCACTTTTGCAAAACTGCTGTCCGCAAGCGCCGGCTGCGAACAGCTTATCGGGTCTGGGTATCGGGTAATGTTCTACGACTGGTAGTAGATTTAGCGTTATATTGTAATCCCCCCATAAACTTATTGATACATCCCACTTCAAAACTAGTAGCGCCGGAATGGCGTGCTCGCTATTGGTACCAATATCTGCATCTGCTCCTGTCTAGGCAATTCTTGGTCAGTTGGACTTTTTAGAGAATAAGTAACAGTTTCTAACTTTTAAAAACTCTGGCAGCTTCTAATCTTTTAAAAAAGAGGTGCTTTCTCACCTCGGATCGTGGCTAGCTCGTTTTTAAAGAGGTCAAGCATGGTTTCTAGACAGGAGAGCTGTTGAACGCGGAGTGATGTTTGACACTGTAGCTGCTGCAGGCGACGAAGCCTATGACATGTTCAACAAAAGGACAGCGTGACGGTCAATCAAAAACAATGCAGCTTTATTTAGCCACAAACTTAACAGCGGTTCTACGGAAATAAAAAGCCCGCACCTACTCGAACATCCGCGCTTTTAAGCCCCATCAAAATACGATAATGCTTGCGCCGATGCCATGGCGCATGTCTGCCTGCGCTCCTTATTGACATAGCGTACCTAGACAGAGAACTGGTTGTGTCTAAAAGAAAAAACGAGCTTCTCGAAAAATTCCCCTTCTTTTGTTCTAGACACAGTCCCACGCTAGTGTTAAAGGAGTCCTGACACAAAAATTTTTGCCCCGCGTTTTTTTGCTGCAATGTGTTGCTGGGAGCCTGTTAGTCATAACACGGCACATCGTTTGCTGCAGGGCGCGACAGATAATTAATTACAAGCTCCTCATTACCGACACAGCCTCAGTTTCGGTTTTACAGAGCTCCAAAAACGACAAGCCGCCGGGTGCAACTGTCACCACCTAGGGAGTGAAACGCTCGGTCACGTGAGCACACAGAACAGTGACGCATTTCCGCGCGGTCTGTCGTCGTCGGGCTCATCGTCGTCTGATGGCGTCGATTTTCTTGCGGCGGTGATGGAAGAAATTTTCGACGTGGCGAAGCACTTCAGGTTTGACCCGCTGGCGAGGAGCGATTCGTCGGGAAGCGCGTCAAAACAGAAATGGCGGCTACGACGTCATCATAACTTGTACCGGCTGCAACGGTTACGTAGGGGTACGTAGGGGAAGTAGGGGTTCACCTCGGGTCACCTCCGAGGGTGTCAATGCACCAGGTGCGGCCTTTAATGCTGGATCGCGCTCGCGAACTTCAAAATTTACATAAAATACCTTTCAAGCTTTATTCGCTGTCGATATTTTGCAGATGGTACACGCACGTACACGGAAATCGATCCCGCAGACTATTTCGGCCGCGAAATTTTGTGTCAGTACCCCTTTAACATATACTCTAATTATTCTCTGCCAAGGAGACCATCCTTGAGTTATTTCTCTTTTCTAAATTCATGAATTCAATAGGTTGTTTAATACTTTCATTCGAGATTCACGAAATGTTGTGTTCTGTCTCAAAAAGATTTTTTTTTAGTTTTGCGTTGTTACAAGCCAAATTTCTCAGCCATTCTGGAGGCCATCTCAAATATATTTGATAAAAATTGCGTTTATTTAGTGCAATGGAAAAAATCTTTTGCTAGAGTATTTCGGACAGCAAAAATGTTTTAACAAGCGTAGAAAGCTGGTCGAGTTGGTGAGGTTTCATCTTCTAACAAACTGCGCAGCAGACAGGACACAAAGAAGGAACGAAAGAGACAGACGAGCGCACACTCACAACTGATTTTATTGTAAACGTAGTCGACCTATAAAGTGTCCAGCAAAAGACAACGTGTCACAGTCAAAGTTTATCAGCATACCGCAGCGCCACAGCGAAAACGCACACAAAAAAAATTCACAGCATATCCACGGGTGAATGATGAAGAGCTTGGGCGAAGCTCCTGAAGCAATCATGGTTACACCATGAAATCTTCAGCGGTTTCGCCCAGCAGTAATCAAAGCGATAGCCCAGTACATCATCAAAGACGTGACAAACACTGTATATATTTATACAAGAAATTTTATTAATCGTAAGTGGTAGCTTCCGTTCCCCCTTCATTATAATGGCTTTATGGTCGGCGAAGTGATGGATCGGTGATGGGTCGTAGTGGGATGTTTGCAAAGACGAAGTAGTGGGCAGTTTCAAAGGTGGCTTCCGTTCCCCCTTCATTATAATGGTCGGTCAAGTAATGGATCGGTGATGGATCGTAGTGGGATGTTTGCAAAGACGAAGGAGTGGGCAGTTTGCAAAGGTGGTTACGCCGGACAACGGAGACGTGACAAGGTTAGACTAAGAGGAGCTTCGCCCCTAAAATTCTAAAAGGCGAACGTGCAAGGCCACGTGAGTCAACGGTAGCATGTAGAACTGAGATATTCGTACTCCCTATCCGACAAGCTTATAGAGGGTTCACTGACGCACCCTTCTCCCTTTATTCTCATATGGAAAACCTCTATTATTCTTCGCCTTGTGTATCTGTTCATTCTATATATGACATTCGCATCTTGAAAAACAGGCTCGCAACAGCATTCCCTGCAGTGCGCTGGAAAATGGAAACCCGGGCTTTCGGATAGTCAACGCTCGTGTTCCCTTAATCTCATTTTAATGCAGCTCCCGCCTTCACCGATATAAGACCTTCCGCAAGTCAAGGGCACCTGATACACAACACCCACAGCGCATGGCACATACTCTTTTTCTTCCTTATGTTGAACATGACACTGATTTCTTAGTGCTCTCAGTTCTACATGTTACTGTTGACTTACGTGGCCTTGCACGTGCGCCTTTTAGAATTTTTGTGTGGGTTTTCGGTGTGGCGTTGCGGTACACTGATAAACTTTGACTGTGACACGTTATGTTTTGCTGGACGCTATATACGTCGACTACGTTTACAATAAAATCACTTGTGAGTCTGCGCTCGTCAGTCTCTTTCGTTCCTTCTTTGTGTCCCGTCTGCTGCGCAGTTCGCTAGAAGATGAAAAATGTTTTAGTTACGTGGGAGCCTACTGAATTCGCAAATGTCCTCGAAGTGCCGTTCGTAAGAAAATTTAATGAGAACATCGTTTCTCGTGCGCATACCAAACGTGGATACCAAAAGGCAAACTAATAATAATAACTTAGCTTTCTGGGCGAATTGGTTCATAGTGCTTGTCCTGTCTGACCTGACAAGCGCTTGTCCTGTCTGATTGTTCTTCTTCGCTGTCTTCGTGTGGTTTTTCGCGTGTTTCATCTTCCGAATTATAATAAAAACGGTCACAGTTTCTTTGCAACGGCGAAGCAATGAGTGTGACAGCAATAAATTGGAATGTAACGTGAAGAATGGAAAGCAGCTCGAAATTGCTAGCGCGTCGCCCGAGCCCAAAAGACGCACGAAAAGAACGCACACAGGACGAGCGCGAACTATCATGCGTCACAGCACGACACTTGAAGCACACTGCTCAAACGCAAAGCAGGTCGCACGAAACGAACAGGTACACAAAGGACGAGCGCGAACTAAATGCCGCAGTTGTTACTTATTTCTGTTTGAACAGCGCGCTCCTTTCGCAAACGCGGCCGCTGCAGCAAGCGAAGTGATCTTGGTACGCTCTGTGACTTCAGCGCGGACATCGCGGGGACAGCACAAGACATATAACTCCCCGCTCCACCCCCCCCCCCCTGGCCGCCCCCTTCTTTCCTCGAGATAAGCGCACGAAGGTGACGACGCCCTGTAGGGCGAAGAGCAACGGCGTTCTCAGGAGCGGGGCGACGATCTTCAAAGCGCGCCCCACGCACATCGCGCCATCTCGGTGGTCACCAAGAAAGCATGCTGAAGTAAATGGTATATATAAGTAGCTCGCCGTTAGCAGGCTGAAAGACGGTAGTCTTCGTGGCCTAGCCGTCTGACACCACTCGCTGCGAAGCGAGAGGTCGCCCGTTCGATTCCGCGCGTCGGAAAGTGTTTCTGAATCACTTTTCGTTGTGGCTTATATATATATATATATATATATATATATATATATATATATATATATATATATATATATATATATATACATATATATATATATATGTCGATTAAGGTGCACGTTAAGCAGCAGCAACACCAAATGGTCAAAATTTCCGAAGCCCTCCACTGCGGCGGCGTCTCTCATAATCAAATCGTGGTTTTGGGACGTTAAACCCCAATAATTATTATTATTGCGGTATGTATATATGTATATATATATATATATATATATATATATATATATATATATCATACATATATACATACATATATACATATATATGGAACAATCTTGGCAGAGAACAGAGCTTTGCGATAGGTGGCGAGACACTGGAAGTTGTAAAGGAGTACGTCTACTTAGGACAGGTAGTAACCGCGGAGCCGAACCATGAGAGTGAAATAACTAGAAGAATAAGGATGGGTTGGGGCTCATTCGGCAAGCATTATCAAATCATGAATGGTAATCTACAACTATCCCTCAAGAGGAAGGTATATAACAGCTGCATCTTACCGGTACTTACCTACGGAGCAGAAACCTGGAGACTTACAAAGAGGGTTCAACTTAAATTGAGGACGACGCAGCGAGCGATGGAAAGTAAAATGATAGGTGTAACCTTAAGAGACAGGAAGAGAGCAGAGTGGGTCAGGGAACAAACGGGGGTTAAGGACATCATAGTTGAAATCAAGAAGAAGAAATGGATATGGGCCGGGCACGTAGCACGTCGGCAGGATAACCGGTGGTCATTAAGGGTAACTGACTGGATTCCAAGAGATGGCAAACGCGTGAGGGGGAAACAGAAAATTAGGTGGGTAGATGAGATTAAGAAGTTTGCAGGTATTACGTGGCAGCAGAAAGCACAGGACCGGGTTGATTGGCGGAACATGGGAGAGGCCTTTGCCCTGCAGTGGGCGTAGACAGGCTGATGATGATGATGATGATGACAATATATATATATATATATACATATTGCAATATTAATAATTATTGGGGTTTAACGTCCCAAAACCACGATTTGATTATGAGAGACGCCGCCGTAGTGGAGGGTTTCGGAAATTTTGATCATTTGGTGCTGCTTAACGTGCACCTTAATCGAAATACACGTGCCTCAAGCATTTTCGATGGAGGCGAAAATGCGCCACGGCGGCCGGGATTCCATCCCGCGACCTGCGGGACAGCAGTCGAGCACCATAACTACTCGACCACCGTGGCGGGCTGGGTCGCACACACTTAACATTTTTACACCCTTAAAGGTGTAAAAAGGGTGTTAGTGACATTAACACCCTTTTTTCCATTGCACAACACCCTTTTTTCTTTATATACACCCTAAGAGAAGGGTGTGCGCGGAAAAAGGGTGTTAATGTCTTTCATAAGGGTGTTAATGGAAGAAGTGAAGGGTACACATTGAAGCACTAAGCTGAATCCATGCATGCATATTAAAATCGCGTGCATTGCGTAATGCGTCTGTTGTTGTACTGCCTTTTGTAAGGTTACGATGTCAGTGACATTACGGAAACAAGGAAATGGTGGAGCCATTGGCACAATGTTAATTCTCGTGATATTTTATTTTCACATACGGTCCCTACGTGGGAGCGGCCCGCTGCGTGTTGAGACACGCCCTGCAGGACCTCAATAAAGTTTACCATACCATACCATAGACAAATGACGAAGTATCATTGCTTCACAAAATACTAGAAGACTCGAGAAGATGTACAAGAAAATCAGCAAACACTTTTTTTTTGCACAGGCTCGAGGTGTGCCCTACCGTTTCATATTTTCCACTATACATATCAACCGCATGAACATTTATACGAGGGCACATATACAAATGTAAAAGCAATTTAGAACAAAAGTTGAATTCATTACAAAAACTTTCTGGGTATAATGCTGTAAGTGGGACAGAAAACATCCCGCCGGCATGAACACTTTTTACAAGTTTCGGTATGAACACTTTTAAGTGTTCGCTTAGCCAATAAGACGGACAAAAAAAGAATTACTTTGAACAGACCAAGATATAGGCTAATATAGTACAATTGTACATGTGGAATGCATACAACATAGAGCACGCAATTCTGACATACATAAATATGCATACATTACACACTGATGCATAAAGTTTCACGACCCACTTGTTTACGCGCGTGCAGTGGAAAATGTATCTGTGATATGAATTTTTCGTCCACAAACATTAGAGTAAGCCGAGGCCTCACTGAGGTTCATTAAACAAGATGGGACACAATGACACTTGCCTTGTGGTACTATTTAGCCAGCTAATGTAAACATTACGGAAGCTAACACTTCGACACCTGAATTCGTACCACTCATCCATGCAAGGGAAACCTGCAGGGAAATCATTATCGGTTCCATATACGATGCCAAAAACTTTCCGCACAATTTCTCCACGTTATTTGCGCACGGAAGCACTTGGAAAAGGTAAGCAATGACTCGGAAGGAAATCAATGTCACCTTAAGGGGACACACATGAGTAACAATAATGTTAGCACCTCGCTACCGAACGAGGAAAATGAGAACATAGGCGTGCTCAGATTTCTCCATCAGGGGGGGAGGGGCAAGTCTCACTGCAGCACCCCCCCCCCCCCCTTTGCACTTCGTCGAGTCCGAAAGGAACAAAACAAGATCAACCATGGATGAGCCATGGATGCAAAAATGAAAATGAAGCGATGGTGTGCTTCTCCCGACGGCCACTGGGGGTAAAGGTAGGAGGTAAATTGTGCTTCGTATTCACCATCGAAGGTCCTCGGTTGACATTATTGTCGAAGAGCATGCGCAACCATAACTCTGCGCATTAAAGATGACGCGAGAGGTTCGACAGAGTAAATGTATGGGGCAGAATTGGCGCCCCCTTACAGATTACTTGAGAAAGCGGCCGCACCGCCCCCCCCACCCCTCCCTGCGCTCACCTTTGCATAAGAGAGTTCCTAGGACACCACGAACTCCATGCATGTATACATGTCGCCTCACATGCTGCGCCGATTTAGCGCAGCGCCTGCATGACCGCGCATGCTCGTAAAACTTACGGCATGACAATAAGTGCAAGTCATATGCTGTAAACCCAATGATGGCTGAATGCACGGCACGGCACGGCGCACGCACTGCCAACTCCCATCCCACTGCTCAAGGGTGAGAAAAGACGAATACTACGGCAACTGCGGGAGTATTCTCCCGCAGTTGCCGTAGTATTCATAGCGTGCCGTAGAACTACGCACGCTATGACATCGTATTTGAAGTGTAAGGTACACACACAGAGCGCCACTTTCAACAATGTTTACTTCGAAAACAGCACATCACGCGCTGTCACAAGCGTGTGCGTAATGTCCGTCGTGGTTACCGCGCCTTGCACTTCAAATATGCTAAACCAACACGCCCAGTCTGCCATTCTTACAAACTATGCCATCGCCTCCGAGATAGCGCACCTTCCATCTCGGAAGCGAAGGCTGTGCTATAGCTGTGCGCTCCCTCCTGTGCTCCTAGCGCTCCTGGCGATGGAAACAGTCGGCAGTCACGTGATAGCGCGTGGAATCACGTGGGGTGCTTTCAGCCTCGAAGCCAGGGGAAGCCGCGCCGGCCGCGCTGTGCTTCGTTCTCTCTTGGCTGTGGTTGTGCGTAGTTGTGCGTCGTCGTGCGGTATAGTTTGGTTTTCGTTCGCGTACAGCGATGTGTTAACTTATATGTTGTGCAGCTGTGATTGATATGCGTGTGGCGTGATCTAAGATGTCGCCCCTACGTTGTGCGTTAGCCATGCGTCTTCTCAGCGAAAGTGGCTGTATGCTGTCGAAAATGGATACGTCGAGATTCAGCCATGCCATTGTGACGCCATTGTTGGCGGTATGGGATCTTATCATCACGAATGTTCCAGGCGAGTACCTGCTTTCTCTTTTATGTTGTTTTGGTTAGCGTTTGTGTCTTGCGTGAGATGTCATTGTATGTACGGAGCGGTTCACTGCTAAATGGAACAGGGAAGCTTGGCGGCCGCGGCCGCCTACGACGAACTTCGCGCAGGCGCAGCACGCGTTGTTCTGAACCGTTCTGAACTCTCGTCCTTTCGTTGTTTGCTGTCGCGCCGGCCGCGCTTCGAATCCGCGCCTTGTTCTCTGCCTTCGTGAAGCGAATCGTTTCAGCTAGAGTCACTGTATATGCTACCTTTAGGTAGCAGAGTAGCGCATAGGTCCGGCTAGCAACCACAGCTATGCGGTGAAGTCGCACTCCATTTTTGCAGGCGACATGCCTACCGCGTCGCCGATAAACATGTCTGGCGTGTCGAAGGCCGGCGATAAACATTGGCTGTCGATGACTAGTGTTAATTGAGTGAGCTGCAGCGGCGGCGTCGAGAAATACAAAAATTGGCCCAAGCGTCAGCTTCTCCGCAATGCATGGTTGCTAGCGGCGTTTGGAAAACAGATGCGCAACTCTGCTACCTAAAGGTAGCATATACAGTGACTCTAGTTTCAGCGTGGAAAGTGCGCCGTCCGCGGTGTCGGACAGCGGCTGTTACGCGCTTCATGTTACATTTGGCTGTGGACCGCTGCGCACAGCCATTTTGTCACTATACCTCAAAGCGCGTGTGTAATACTCGGATGTAAGTGAATGTCTGCCTGAGCTCGTACAATGCGGCGGGACACCTACCTAGGTTATATAATGCAACAGGGTCGACAGTTGGGCTACTTGGGGACTCATAACGCCCGTGTTAAGCTGCACACGAAACAAGAAAAATATGAAAAAACTTACGTAAACGAAACACTCGCTGCCGCTGCTTGTTCGTGTTTTCTCTGCATTGTGCTGTTTCGGGGGCCCTTCCCCCCCCCACCCCCCCACACACACATACACACACATCATGATCTTTGGCACGTGCAGTTTCACGTTTTCCAACCGGTTGATCCTCCCCTTTCGGCCTCTATCGCGCGCGGCGCAACTTATTGTGACGGTCCATGTTCTCAGCGTTATGGACGGTTTGCAGTCAAAGCAAACGAATTCGTGGAACGAACAATGACGTACAAAACTGGAATGGAAATCACGTTTGTGTTAAGCACGCATCTCCTAAGGTTGCAATTTACAAACAATCGTTGTAATGCCAACTGCAAGCATTTTTTGTTCTTGTCTAACCCCATTTGAGGTCAGAACTGCCATGTCGGTCTTCAGATAGGTAGTGAAAAGAGGAGGGGGGGAGAGGTCCTGACATTGTGTGGGGGGCCACATAATACTGCCCCGCGGGCTTCAGGTTGCCGACCCCCTGTTGTAGAATATACTTCGCACCCGCTCCTCTCCTATCAGAGCGCAGGTGCCGCGTTTAAGTAAGATATCATTAACACGTAATCGCTCCAAGCCTGCTAAGGTTAAGACGTAATTGCGACGAATCGCCCCTGTCGTAGTGGCTGGCCATATGCCTGCCGGTTGGCGCATGCCGCGATCACGATTTGTCGCGGAAAGATTAACCGTGTCCCTCAACTCTTGATATGGGTGACGCCACGCAACAGGTCTTTCGTCCTTTGGGAAAGCGAAAGACCTTGCGAGGGCCAGCTGTTTTAGTTTCCGCGACGGACGCGTACTTCGCGGTTCATCACAAGGAACGAAGGTGGCAGCCAATGGCGGCCAGGCGCGTTTGACTCATCACCTATTTAATCCGCGCAGCACGCATGCAATAGCGCTGTGGCAGATGGCTTTACTTTTTTATGGTTATGGGGCTGTGCCGTACTGGCAAGTTCATAGATGGCCGTAACCGCGTTTTTCGTGCTTTCCGGTGTTTATCTGTAACGGCGTTGCCGCGTGCATTCGCGCTGAAGTCAGACTTATTGATAGTCCTTTCACTTTCCCAAAGGTCGAAAGACCTTTTGCGTGGCGTCGGCCATATCACGAGTTGAGGGACGCGGTTAATCTTTCCGCGACAAATCGTGATCGCGGCATGCGCCAACCGGTATGCATATGGCCAGCCACGACGACAGGGTATAGTCTTGGTTGGCGATTCGTCGCAATTACGTTTTAACCTTAGCAGGCTTAGAACGATTACGTGTTAGTGATATCTTACTTGAAAGACATGAATGCGTAGCACTCAAGTCTTCATTTGTTCGAATTTGTCCGAATATTCCCAAAAGCGTGATTTCACATTTTTAGCCCAATATGCTAATAATTAATATATTATCGAAATACTCGATTCGTATTCGAAATTCTGAATACATGCACACACCTATGTACTACCGATCAAGTACACAACTATAATTGTTAGTAAAGGAAAGTAGTTGTTCGAGGGCTAGTTTCTTTGTTAGACAGCGCTTATTATTGTCTGTTGGTTTCATTTGCTGCGTATATGACAGTTATTACAGCACAATATTTCGCCTAGGTTGATCACATAGCTAGTAGGTGCTCCATATATTAATTTTTTCCAGCTCGTAAAACAGAAGCAGCTGTAGAAAAGGTTCACCACTGTGTGCGCCTCTTTTTGTAATGCACAGGGAGACCAGTAGCACCCATATCATCAGCTTTGTTCCCTTTGCCGTTTGTTCCCTGTGCGACTAATTATGCATGCCATTACACTGGCACTAAATTTTCTGCACTGTACAGGACATTACACTGTAGCGAACGGGTGTGGGGAAGTAGGTGTGTATTCACGTTGTATTAGTGCTCGAAAACACAAGGACACAATAAATAGCGGGAACGTGTTTACGATTGTGTTTGCGCTGTAGTACAAGGTGCATATGCAGTACACACTCACAATGCATTTTATTTTTCAATGCAGGGTGACATTCTTGCAATCCCTTGTGCTCTACCTACTGAGAGCGGTATTTCAGAGGTGCCATATATTGCATCAACTACACAGTGGTGTTCCAGTGGGTCCAAGTGCATCTACTTGCGGTTTTGCAGATTTACCCTACCTCGAGCTCAAACATGAACAATTTCTGTTAAGGACAATGAAACGGCTTGCTGTATGAAAGCGCCCGTTTCAGTTTTGCAATTTTTAGTACAACGGGCGATTTTCGGCATCTGTTTGCTTGAATTATATTTTTAGTGTTGATATAATGCAAAGGTCTGTTAGTTTTCGAGCACAGTAAGAATGTTTTAGATTTTTTGACTATTCAAGACATCTTAATAAGGAATTCATTATGTTAATTTAACAAATCATTTTCAAATATCAGGCACCCTCATTGGCAGGTTCGATCAGCTTATGTTTGTTGTCAAAGTGCACATAACACGGAATTTTGTTGTACGTAAAAAAAGTTTTATCATTACCCATGCCTGTTTTTTCCCAATTTTCATACCTTTCTGTATCACAGCATACAATATATATTTTATATTTTTTGAAAATCTAGTGTTATGTTTTGCAGACCAGTTTGACTGGATGTGGAAGCCATATTAAGCATTGCTTTGTACATAAGCTCGTACATGATGTTGTATATACATATTTATATGTGTGTACTACTTCTGATTTCATTTCATGATCCTTAATACGCAGCACAAGTGGGTGATGACCGAATTTGAAGCTTCAGATGAACGCACGAGGCTTACGCATGGATCACTGCAGATTTCACTAATTCGGGGTGTCTTTCCAACCAAGCCCTCCTTATGTGAACACGACCTTTGCCAAACCGATATGAAGACGCGTTTGTGCAAATTCGGTAGTACAGCCGAATTAATGCCATCCACAGGAACACATGCATGACGCCCTTTGTGACACCTAAAGCTTCTGTTTCGGCCATTACACATGACGCGAAAGGAATCGTGCACACCCTTCCAACACCCATACAAAAGGGTGTTAATACGAGCTAACACCCTAACACCCCTTAAAATTTTTGCTGAACACCCTTTCTTTAGGGTGTTAAATTAACACCCTAATTGAAGGGTGTAGTCAATAACACCCTAAGGGTGTCCGTCTGGCGACAAACCGATTTACACCCTTAAGGGTGTAAAAATGTTTAGTGTGCATGTTAAGAAAGGGTGTTTGTTTAACACGTTTGACGCTCAATAAAATGGCTGCCTCGTGAAAGAGCATGCTTTCGTGATCGGCAACGAACCTCCGCAGCGCGTACAAGCGTCTCTATCAGAGGCAATAACATACAGGGGAGCTTACTCATAAAAAGGAAATATACCAAACAATACGTATGGGCTGGAGCGCTTTACGGCAGGCATTTCAAAACAATAACAGGTAATTTACCACTATCCCTGAAGTGACAGTGTGCATCCATTGCATACTGCCAGTACTAACATATGGGGTGGAAACTTGGAGGATGACAAAAAAACTCCACAAGAAGGTAAGAACCACGGAACGTGGGCAGGAAGGAAAAATGTCAGGCAAAACACTAGGAGATACGAAGAGAGCAGAGTCGATTGGGGAACAAACAGGTGTAGCGGACATTAAGAAGAAAAAAATCTATGCAGTTGCACTCAACGTGAAAGCGGTAGGAAGTGCGGAGCAGGGATTCGACTGCGCTTCAGCAACGCTAGCGTTCACGCACAAGCGCGCGCTGGCGTTCCGAACGCGCAGCCTGTTCGGCGTCCATTGCAAGAAAGGAAACCTTCATTTGTGCAGCAGTGACGCCCTCTCCCCTCCTCCTTTCCTTCCTAATAACCCTCACCTCTCTCTTTCTCGCACTCACTTCCCTTTCCCGCCCCTAGCTATACACGGCTATGCTATACCCTACCCTGCCCAACCTCATATCCCTCCTCCTTACCCTCACTTTCCTTTTCTACACCCTTGCTATAGTGTACTATAGACTGCTATGCTATGTTATACCCTCCTCCTTTCTCTCCTCCACACACTCACTTCCCTTTCTCCCT